>NW_026054569.1:43488-475224 GCF_022478715.1 Daldinia decipiens | reverse complement strand
TATGTATAACTGTTAGTGTATACTCTTATACTCATTTCACCACAGATATTAGCCCTAACGTTTTTTCAATTTTTATATATAATAAGAATATAATACTCTATTCAAAATTAAAGACCGTACATTTTTATCTATTTTCTTAAATTAAATATAAATATGCGAAATCGTTGATTTTGTATGGGAAATGGGTGGCCCCTACTAGGGTGGCCCCAGTAAGGGTGTTTCGACTTACTCAAATCATCCTACCGACTACCCTTGCCAGAGCTGCGCTTTACGTGAGGAAGCAGCCGAAAAGGGCATTCATAAAGAAGAGAGAAGAGACTTCATTCTCGAAAGATATGCTGAAACCAAAGAGGCATCTTCAAAAGAGGACGCGAAATGGTACCTTGATACAGCTAAGAAAAGCCAGGAGTGTGTTGATGCCAACAAGATTGAGGAGCTTAACAAGCGTGCGATAAAGCAAATCAAGTATTACCTCGGACGGGGGGGATATAAGGCACTAAGAAGGGGCGATAAGGTCATTCTTCTAAAGACCATTTTGCAAGTTCCTGAGGTTATCGACCGTCGGGCTCTTGTTGTAACTTTTGGATCCTATGTAGGCTGGGACCAAAAGAAAAATCATCCGAAAATCATCCATTATTCAGAGATGTCTGTACTTAGAGATATTGCCCGCAAGGGAGGTATGCTCAAGGCTCTAGAAGCAGGGTTCAGGCAAAAACCTTGCGACGCATGAGGCAATATGCCATGGGTTATTTCAACGCTTGGAGATGTTTTTGTTTAAGCATTGAAGTCTTGACGCACAGGACTCGAATAGGAAAATGGGGGGGAAAGAAAAGAAAAAAAGATAAAGTCTATAGTTTTGTTTAGCATTAAATATACTACTTCCTGTTTCACGTTCTATTTTCAACTTTTACATTGAAATTGTTTGTAACTTCGATATCAGTACTTGGAATCTTATATGCATAGCGCGAACATAGAGGATTCGATGGATCACCATGATTGCGAAGCCATACCACCTTAGGCATTAAATTGAGATTGAAGTCTTCGTACCATTCCACATCTTCCGCACCACAACACTACATAATATTAAATCAAGCCTCCCTCTTCAGCTCAACTCTAAATGTCCTCAGGTCTACACTCTGTGCTAACCCATCGTCACGAAGCAAAAAGACCCACTCATCTATAGATCGGAAGCCGTAGGTGAGTCGGTCCATAGAACCCCACGTGTGACAACTTGAATCGGGCCAGAATGAGTTTGCGTCTTTCTTCGCACTCTCCTCTGGGCTTCCGACATCGAACACGGCCCGCCAGGCATCGTGGCATCCCGAAACCAGGTTTGTGGGATACAGCCGGATGGAAACCGGCCTGCTTGTCGGGCTACTCGATAGTGCACCGAATTTACTGTAGTTCTTGATTACGTCGACGTCACGGACGACCCATCTAGATACCGCGAATCCTGGCGCGTCATCAAGAGAAAGAGTGATAGTAGAGTTCGTAGTGGCGTCCGTATACATGCCACCGAATTTTGATAATGCTTCTGCCTTACCCGCATCTTCAATAGCTGGAAGCAGGCCTTGCACGACTTTCGTAAGAACCAGATCCACCAGGTCGGCATTCGACTGTGGTCCACCAGAGAGTATAGTAACAACGACATCATAGTCCGGTACTAGGCACAACATGTTGTTATACGAATTTAGATTGCCGGCTTTACAGTAAAACTCAATAAGACGCTTATCTTTAGTGACTGTGTTAGAGCGAAGAATTTCCCAAGGTCCGCCAATAAGTAGACCAGAAGACGAGGTGGATGTTGCCGGTTTCATCCACTTTCTTGTTTTACTAGAATCCAGTAAGGCATGCTTGAGGATACCAGTACCAAAGGAAAGTAGGTCGACTGTGTTCGAGTAGAAACCGCCAGCTCTAGCCAACATTAGATACATCCAACGTCTAAATGGGTATTACAACTTACATATCCTCGTATCCGAAGCTAACATCAAACCAGGTCTCATTTACAGGGATAAATCCCCATGCGTTCTTCTCCGGCCCATTAAATATAGTCGTGTTCGTCATAGATAGGGGAGCGAATATTGATTGCTTAACATAGTTGTCGTAGGTCATATTGGTTATTGCCTCTATGGCATAACCTAGAATGACGCTCGCGACGTTTGAGTATACCGGGTTTGTGAATGGAGCATACACTGGGTGCCGCTTGCCAAAATCTCTGAAAAACTCGGTCCTATTACAGGGAGGGAGGCCGAAAACACCAGCGCACCCGGTCTTCGACGTCTCGTTCAATTTGGGAAGACCAACTTCGGTCCAGTCCAAGGGAAAACTAGCCAGGTCGGTTGTAACTGGGAACAATTAACAAGTATACCAATTGACGGCGGTATATATAACTTACGGTCTGTAGAAATGCCACTCATGTGCGAAGCAAGAGCGCCAAGAGTCACTTCACTCCATCTAACAGTTGTGATATCACTAACTTCATCTGTCTCTCCTTTGAGTTCACGCAGCTCAGGAACATATTGAGTGATAGAATCATCCAGTTTCACATGATCCTGTTTCAGCAAGGAGAGCACTGCAAAGATCTTAGATATACTTCCGAGTCGATAGACCGTCTGTGAATCGATGATTGATGTTCCATTGGGGTTAAGAGCCGTAGGTGTATGGTGGAGTTCTAGTAGCGGGTCAATTTCATGTATCGACTTGACTGCGACAGATATGCCAGTAGAAAGGAGACTGGTGGTGAGGTTTTGGAATGTATTGGTGACACTGTCTATTGCCAACCGGACAGACTCGTGTACTGCCGGGTTCTTTGGAGCGGGTAGGACTGGCCCTAAAGGGGGACAGTGACCATTAAGAGCAGCCAAGGCAGTTTCTATCGCTACTAGTACAACTAGGATGCTCGGCGAGAGACTCCGCTGGTAAAACATGTTGCGTTCAAATAAATAGAAATATAATCCTGATGAGTTGATATTGAACTTATGTATGGCGAAGAGAGTGCCATTATATATATATATACACGTATGATACTCTCCTGAGCTACCTATCTCCTCCCGCCTCGGAAGCTAGGATATAGCTGATTCGTAGAATGATTCTAGTTAAAATCGGAATGGAGTCAAATGCGAGCTATATTGCCTATTGGCTTTTGGTTATAGAGCTACCTAGTATTAGCGTATGGAGTTAACCTCCCTCAGACACCATAAATAAGTTGTCCGTACGTAGGTCTCAACGATGACCGGCGATGGGGGCTGAAAAGGAACAAAGGAAGCAGCTGAAAATCCTCAGATTTAGACTTATACGGTCGAAGCAGCAAGAGTACTGCTCGAGGTGTGCGATGCCATGATAGATACATGTTTTTAGAAGCTTTAATTGGTCGGGTCGGTCTTTAGCCCCGTACTTAAACAAGGGGCTCGGACTTGACCTCGACTTTCAACCAGAAATTGCTCCTCATCTAGCTAAGAAAGATATGTCGCATGCACGGTGAGACATAACGAATAGTGAAGTAATTTAATTTACGTTTCAGGTAATCCGTACCCGGACATGTAAAAAAGAGTATATAATTGCTAAGGTTCTAAAGTACATAGGAGGTAGGTACCTATGTAACTCTTATGAGAATATCCTATTTTTAGAGCTACCAATAACATGCCGCATTCCCGTACTGTATCCTGCGAGGCTACAACACTGTGTTTGATAAGGTTCTGGACCCTGCGGAATTTCCTCTAACATGGCTACAACTTGGCTTCCTTATCCATATTCCATTACATCTATCACGGTTAGTTATAAGGCCGACGACAAAAGAATAGACAGGCAAACAACTACCAATCCATATAGAATTACTTCATTACTTCACTTAAAACACCGTCAACTATTTTAGAGGCTCTGCATTTTCATGGCCAGCATTCACTACGCATTTGAAGGGCGTTAGAATCAAGTATGACCGTGGAGGCGATGGGTTTATCGAGAACGACATCATCCCCTTCATGCAGGAATCAAACATGCGAGACCCAAGCGTTACTAGGATTTTCAATGATAGCCACGATGATAACCCTACGGGCTTGCGGGAGGCTACCGACGAAAGATCCGGGAGAAGTATAATGAGAGAGGAACAATATCGAGATAATTCTATAGTCAGAACGACATCAAAATACCCAACTCTTCCAACCGACCCGTTCCCTTCTCTTGAGATTACTGCTTCTACTCCCGTCACCCCCAAATTCGAGAAACGCGAGCCGAGCTACGATATGAGCAGTGTAACCGAGAAACTTACTACAAATAGAAATGGTATATCGAGCAGCATCGTCAATGGACACACATCGCCTACTACAACATATAGCAGCGCAGATAGATCCGTTTCTAGTCGATCTACCGATACCACAGCCAAATCGAGTACACATTCGGTCTCCAAATCGGCTACGAAGAAGCCAAGCCACGAGAGTGTTAGGAAGCTTTCTGCTTCCCAGATGCAGGCTTTGACCTCGTCGCCCGATTCGCTACCAATCGCTGTCGTTCCTCCCCAGCCTCCCCAGCGCAAACCAAACGGTACCGAGTATCCTATGTCCGCTGGTGTTGCCGAGTCTATATCTCGCCCATCAATGTCAGATCAGTTACGAGGTAGTGCCCAGATGTCAGCCGCAGATAAAGATACATTATTGCCAGCATATCACGATGCTCCGAGGACAGCAGCAGATTTCAGACGACCCCCTTCCTCGTCACGAACGCTTTCTAGCCCGCCCATTAATAGGAGGTCTTCAACCGGCCCTCCTGTAATGGAATCGAATACTATAAGGCGAAATTCCTTTAACCCTCTTCCTCGCCCTCCCCCCCTAAACCTTTCATCCGCTGCGTCAAAGCCTCCCGTGTCTCCTCCGAAACCAGATCGACCAGACCTACCGCCGTCTCCTGTACCACCCACGATACCTCTCCCGCCCATGTCTCTCCCCACCCATCTCCAACTCGAACTAGCTGGTCAACGACCCAGTCCTCTTTATATACATCGTTCCCACGCCGCAGATGTTCCATACGAATCCAGCGCTGTCAAGTTCGAACGGCTTTTGAATGCTCTCCTCTTACCCCCCTACCTAGAACGTGTCTTGACCTTCGGCACTCTAGCATGCCTCGATGCGTGGCTATACACATTCACCATTTTACCTATAAGGTTCCTAATTGCTCTCGGCGTCCTTGTAAAATGGTGGGCATACGTAATTGGGAAGGAAGCACGGTGGGTTGTCGGCTATGTCTGGCAAGGCACTTGGCGCCTCTGGCAAAGAGGAAGGAGAGGTAGATTCAAGTCACGAACCCGATCTGACAGTAGCCGGGCGGCTAGCGAGTCGGAGAGGAGCCAGAGTCGAGCGAGGGTAAGTAGCTCCAGCACCATCCAGAATGGTGCCACGCGACGTCACACTTCATCCGAGACCATGGGTATGTCTACCCAAGACGCCTCTCGGCTAGGCAGCAACGGTGTATTCCATCCACCGAAGCATCCAATGCCCAGATCTGGCGGGTTTCGCCATCGGAGGACAAAGTCTATGCCCTCGAACCTGACCTCTTACAACAAAGCCGACCTCCTCCAAGGCTTCGTGCTCGTGTGCAGCTCCTTGGCGTTGATGAACCTTGACGCCAGCCGAATGTATCACTTTATTCGCGCTCAGTCTTCGATGAAACTCTACGTCATTTACAATATTCTCGAGGTCGGCGACCGCCTTCTCTCGGCCCTCGGTCAAGACGTCTTGGAGTGTCTCTTCAGTTCCGAGACCCTATCAAGAAATAGCTCCGGGCGATCTAAAGTCCTTCTCCCCTTCGGGATGTTCATACTCTCGCTAATATATAATATCGTTCACACCGTGTGTTTATTCTACCAAGTCATCACATTGAACGTTGCTGTAAACTCATACTCGAATTCTCTTCTTAGTCTTTTAATATCCAATCAATTCGTGGAAATTAAAGGGAGCGTTTTCAAGAGAATCGAAAAGGAGAATCTTTTCCAGTTGACCTGTTCGGACGTGGTTGAGCGGTTTCAGTTGTGGATTATTCTATTGATCATTGGTATGAGAAACGTCGTGGAGGTAGGAGGCCTGTCCGTGCTGGGAGCCGGAAGTGAGATAGATGGCGGAGCTGCAAAACACGGTCCAGTCCATACCAGCTCAAGCCTGCCCAATAGTTTCACTGTGTTGCCGTCATGGATACTCTCCGGCGAGGTACTCTCCCCTTTTCTCGTCGTCATAGGTATCGAGATGATGGTGGATTGGACAAAACATGCATTCATTAATAAATTCAACAATGTCAAGCCGGCCCTCTACAGCAGGATGTTAGATATCTTATGTAAGGATTACTATACCAATGTAAGTCTACTATGTATAGCGTGTGCTTTGAATCAGTATCTCACTATCAGGCGTATAGGCATTTTCGGCTCCATCGCTGACTCGGCGACTGGGCTTACCACTATTGCCGTTATCGTGCCTCTTCATCCGGGCCTCGATCCAGGTATACCACATGTTCCTCGCCACGCATATCAACCCTCCAATTCCGACGTCGACCACGGAGCTTTCGGTAGAGTCTTCAACACCGTCTTCGCCTGCGATGATTGCCGCACTAGAGCATTTAGATACACTTCTTAGGAACGCTCTAGGTCGTGCGGTATATGGAAATCCATATGGATCGTCCCAGACCCGTTCATTCCTAGCTTTCTCTTCGGATGACGCCATTGCCCTTCTCACAATGGTTATCTTCTTCTTTCTCACCTGGATTGTACTTCTTATCGTGAAGCTCCTCCTGGGCATGGCTCTTCTACGGTATTCCAAGGAGCGGTACGCTGTGATGAAGCGAAAGGAACACGCAGTAGCGACTGGTAAGGCAGAGTCTGAGAATTTCTCACAACTGGGGAAGCGTGTTGGTTCATGGGGCGCTGTCGAGGTTGGGGACGATCGTAGAAAATGGATATACGAGGACGATAAGGAAGGACTGAAGAAAATGCGTGAACGAGAGCGGAAGACGGAGGAGAAATTCAAAGAGAAGGGTGACGATGGGCTTTCTAAGGTGATGAGGTACGAGATGGTGGCTAAAAGGATATGGTGAATGATAGAGGGGGGACGAGGGGGGACGAGGGGGTCGTTATGATTTGACCTCATTTTCTCCGAGTCATAGCGTTAAGTCTACTGCATTGTACTGTATTGTATTGTACTAAACACTACTACTACATGATATTTGCATTGTATGGCGGTTGGCATTACTTTTGAGCGTTACAGGTACCTATGTAGGTAGCATCTTAGTGCCATGGTGCCAGAATTACTACCTAAGGTACATAGGCTAACTAGGGATCTATTCAGGGGCATACCAGTCTAGCCGTGCAGCTGCATACATATAGTTACAACATGCACGTTGACTCTGGTATCTGTATAAGTCTACGGCCCGCTCGAACTTTAATTAGTTACCTCCCATCGTTCCTGCGTTATCCTATGGGGGTAGTTACCCGGGCAGATGGCATGAACAGAAGAGTTCTACTAGAAGCTTAATTTATGTCTACCTACACGTTAGGTACCTACCTTTTAACACCTGAAGTATCAAGTTTCCAACTAAGGTTCACCACATGCAGGCAGTAAAATATCCCAACCAAAGAAGTCGGCGACTGCCTTGAAACAGTTTATTCACAATTCATCTGCTTTTGTCGCCGACTTGTTGTTGTCAATCTTTTACATCAAGACTTTTCAGTCTAGTTTCTACGCCGACTTACCCTGACTGCCTACCACACCATATTGTCCTTAACAATCTTCCTCGCCGACTCTTTACTATTCATCTTTTTTAACAAGTTGTCCTTGTCTGTCTTCTGCGCCGACTTGTTCCTATCCAAACTTTAAAGTCGACCCGCTCTTGTCTATTCTATTCACTCGGTCGTTCTTAACTGTCTTCATCACTGACACGTACCTGTCTACCTTCGTCGCCGACCTGATTCTTACCCCCTTAAGCCGAGTTGTCCTTGACTATTATCGTCGCCGACAGCCAGTTGATCCTCTACTTTGAGTTGTTCCTGGTTTATTCCTTCTTCCTTTGCCGACTCATACCTACCTACATATACCTCTTCCTTTTCTTATAGACTTATACCTGTCTATATTTGTCGCCGATTTGTACCTTCTCGCCTTGGCCGCCGACCACTTTCCAATTATTATTCAACACCGACTTATTCTTGGGTTTTCTTGTTGCCGACTAATCAACTTGCACTCTAAACATCATTCACTACCAGCAACCCAACGTCCAATTATTCCCGTCAAAGCATTTAGACGCGCTGTCAGTTAGGCCTAGTAAGTAGAATCATGGAAATACTACTTCTCCATGGAGCAACACGTTACCTCTAACCTTTATCTCTATTTGTTGTCAGCAAGTTAACCACCTCTTCTTTACGTAGGACTGTCAATTAGCACACTATAAGCTACCTATCTACTAGGCCTTATATCATCACCTTAGTCTCCCAAACCAGTACCTCCACAACAATGTCTGCTACGTAAGTACCTAACCTGTTATATCCGCCTCTCTAAACTACCCTTGCTGTAGACCTATTAACATGAGCCTGCCAGTTCCTCCACACGAACCTTTCCTCTTCCTCTTCAGGATCCCGTGGCCTGGAAGCTTGCCGTCTTTGAGTCGGTTCAGAACTTTGAGTTGGCAACTCTTCAATGGATTGGAATTCGCAACTACAGCGAGGGTGTACTCACTAATACCCAGTTGCGCCGCATCCGCCTCGTCCTGGAGTGTCGCAAGCTTTATTTCGATGTCTCACGATATTGGGATGACCGGGTTGCCCGCCAAGCTCAACTCACTGGAGGGGAGTTCACGATGTCTCCGTATCAACTAGCCCTCAGAGAGCATCTAGAAGCTAGAGAGGAGGAGTGGTTGTCCATCCTGACTCTTGTATACCATAGCCTACCGGAATATATCTAGATTGCAGATCACCTTCATGTTGCTTGCTAGGTACTCTCATATGCTGCACCAAGTGTGTATGTAGTCCCTTCGGTACCGACGTGTGAGCTGACGCCACGCGTCGGTGGCCAGAGAGCTTTGTCTCATCTCTCTCTGTCATAGGTCAAACTTCAAGCTAATTGGGGAAAACCAGAGTCATTAGCCCCTATATTAGGTCTCTTTATCTTTCGTGACGATTTGTGAATCCACATCACAGATGAAGCACCTCGACTATAATATTCTAAGACTGCCGATGTGCTGGGTTTGGGCGCCCGCGTTATATTCTCTCTTCTTCTCGATTCGTATAACGATTGCAAGAGTACAGAGCCATAGATTTTGCTATAAATCCCCTCTGTATCAGACCATTGAATTCTTAATGTAGTTTCAACGCCCAAGATAATAGCAATATATTAGCTAGTTATCCATTATTCAGAGTTTAGCTGTAAGGACTCGAGTAAGAAGTGAGAGAGAAACTGCTTTCAAGTATGGTGAAATATGAACCTACTTGAGATAGTAAGCCAGTAATATAAGTAAGAGTCCCTTGTCCTAGGTTTCCTAGTAGTCTAATCTAGATACCTACCTAACATTAGAACTTACGACAAGGTAAATTATTTCCAAGCATCATTTCCACTTGAAATACAGGCTATCAATATTATATTACAAGGACCTACGATGAAATAGACATGATAAGTTTACTGGCTATGGGTTTGACATGGAAAAGGGGTTTCAGAAAGTAGTGATTAATTTAGGAACCTAACCTAGGTAGTGATCGTATCCCTATGGTTTCTAATACAATATTGATAAGGTCTTGTTTTTGCAATATGACAATTAGGTACCTACTTAAGCTAGGAAGGGGGAGGTTGTGACTGCATGGGGTAGGTACCTAGTGAAATGGTCTTGCTAGTCACGAAACCCCTTCTCCGGACGAGTTATTCCCTAGGTTGGTTACCCTAGGAATAGCCTTAGCTTAATTGGCTGAGTGATATCTTTGACTTCCTTTCTTCTCATGCTTCCTTCCTATCTTCTCCTCAATGCTATTCATATATGACATGCGTATAGATAAGTTAAAGGGCTAAATAATCCAGCAACAGAATCACAACACCGGTACCACTATCTACACGAATCACCACTCAAGAAGAACTATGTCTACCTTATATCAACGACATCATTTCAACAAGGACGTAGTGATGGATGCATAATTAAGTAATAGTTACTTCGAGTTTATTGGTACCTATGCAATGCAAGTAACGCCATGAAGTCTAAACAGAGAAAAGCTCCGTTGTGCCTCGTTACCTTTCCTTCCAATATAGACCTTGTGCTCCAATTCCCTCAAGCCGCCTGTGGATATATCCATGAGAACGCCAACTAAATTTACATCAAGGTCAATATACATACAACCTAGTGAAGTATTCAAGCCCGAAAAACTCCGAACCGTATGCGCCGAAGCGTTCCATCGGTACTACCGCCTGGATGTATGTCAGATTCTTCTATCTCGTCCACTTCAGTCCGCCACGCGGTCCCCGTTGCTTTTCCGACCTCGTCCCATAACTCTTGCCAGCTTACAGCGTTATGCAGGAACTTCTTAGAACCTCCAGCTCCTTCTCTGTCGCCAGGCGTTGTCGTTCCTACTTGGCGCCCGAAAATCATGACATCAGGGTCGTCCGCGTCGAGAAATCGCACCATTCTCCTGGCGGCCCGGACTTGATTTTCCCATGAGAACAGGTGGAAAAAGCTAGTCGCATGGATTATATTAATATTGTCGTCGAACGCCTTTAACCTTTCATCGCCTTCGTCGGTCTGCCCGTTTTGACTCAACATATCACCAGCTACAAACGTAGCATTGAGCTTGTCTCGGTCCTTGAATAAGTCGTAGCCCGCGTCTAGAAAACGTGGTTCCAAATCCGTGCCGTTTAGCCTCGACGAATCTACACCCTCAAATGCGAGTTGTCGCAATACCTGTCCCACGCAGCAGCCCACGTCGAGAAATGTAGCCTCCGACTTGGGCGCGAGCAACCGATCTAAGGCTATCCGGTACCGAGGATCTAATGTGAACCCAAGGGAAAGGAAACGAAAGTGGCCGATGTAAATATAGGGATAGATCTCCCAGAGACGATCTCGCTGAATGTGACAATAAGTCTATGCTTGAAACCTAGCAAGAGGGGAATATTACGGTACGTACTATTTCATGAACATGATCGTCGACGTCTCTAGTGCGAATGCCGCTATATTTCTCCAACAGTCTCCTAATAGGTTCTATATCCGAAGGGAGTTCTTCAATATATACCTTCCCCCTTAAGATTTCATCTAGTGATCTATCAGGTTGATGCTTGTTGTTTTTATCTTCGGTTGCCATCGTGCATCGACCATACTGTCGGAGACGCAAAATCAGCTTGTGCATAATCTAAATCGGTGACAGGCGGGACGAAGCTCGCAGGACCCTTTTCTTTTTTATCCAATCGTTCTCAGGTCGAGGACGTGGCGTTCTTCCTACTGCTAGGAAGATCCCTGAGTCTGCCTCCGAGTCACTGGGACGCACCCACGTGAACCAATTAACACTTGCAGAATGACAAGTGCGATATGTAACGTCGATACTCGGATTTATACTTGCATAGCTTGCTGATAGGTAGGTTTATCTTCTAGGCTTGAGAATGAGAAATATTGCCAGTGTACGAGTTGTTTTACCTCTTCGCCTTATTTATCTCGCCGGCCGAGGTAGCATATGCTGGATGTACCCCACACGGTGGATGAAATATGACGATGAGGTATAGAGGCATAAGAGATCCAATCGAGATTTGCTAGTATATCGCTGACAAGTAAAAATTTAAACTATGGCGTATCTCGTATGACTTCGCGAAGTCAAACCGACCTATACAGAATAAGCTCAGTACCTATTAGTTTGTCTCTGTCATGGCAAGATTCCGGGGAAGGCGGCTCGATACGTGAAGATGTCCCAGACATTGTACCTGACCTGTAATATCATCAAGCTCCTGGACCACAGAAAAGGAAGACTTACGTATTGTCGGATACCTAGGTCCTATTGATTGTCTTCTTCCTGGAGTATTTCTCGTCATAAAGTAAAGAAGTCAATATAGTGAAGGAGGCAGATTAACTATCTTCTAATATACCGAGATGTTAAAAAGCGAAACCTCGGAGCTTGCCAGTGTATCATTCGATTCGTGAGACTAAACTTTGAACCAAGGTAGGTATCCTAAACGAACGGAGCCGCTAAACCCTTGGTTCAACGGGACGGACGGCCGGATGGCTAGGATTTCCTTGTTTCCCTTCAGATGGTAACGTTCTTGGGCCAGAAGGGCCAGAAGGGAAATATACTTAATTTGTAGGTGGCCAAATCCCCGTGTTCGGGGGTAAATTCTTTGTCTTCCTTTTTTTTTTTAATTGGAACTCTTGAAAACCAGCGAATCAGTCAATTGCATGAGCCTGTCTGATATCTCATTCATCTTGAATCTGACACTATCGATACTCAAACCCAGTCAAATAGACAGGGACAGGGACAGGGACCTGTAATTAATACATACCGATGAGACAGAAGAGAAGCGAGTAATATACCTATGCCCTGTTAAAGTTGTAAAAGCATGGCGCACCAGGAGCGGCACAGCAGTATTATTGTACATATTGCCTCAGCCTTAGCCCCAAGATTAGGTATCTTACTCTAAATACTACATTAGGTACACTACATCTCGGTATGTAGACATAGAAGCGAGATCCGTCAGCCCCCAGCGCCGTTAACAATAGCATTCCGGTTCAACCCTAAATAAGGTCGCCAAGAGTCAAACGAAATAAACCGTCCGTTTATCCATCCTGCTGGGACCTGTAAACTTGGCATCCTTAGCATTGATAAAGCGAACCCGCTGAATAATAATCCAATCACTCGACCCCCTAGGTTAACAGGGTGAGATATTCTCAGGGGTAAGATGAAAGCCCGTGGTATTATTCTAGTCCCAAATTTCATTACTAAGACGTGTAGATTCTGTCACGATCTATAGTTAGGGACTCAACGTTCGGTATCAATTCAAATCGTATCGTCTAAACATACACAGGCACCTAAGATGATGATATATTACCAGACATGAGCATACTAATCACCTAATTGCCCCCTGTATCACTACACTTACCATCTACTCAACAGCTCTTCACTGCTGTTCTAGCTGTCCGACAAATAGAATCGCACTACCGCTTGCAGCACTAGCACCAGCTTGCGTGGCTTGCTGAGCATACACGGCGCCTTACAGGAGATTCCCATTCGCGTAGCCGTAACCAACTCTAGCAGCGCCACATGCGTGCATGTGCCCGTGAATGATATCTTGTAGCATGCCGGCCTGGTTGTAGTGCGAGCTCGCAACGTTAGGAAACCGCTGCTGGTTCAGCGCCATCTTCGCTCGGAATAACATCATCCGCATTTATGGAACTGTCTGCATCTAGACTAGACGCCGCTGCACCGAACATGTGAATAGCTCCCTGGCGTCAGGAGGCGACGCCTCGCTGCATTTTATATAAAGGTCGCGCATACGCGGGTTATACATTTCGCACACTGTGTTCGTTTCTAACAGCGTGTTGTTGAGCTCCATATTCGCGGCCAGAGGGCTTTGCTGCGCGAAGTCGTGATAGCACTCGGGACAAATCGTGCAGTCAATCCATCCGTACCAGTGTTTGTTCTCCGCATCTTCGTCGCGAGGGCACACGGGTAGAAATCAATATACTGACGCAAATTTGTCGAATGAGGTCGGATCATGCGTATAATACATCTCTAAGAGCCGTGACATAAACTGCCGAAATCGAGGATGCGAGAGGCTAAAAAAAACATCGTCATTTCGTCCCGGCCGGCTGTGCATCATGTTTCGATACAAAGAAGCGTCATATATTGAGGGACTCCGCGATGGACTCCGCGATGGTCATGTAACATCTGGCACAGATGCCGAAGTTAAGCGGGTTAGGGGGCAGCGTGTACCAGATACCATCTTCGATACCGTCGTCATCACAACATTTCTCGTTGGCGAGCTTATATATAGATCTCCAGAATACCTAGAAGTCATTGATGTCGTGCGCACGAGCCATAGCCATTCTAATGCCGAAGACACCCATGCTGCACCAGACTTTACTATCGTATGCCTTTGTAAGTTTTTCATCCACCTCACATAACGCCTCTTCACCAGTGTGGATCACCCGGTCGTAATAGCATCCCGAGCAGAGCACCAACCCTTCAGGACCACGCTTAGGAACGAGCCACTTCCTACCGTAGGTTGACTCCGGGTTACGTTGTGGGCAAGGCTTTATGGACATTGACGCCTTCGTCTCACTTACGAAGCCGGCCCAGTCGTTGACCTTGCCCCTGGCCTCATACTCCTTCTCAATGAAAGGCACGGCTATGTCGCAGCTCCACTACAACAATCAAAGTCAATGATCACTTTTCTGGTAAGAAATTTAAGGGGTCTAGGCATGTCTTAGGAGCAACCGTTACTCAGTCAACTCATGGCAAAAATACTAGAGGCTCCTGAAACAGGGGGGAAGGTAATTTTTCGAGTTTACATACGGTATCCTCTGCTGGCTGTAACTGTGTCGGCTCGAAGTTGACAAAAAAGTGGTTGGTTAAGATACGGTCTTCGTAGCAGTCTTCGCAAGACACAAAGCCTGGTATATCGTTTAATCTCGCCATGTACCACTTGATACCGACTTTTCCTTTAACGCCCTCTATCCCTTTGCAGTCAGGGATTTGTGACCGGGAGTGCATCCAAGCCAACGCTAGCTCCAATGATCCCGTTGCGAGAGCGTCTTTAAGTAGGTGATTTCGCATTCTCAGCTTGCTGAACCGGCATATCCGCGGTTTGCCGTCGCTGAATCTCTCCCTTCGGAAAGGGTCACAAAATCTAGTTCCATGGATGTAGTCGACATAGCAGCGCGAACATATCAAAAACCTAGGTGCGTCAGGATGCCAGTACCAGTCTGTTGCGAACGTCACCGGATCGTCAATACAGGAAGTTACCGCAGGTGGCGCAAGTGCCGGTAGGCCTTCTGCGGACAGTGCGATAGGCTTGCCTTTAAGTTTATTTCTGTCAGTAACTCGTAAATATGACAATATAGCTTGGGTACGTGAAGGTGGCTATGGGAATAGTTGAGTAAGTTTCCGGAGAAGATTGTAAGGACTGAGAAACATGATGCGAAGCGGACGACAAGTTAGTCAGCGGCCGATTTTCTATAGATAAAGATTGGAATTGAGCCTCTAAATACTCTGAAGATGGCGATGGGAGCTGGTCAGGCGATAAAGATAATATCGGTGTATTCAAGGGCTGTGATGTCGCTGAAGAACTCAGGTTGTTTTCTAATGGTCGAATATCAGGAGTTCCCGTAGCTATTGTATGCGCTAAATGTGGTATCCTGGTAGTTTCATTTGCGGGAACTCGGCAGATGTTGTGTTATGGTCGGCGGATGTGATGGGGCTGTAAAATAGGTACTAACTAGCTGTTGTAGGGCAGGTTGGCCATATGGGTTAGGCAGAGGCAGTAGGATCCTTGCTAAACCATTCTGACCGTGAAGATTTGAGGATGGTGCGCGTGAGTAATCGTAACCTTGATTTAGACTAGGCGCCTCGGGATAATGATAGGGGTATGGCGGGAGGTTGGCAAAAGCCGGCCTCACGACTCCTAGGGGCGGTCCTGGAGGAGGCGGGGGATTGTTTATTAGAACTAGTTGGAGTGGTGATTTCATAGCCAGGAGGTCTCGGGGGGGGCAGCAGGGGCCGGGAGTTGAGTACGTAGGCCGGATTCCGAGGAGGAGGTCCAGAAGGTAGTGGTGGATAGCCGCTATCCGGATATTCCAGAGAAGCATTAACATACCCAGGCGGCTCGGGGTTCTGAGGTGAGAGCGACGGACGATATAATCCAGGAGCAGACATATCGACGTAATTGCCTCTGAACATGCAACTTTGCTGATCCCTTAACTAAGATGAGGTTCAGCTGTTCTGGCTAAAGACCTCCTCAAGGCTTATATTACGTAGCGCATGGCGGCGGAGAATACGCCTGCATCGACTTTTCTCTCTCTCCTTAACGTACCGTGTCCATTTGGGGATAGAAGAGTAATGAGTTAAAAAAGGATATAGTCTAAGCAACAAATGAGTACAAGGTGTGAATTTTTTTTTCCCATTTATAACCGGTGCAACTTGAAATATGTTCAGCTGAGCTGCGCTAGATAGGAGCCCGCAGCGGCCGCTCTTAAATTATCGTCTTGGCGTTACCTTTGCAACAGCTTACGTGTTGTAGGAAAGCTGACACCAAGCTACATCAAGCCGTCTTGCTTGAGCCCTGATTTTTAGTCTTATGTATATAGTAGTTAGGGTAGTCTATCTCGTCACTTCAAAGATGAGTCTCTAGGTATATTGTGTTAAGATCCCCCTTTTACTATGGAGTTTATCTCTGTTGGAGTAGCTATTGAGTCAAGTTTTATGAAGAGTCGACTATATCTAGACATACTATCCAAGTCTATATGGGTAGAGCCAACAGCGTGATCATAATATCCAGTTGGATCTAGACATATTTATGTTATCTATGAGTTGCCTACAAAATTATATTGTGAAGCTATTCATAACTCGACCTACCTACGTTAGGCTTCTCCCTAATGCTGCAACGGACAAATTATCGGTGCAAACAGTTAAGCAGCGTCGAGAATGAAATAAATATTAGCTTATCCTCGAAAGTAATTGGGTGACGGACATCCTAGCCCATGCAGGCTTGCAAAGTGATTCTATGCAACTGTTGCAGCTCCCCGTATACATTCATGGTCGACCTTCCCCATATTCTCCAATCTAGCTCCTTTCCTTAAAACGGCCTCCCAATGTATTTGATTTTTCGACCAGTTCTAAAAGTCTCTGTTTGATTGGCGGAGCAACATTCCATGCATGACTAGAACGAGGGGTTCTTAACGAGCACCATCATAGTAGGGTCGTCCGCTATCCTAAGCGGCGATGAGCGAAACATGTTTCTTTGGACTTGTATGAACATGCCGTCTTGCGTGATCTACGTGTTTTAATATCTTGCCAGAGTTGATCAATATGGTCTTCCGGATGGCATAAAAGTAAACAGCATGCCTTACACAATCTTCTTACGTTAGACGTATTTCAATTTGGAAATTATACTTAGACCAACTTGAAGTCGTTAGATGTAAATAGTGCCATGCAGCCATACAGTTTCATCCCATAAGCAGGCAAAAAAAAGAAAGAAAAAAACACTAAGAGGTACCTAAGGTACACGTATTATAAGTAACCCCTACGTTTCGTTGTGTAGGCCATGTGCAAGACGGCTAAACGTATAAGCCGCCTGTAGAGGGTTCAACTATTGGCTACCTCTTTTGCTGTGACTAGACGGATTCCTGTCTTAGCCTTTTATATTATATAATATATATACCTGTCAACCAACATGATATCACGCTGTCATGATGCCATGATACTCTGCTATGGGTTGTGTTGCCTCCGAGATCCGGGGCTAAATCTATCAAATAGATGCTTTGTAAAATCAACCGCATTTCTCAACTAAGCATAACTATACCGGGAGTTGGACAAGGTCGAATTTCTCTTATAAATAATAATAATGGCATGAGTTTACGAATAGTCCTTTGGATGTTTCTCAGTCGCATCTTCATCCCTCAGTAATGAATTATATAGAATTATATACCTAGGAGGCAGGCAGGTATGCATGCAAGAGCAAGGAATGATATGTGCCTCATCAAAAATGACATGTTTGGTGTGTACATACCTAACATCCAGCCTGATGTATGTACCTAGGTTAGGTAAGTAGGTAGTTTGAAGTGTGCGGGCCGAGGGAGAAAAATATTGTAAAAGAAAAACATTTTAAAGGTTTGCCTAGGTACCTAGGTAATTAATACCTAATAGGTACATGGATGTAGTACCTACCTACCCATGCGTGATGGTTACGAAGTCAGCCACTCGGACCCCGTGGGAAGATGGAAGAAAGTTAACATGGAGATTACCTAGGTACATGTAGGCACCTTAGGTCGTGTATGAAAATCGGGATCATCTGAACATTTGAAGGTCAACCTTTTCCCCAGGAATGGAAAACCAGGTGGTACTTTGTGACTGGCTGCAGAGTCTAATATATGTACCTAATGTACCTAATATAAAGTACTAATACTTTATTGAACATTCCAAGGTTCAACTTAAGGATTCCAGATTTAGCGCGTGTTGTGCCTATGAGGTAGGTACATCAATGTATTTAACGAAGAGTTCTGGTGGCTTCAAGGTTATTAGAGTACCTTACCTAATCAAGTCACTTTCAAGTTTTTTTTTAGGATTTTACTGCCTTCGGCAACTAATTTTTACCTGTGGGTCTGGGGACACTATGCTCAGCCGAAGGAGGCGCGCTTGGTAAATGGATAGGTTGTGTGGGTAGAAAAAAGTACATGTAGTGCTTAGCGTGCCGTGGCATGGTTGGATGTACCTTCTGTGAATAATACTGGGGTCAATTGCTGGCACCAACTGTTTAGCAGCGCCGGCCGACTCCTCCCCTCCTTGAATCCTGACCACTATTGCCATTGCCATTGCCATTTGCCATTTGCTATTACCCATTACTATTACCACTTACCATTACCGCTGTCATTAACAACCACCACACTACCACTTTACAGTCCTTACAATCCGAAAAACCTTCAACCACCCAAACCCGTCCAAACATACACATACGCACATACGCACACTACATATACACACACGCATACTTGCGTCGACGCGCGCTTTCAAAACACGTTCGCAATAAAGACACCTACCCACCCAGTCGTCTCTGTTCGGAAGAAAAAAAATACCCTCCTAATCACAATATTAGAAGGGTCAAATAGAATACCACAGGCAACCCTTCAGCAACCCTTCAGAGAAAAAAACACGCGACTATCACTGTTTGAACTACTGCGTTTCCATTTTCCTTCCATCCCTCTCTTCGCCTCCTTTGCTTATTCAGGCATCCCCCCACCCTCCCATCCTCATTTTTTGTCCTAGACTTCGACTTCAACTTCGATTTTGATTTCAATTTCGGCCCCGACTTTCGACTTGGACCTATAATCGCTCAGTTGACTTCTGACATCGAACCGCCGGCTTCCTATTTCATGCTATCACAACAAGCTTATTGACATACATGATTTCCAGTGTATAGAAATAGTATGAGGATACAGGCACCATCCGCAGACGAAAGGATGGAGTCTGGAAGGCCTCGATCCAGTCAGACGACAGTTTCGGTCAATTTTGACGATGCCGACTCTCTCTCGCATCCACAACTCAAATTTGGTGTTGCCGAGTGCATCGAGACCAAGACGGTCACCACGACTACTACTACTAAGAGATCATATCCACCTCTTCTTGTGAGAGAGTCGAAGCCGCTCTCCTCCCTCGACTCCAAAGAATATCCTCTAGCTCAGAAATCCACCCCTCCTGAGTTAGCTAACTTCAGCTTTAACGTTGCTCACTATGGCGGCATATCTTGGCCTGTTGATGATGTTGATGTTGAATATCAGCAAGATGTATGTTCTGCCCCTCTATTCCCTTCTGCCTCTATTTTTTTCTTGTCTAACAGCCTGAACTACATTTTAGTCCCAACAGTCTACTAGTGATGGATCCGTTGAGGTTATCAAGGCGGAGCCGGAATTAGATGCTGCCCACCACCAAATTAGTCGCCGCTCATCGAAACCTTATCTACCTACATCGTCCCGTAGAGCCCACCGGGTGAATTCTCGAGCTGCCTCCCCTGTTGTTGGCGGATCTGTCCGGAAAAGTTCGCAGAAACAGTCAACACGATCATTCGTACCGAGCCTCCCTAACGCCGTGTCAGATAAGCTACGCCGCTCGCTAACTAATGGCTCCCGTAAGGACGTTATCAAGAACAACACGACAAGATTAACTGGCAGTTTCCCTGTTACTCCCGACACATCTGAGCCGACTCCAGTCAACGTGAATCGATCCCTCAAACTTCGAAGTACACATCTCGATTCTTTCGAAACCCCGGAATCAAATAATGCCAGTCAATCCCAGTCCTTTTTTGATGTGTCGAGCCCCTCAGGCAGCGACTCGCACACTGTATTTAGTAGCAATGTGGCTACGCCACCTATCACCGATGCAGATGCGGAGGCTGAACCTTTTGGTGATGTGGACGCGGATGAATCACTCCAGCAATCTATTCGTGCCTTGCACCACCCAAGACCTATCAATACTCTCGCTGCTCAAGATGCAAGCTTGCCCAGCCCGCGCCTGTCTCCGACCCTTCAGGCTTCCAAATTCCGTGGGCTCGATCAAGACGATGGAGACAACGCGGCTGACGAAGATGTTTCCATCATTTTCCAAGAAGAGAGTCAGAATTCGATGGATTATGAGTCTGGCCCGTCTTCTACTACGGAACCTTCGTCTCTTGTTGTCAGACGATTTGAAGATCCTTCGCAATCCCAACCTACAATCATGGACACCCGCTCTATGTTGGAAACTTTCGACTCGATGCCTGCCGAGATGAAGTCATTCATGATGTATCAGTTTCTCCGCAGATGTTCCAGAAAAACCCTTCACATTGTTGCTGATGTGGTCAACCCAGCCCTTAAATGTGACGTCTTGAAGGACCTGCCCATTGAGCTGACCTTACATATCCTTTCTTACCTAGACCACCGTGACCTTTGCCGCGCGGCTCAGGTTTCGAAACACTGGCGAGGAATTATTGATAGCAATGAGACGGGTTGGAAAGAGCTCTTCGACTACGACGGCTTTACCCTAGCCCCCGGAGAGCTCGATAGAGCTATTAGAGAAGGTTGGGGTTGGCAAGACCCGGTGGGACCCGAAGGTTGCGAGCGTGACTATAGCACCCAAGCTAGACTTACTTCTACTGAGACCGAACTGATACGCTCCTCGAAGCCTGACCCGCCACAGAAACTACGGACATCCAAGCGTAAGAGGGCTCTAAACAGCCTCAGTAGCTCTGAGCGGTCGAAACGGAGAGCAAGCGCGCAAGAGATGAGCAAGGATGAGAAAACATATACAGGAGAACGGGTGCACAAGTCCGAGGGTCCTATGTCTGCTGCAAACGCCGCAGCTGTAGCGGTTCCCGATCCGCATATCGGCCTTCCGAGCCTCAGGAAGCTTCACTTATTCAAATCGCTCTATCGTCGCCACTACATGATTCGCAAGAGTTGGACGAGCGGCAAAGTCAAGCCTAGCCATGTCGCTTTCGCGGCTCACCCCCGACACGTAATTACATGTCTACAGTTCGACGAGGACAAGATTATCACTGGGAGCGACGACATGCTTATCCATGTTTACGACACTAAGACGGGCAAACTCCGCCGTCGTTTAGAAGGCCATGAAGGTGGAGTGTGGGCACTTCAGTACGAAGGCAACGTCCTGGTGTCTGGTTCAACGGACCGTTCCGTTCGTGTGTGGGATATCGAGAAAGGTCTCTGCACTCAGGTTTTTTACGGTCATACTAGTACTGTCCGATGCCTACAAATCCTAATGCCGACAGATACCGGCAGGGTGGAGAATGGACAGGCGATCATGATGCCGCCGAAGCCTCTAATCATTACCGGATCCCGTGATAGCCAGCTACGAGTTTGGCGTCTTCCCGAGTCCGGCTCCAGGAGATATATCCAGACCGGACCTCCAGCCAATGACGCCGATTGTCCTTACTTCATTCGCACACTGCAGGGTCACACCCACTCGGTCCGAGCGATCGCCGCCCATGCCGATACGCTCGTCAGTGGGAGTTACGATAATACCGTCCGCGTATGGCGTATTAGCACAGGGGAAACAGTTCATGTACTGCAAGGGCATTCGCAAAAGGTGTACAGTGTGGTGCTAGACGTAGCCCGTAACAGGTGTATATCGGGTAGTATGGATAGCTTCGTGAAGATTTGGGACCTAGAAACCGGGTCATGCTTACACACGCTCGAAGGGCACTCGTTGCTTGTTGGGTTGCTTGATCTTCGTGACGAGCGACTGGTTTCGGCGGCAGCGGACAGTACTCTCCGTATCTGGGACCCGGAGAGTGGGCGATGCCAGTCGACACTGACGGCCCATACCGGCGCGATTACCTGCTTCCAACACGACGGACGCAAAGTTATTAGTGGCAGCGACCGGAACCTGAAGATGTGGGATATCCGCTCAGGCGAATGCATCCAAGACCTTCTCACAGACCTTAGTGGAGTCTGGCAGGTCAGGTTTGATGAACGCCGATGCGTAGCAGCTGTCCAGCGGGATAACTTGACGTATGTCGAGGTAAGTTGAACCACTAAATCTGCAACGCAGCTTATGGCTTCCATGCTGACTGATAATGCAATGGCAGATTCTCGACTTCGGAGCCGTTCGTGATGGTAAACCTGCAGACGAACTCGGAAAGCGTATCCTGTTGAACGCTCCCGAAGTGCAAAGAATCATGGAAGAAGACAACTGAACTCGTCAGGTTGTGCGCATATATTGGGTTCCGCAGCGAGGACGTGATCCGAGATCACAGACTCCCTTTTAACTCGTTGGAACGTGCATTATTGCCGGAGGATTTGTGCCGAAGCTACTGAGCAAGCTATTAAGCCTCAGTGCGCATGTGGGCGACATGGGATTCTAAGCGAAAGCGCAAGTCATCGCGCCAAGACGCGTTTCCATATCTACATTATTGATTAGAGCGGTATGTGCGCCCGAGAGATGCCGAACAAAATCAAGCTTCTCATCCGGTTTATATTGATATGGGAGTTGTTTATCAACAAGGATGTCGCGAGCCGAATATTTCTATGGTGGCAGTAATGGCCGACTGCGATAATTTGCAATGGCGAAGAGAGAAAGCAACAAGTTATGCATGGACAGCATACATTCACCAGTTGCTATTAATATGTACTAATCGAAGCTTTAGAGACCCTCCGAATACTCGTGTTATTCGGATTGGAACATCAGGTACCCAGCACTTCAGGCTGTGAAGGTATCTCTACATGAAGAAGTGAATATCAATCAGGGATAGGGGCGATTATGGGCATCACGGCATAGTGGCGTTCATGTATACCAAGACAAGCAAGCATATTATGGGGCGTAATGGTCACTTTGTAGGAGTAAGGCAGCCAAGTAGCATATCAATGATGTTAAAAAGTTTCGCTATATATGAATTATACCCATTACGAAGTAACTAGCTGTTTAGCGCATCAAGAATGAGAATAGCATCCAGGTGTGCATACATTAGGTAGGTACCTATGTAGGTAGGTAGGTACCTAAGGTAATGTACCTAGGGTTACATGTACCTAAGGCTACCATGTACGTATGTACCTAATGTAATTAAACCTAAAGCATACGCATGGGCCATTACCCGTTACGTACCTACCAGTTGGTGATTCCTCAAGAAACGTAACTGCCTTAGGAACCTCCCTCCTAAGAGAAATAAATTCAAATGCGGCTGTTATTCCCAAAGATACTCAACAGTATCAACAGTCGGGTCTTGGGTACTAGACGTATTCTACTACGACACCCGTTCTGCTATTCTGGCAAGCCGTGCGCGCACAACCACAACTACAATCACAACTATAACCATATATCTACCATGTCGGATTACGATTCTGGAGATGACCTATTGGGTGACATAGATGCGAACAACTTGATTACGGGAGTCAAGCGCGAGCGTTCTCCCGATGACGAACAGAATCATCAAGCTCGACTAACGAAACAACACAAAGTACAAGATACAGAACGTAATGGCATAAGATTCCTCGGAGATACTGCCAGGGCGATCCTAAAGGAAAAGTTCGGTCATGAAGACTTCCGCCACGAACAGTTCTCTGCTATTATATCCATTTTACAAGAAGAGAATGTGCTCGTCGTCTTTCCTACGGGTGCCGGTAAATCGCTCTGTTATCAAGTTGAGTTATTCCTTCTCGGTTAGGATTAGCACGCTGACATTTGCTTGCTTCACTCAAAGATACCCGCAGTTGCCTTTGAAAAGATAGATGCTATGGATAGTAAAAAGGCTCGCACCGATCCAGGCATAACTATCGTTGTTTCTCCTCTGATTGCTCTCATGAAGGATCAAGTAGACGCCCTACTGCGTAAAGGTGTCGCTGCTGCTTGTCTGGACTCTACCAAAACTTATGAACAGCAGAAACAGATAATGGCAGGTATCAGAGAGGGCCAGCTGAAACTGCTTTACTGCGCGCCCGAGAGACTCAATAACGAGGGCTTCGTTGAAAGCATGAAGCATGTTCCTGGAGGTATTCGGCTGGTCGCCGTCGACGAGGCTCATTGTATTTCAGAATGGGGACACTCTTTTCGTCCGGACTATCTCAAGGTGGCTCGTTTTGTCCAAGAGGTCAACGCCGAAAGGGTCATCTGCCTCACAGCTACAGCTACACCTCGTGTCGTTGATGATGTAGCAAGGGCATTCGACATCAAGAAATCCAATGTATTTCGCACTTCTCCCTACAGACCTAATCTACACTTACTAGCCGAATACACGGGAACGAAGCAGGAGAAGTACCTAAAGATGTTCCATTTCTTGCGAGAACATCCCGGGCCTACTCTTGTCTATGTAACTCTCCAGAAGCAAGCTGAACTGCTTGCGGATGACCTAACCAATCAAGGTTTTAACGCAGTTGCATTTCATGCTGGCCTCAAGGCAGAAACAAAGGCGCAAATCCAAGACGCCTTTATGGCTGATAGTATAACCATAGTTGTCGCTACAATTGCCTTCGGCATGGGCATTGACAAGGCTAACATACGAAATGTTATTCATTTCGATCTATCCAGCACGGTAGAGGAATATTCCCAGCAGATTGGGCGTGCGGGAAGAGATGGCAAAACAAGTCATTGTATGTTTTACATCTGTCCCTACGACTTTTACATAAGAGAGAACTTTGCTCGAGGCGACTTACCATCACGCCAATCACTACGTCGGTTGCTAGAAGACATATTCCACCGAGAGGTTGATCGCACGCAGGAGGGCGATATTATCAAACTCAATCAGACAGCCTTAGGTAGAGATTACGACATCCGAGCGAGTCCCCTGGCCATCTTGCTAGCGACACTGGAGCTTCGGTTTGGCCTGGTCAGGTCAGTTACTCCAGAATATACATCGTACAAGTTCGAGGCAATGCAGAATTATCATCACACTGCTAAAGGAGACTCTTCTCCCGAGGGTAGAGCCATCTACAAGCACGCCATAAAGGCTAAGTTCGGTAAGCTATACGATGTCAATATAGCTGATGTCGTAAAGTCAACTGGACTACTCCGGACCGACGTAGTAAGGAAGCTCGAGGAGTACAACGACAGTGGAATCATTATGCTCAAAAAGAGCGGTATTGAGAACAAGCTTAGAGTTCTTAAGACCCTTCCTCGCACCCCACAAGAAATCAAAGCCATCACCGACAAGCTCTATGTCGATATGGAAACTCGAGAGGAGGATGCGTTGCAGCGAACACAGCAAGTAGCTGATCTAATCGCAGGCGACAGATGCTTCGCTCTAGCTCTAGCTGAGCATTTTGGAATGGGATTACCTGGCGGGAAAACCAGATGCGGACATTGCTCTCACTGCCTAACAGGGAGACGCATCATATTGCCTCCGAAGCCAACCCCGGCTGTTGACACTGCTGGCATTCAAAAGATTCTTGATGACTGCCATGTACGGGACGATCCGAGATTTTTAGCGCGCGTGGCTTTCGGGATCAAAAGCCCCCGCGTCATGCAGCTTAAACTTCACCAGAAAAGCATATTTATGTCGCTGGCAGACCATGATTTCAAGGTGCGTTGTCGGATCTGATCTATTATCCAGGTTAAGTGAGTACCTACCTAATCGAGCTAACAATTTGCAACCTAGTCCTTATTAAGAGAGTTCACTCAAGCATGTGAGTTGGCAGGATTTAAGTCAGCAGACAGTTGAAGTCTGTGATGTCCGTTTTCTTGTGAAAGAAAAGAAAAGAAAAGAAAAAAGGTCAGGGCGTCAGGGCGCATAGGATACAGGCCGGCCAGGTCTCACTCGTTGATGTAGATTTTTTTTTCTCATCGGGGACCAGATGATGGATCTAGAGACGAGGCTCTAGGGAAAACGTCAAAAAGTACCTCTTCATAGTCTGCATTGCAGGGGTTCACTTGCTATATGTAACGAAATAGGCAATCCATGTCAAATAGGTCGGTTTGCATCAAGACCATATCAAGATCATGTTCCTTTATTGTGAGTACACGCGTATGATCCTTTATCTGATACCGGTACCATCAAGCCAGCCAATCAAACAGACATCATTGGCCGTATAAGGAATCCTACATAGTGTTACCTCCAACGCGAGTACCCGTTGTGGATAAACCCAAGATAATGTCACGTCGACCGGGATATCCGACTCCGTTGCATATCATGGCAAGCACTTTGACACTAGGATCTTAGTTGTAGAATAGGAAGGACGAGAAAGATACTACCTAGATTGTAAGATCATAAGAACGGTGATTTTATCCGGGCCTAGGAGTCGGTAATATGATAAAACTACCAACAAACCCATACCTTCGGAGGGGATAGCAGATACGTTCGCTATACTTAGTTTTCTTCTTAGAACCCCAAATCAACAATGCCTCGCCCGTGCCATCTCCTTCTAGCGCTACCGTTTGCGCAATCGTTCGTTCAAGCAGGGTCCAGCCAGGAATTATCATCTTCCAAAAAGGCACAGTCCTGTACCGAAGCATCGACAACGACATTTTCACTTAAGAGTGCAATTTACGTTAGGGTCGAAACATCCCCATATGCTATTGATGCATTTCCCAATTCGACGCAACTTGCGTTTGAGGTGGTCAACAATGCCAACGGTGTCTCAACTGGCTGCAGCCTTCAAAACGTCGAGCACGACAACGTGTGGCCAGACCTTAGCAATTATTGGTTTAAATGTTCAGACCGAAACTACGAGGTGGACGGATCCGAGTACCC
This sequence comes from Daldinia decipiens, assembly GCF_022478715.1. Taxonomy (NCBI): domain Eukaryota; kingdom Fungi; phylum Ascomycota; class Sordariomycetes; order Xylariales; family Hypoxylaceae; genus Daldinia; species Daldinia decipiens. The sequence goes on along the minus strand of NW_026054569.1, from coordinate 448,363 downwards.
CATTAGCACCGGCGCAAACTTCCTTTGGGACGACAGCTGGAAATTGAAAGTAAACCAGACCTGGAACTGCGATAGCCGGTACGCTTGTTTCCGCACTCCTTCCGAACTCTTATCTACTGCAAGCTGTTAGTGATAGTTGCGTGACATGAACACTACTAAGTATTAATCTAGAACTGTTGTGAGACAAGTTGCTACCGCGACACTTACGCCGGACTGCAAAGAGACTTCTTCCCCTCAGCAGTATATAAAAAATTGCGATATCTCTGATACCGAGGTCCCGGCAACGAATCAGTAACAGGATTCATTTTAACCGATGTTGCCATTCTACTTAATATCGTGAAGGTCCCCGTATATAAGCCTCCTCAAATACATAATGCCAATTGTACATTTTCCATTTTGCTACCGATTCCATTCCATGTCCATCCATATAACCGTGAGATTACAACGAGAAAATCTCGCAAGCCACGCAAAATATGAGAAATAAAAGGGGAAAGGGAAGAGCGAGTCCTAGGGAGTACCTAGCTTCGCTAGGGTTGACCAAAAGATGCCAATTTTATTTCCGGTTTGCTCAATACCACTTTTAACCACGAAGCTAGCCTGCTTAGCTATATCGACTAACCAGGTCACGCCACGGTACGCTCCATACGCTCCTATGAGCGCTAAGAAAACCCAGAAGAGCATCTTTATTCTCCTCCAGGCTCTCTCAGAGTCGAATGGTACCGGAGGTGCCGAGCTCTGGTATCCGGCCCGGGCCGAGGCTCTATACGTGTGTGGCGGGTTATTATTTGGATAGCTGCCTGGATAGCTGGGATATGAACTGCGAGAATATGTGTACGATGATTGGGCGAGCAGTGGATCTCGTTCACTCCGAGCAGCAGTACGAACGTACTGGGGTGGATTCTTATTCGTTGTCGGTACGTAGTGGGCGCGGGGCGGGCTCACTGCGGCACTTTCCAAGCGTCTCTGAGCAGACACGTACTCGCCATAGCTACCGCTACGCTCCCGAATAATAGGCACGGGTTGGCCGTACCCCCATACGCGACTGGGAGAGGAGACTGTATTAAATGAGGGATGAGGAGCCGGAGGTGTGAATTTGGCATATTTGATAAGTTCTTGGTAAGATTTGCGCGACAGGACATACTCAGGTCCTCGACGCTCGTAGGGCCGTAGGGACGCGATCTGAATGCGGTATTGTGTCTTCGTCTTAACGTAAGATTTCTTCCGCAGCACGAGTGTCACATCCTCGAGACTAAGGAGAATTCCATTGTCTGGATGCGGTTGGCTTGGCCGGATAGGGATGTGTTCAAGCCTAAGATTTTGGTCATGCTTAAAGCGAGTCTTGAGCTCTTTCCCCTTTAGTGACGTGATCTAAATTTTGGTCGTTAGAATGAAGTAGCCACGTAGATAGCACCGAAACTACAGGTCTCATATATCAAGAGGACATACCATGAGATATACTACCATTCCATCTTCTGCCTGTGGTGAGAGGATTACTACCGGATAGTTGCACCGGTCTGCCTCAACGTCGGATCCGCAGTCCTCTCGTAGCTCAGGCTTAGGTGGTAGCCATAGTATACAGCCTGCTAGCTGCTGATGTGGCCGTGGCGAGGCGACTTCGCGGGGCTCGCGTGGTCTACGAACTGAAGTTGCCGTTACCGATGATGCTATCACGCCGGGCATTTATACCTTGGAGGGATGCCGGGTCAAGCCAGCCCCCGGACAGTAATTCATAGATAAGTAGTTGCAGGTGGTGCTTTTCAGCTACGGTGATGAGGGAGGCTCCATGTTCTTTTAACTCGTAAAGGTAGGCGGGGTGATGTGGTATTTTGGGGATCGAGAATTCAGCCTGGGCACCTATGAGAAGTAGACGCGAGGACCTCGTTTGGCATGCTGTGCGACCAATCTCGGCGGCCCTCCGACCTCCAATACGTTAAATTTTCACGCACAGCCACGTGTTGCCAACCATATAATGGGCGGCGGGGAGCTAGAACGAAGCAGAGCCTCGCGCGAAACCGGCAACTATTTATACTAACCTATTTCTTTACTTCGCGGCATACTAAGAAAATATAACTTAGAGTATTGCTATTAGAGTCGTAAATAAACAGAAATGGAAGCGAAATATGTTTATAAAGCTAGCCCGAGTTTCATTTACCCCTATTTTTGGTATATGCTTTCGATCTATACTGTTACTTCTGAGATACCACTGCTAAAGCGAGCTATTTAATATTAATCGAAATCGCATTTTCATTGTTTTTCTAAGTAGACCTTAGGATCCTACCTACCTCCTAAGGCAATGACTCAACTTTGAAACTTTTCATTTGGGCATTAAGTCATAGGCTCAAGAGATACTTATATCTATGGCTAAAGTGAACTATAACTACCTAGATGTATATATCTAGGTAGGTATACAGTATACTTTCGATTAATGTAAGGCTGCTTAAGTTAGTGGTATTGCGCTTATTTAATCGAATGAAATGTAACGCATGGAATATATCATTTACTTAGGTAGGTGACAACAATCTTGATAGAAATGCAGAATCCTCAACTTATCGAGTCTCCTATTGTTCCTTTGCCCATATATGTACATGCGTCTGTTGATAGGTTTAAGTTTGATACCTATCAAGTATCCTTTCAATAATAGACTATCTAGTTCGTGCCTCCAGATAGACTTCACTCAAGAAGGTCTAAGCACACGTTGCTAATTGTGTTAAAGGTTAGGTTCAGACGAACGTTGTGATCCTTGCATACCTTTAAGAAGAAAAAGAAGCTATTCAATAGTCGGCTCTCTTTAATAAAAATTGCTATACTGATATGACCGGCTGCTTTTGGACAAAGGTTAATATAATACATACTAGTGTTACTACATACACTATGTAGGTAGCTACCCTGCGAGATCTTCAAGGCTAGCTTGTCTAAGATAGTATCACCCGCGCCACCAACGCGCTTCTAAGACTGTTTTGTAGATGCCGATTACGATAGATGCTTTAGTTCTTAGCTAGTCGATAGGCTGGATTCGAGGTTACGTATATAAGAGAAGCCTACCGGTGTTAGGGGCGAATTAATTACCAATCTACCCCTCTCATGACTCATTAACGTAATAATGCTAGGAGGTTGATGCACCTTATAACAATATCTTGTTTACTATTTTGCTATAGCTCAAGTACACTGTGACTACCGCGGCCTCTGTCAAAATGGCTCTCATAGTTCACCATCTCGGCGTTTCGCAATCTGATAGAGTCGTCTGGCTCTGCGAAGAGCTTGGCATCGACTACGAACTTAAGAAGTACGATCGATCACCTATTTGGGCCCCACCGGAGTACAAGGCCCTGCACCCCATCGGGTCGGCTCCTGTGGTCGAACACGGGAGCATCAAACTAGCCGAGTCTGGCGCTTGTATTGAATACATATTGCAGACTCGGGGAGATGGGAAACTCGTCGCTACGCCGGGACAAAAAGGCTTCGCCGAGTATTTATACTGGTTTCGTAAGATAATTGCTTTGTCCTATCTGTACGAAAGCTACCACCTATGTGCTTGCGGCTGACGATATGTCTAGATTTCGCGAATGGCACCTTGCAGCCTGCGCTATTATTGGCTTTGTCACTATCCCGGACAGGGCTAGGGGAGGATAACGAGGTCGTAAAACGAAGCGACGCTAGGCGGAAGCAGATTCTTGGGTTTATGGATCAGCGTCTATCTGAGGTACCCTGGCTCGCGGGCGAGGGGTTTACTGCGGCTGACATCATGAACGTGACTAGCCTTACGACGATGCGTTGCTTCATAAAGTACGATCTTAGTGATTATCCAAACATCCTAGCCTACCTGAAGCACGTAGCTGCACGAGATGGGTATAGAAATGCAATGCAGAAGGGAGATCCGGATCTTAACATCGACGAATTGACTGCAGCGCCTCCCCCGCCTCTACAGAAGGCTATTACCACAGTGTTTCAAGCGCATGGGCGCTGAGCTGGACAAGAGGGCCTAGACAAGAGGGCCTAGACAAAAGGGCCTACCTAAGACAAGTATTGGCTTCTGAAGATACATCCTCTCCTTTGCATAGATTCTTGTTAGTTAATCTAGCTTGTTTACATAAAAAGTTACAAATTTAAAAGAAATACCTACCTCTCAAGTACCTAGTATAAGTCCCCTCGGAGCGTCGGGGACCTACTATCTTCCGAAGTACGAAATTGCCATAAAAAGCAGTAGTGATTATATATTACTGATGTCTCATGAAAGGATAAACAAATTGCAGTCCGTCTACATCATTACACTTGTAGAGTAGAAACTGTACCAAATTTGTATTTTAAGAGATAAACTACCTAACCTAGAGTTAACTCATCCGTCTTGTCCCTTTAAATAAGACGATAGACAAAAGATGGATATAAGAGATGGGTTTAAGACGTCGGTCCCGAGCGACGTTATGTCCCGGGATTCATTGTTTAGCTGCAGGAAGTTTCGGTGTCTGACATGTCAATAATTCCGCCCCTACGCGAGTATTTCGAGATCCATCAGACTTACAAGTTGAAGTGCTTGATGACAAAGCTATTTGCCCAATCCCGTTCATCTGCATCGTCGTGGGGTAGTCCTGTCGTAGTTTCGATTAAGACATTTATGGATATATCTTTGGAACGATGCCCATACAGGAAATAATAATCTGGGGCTCGACGGTCTCCGAAAGACCGACTCTCCCGCTTAGTCGCGTCATGCAAGCAAGCCACTTATGATCTAGACAACCTTAGAAGCACTATCCGAAGGTTGGATGACAACAGCTGTATAATACTATATAGGTAAGTAGATGGAAGGTACAGGATATTTATCCGAGCATGGAGAATGTAATGTCTCGTCAAACGAATTTACCGATCACTATTCATCTGAGCTCCATGACTGCTAGACTTATACATCTTTATACACTAGAATCTCATCTATAATTCAACTATGTCTCAACATCTAGAGAGCGAGGCTACGTTTGAGGGTCACTTCATCGGCTTTCTCTATCGTCAATGGCTAATCCACCGGAAACCAATCCCCAAGGGAACAACCATCTCGGGTCAAACGGCCATTGTGACCGGCTCCAACTCTGGTCTCGGATTTGAAGCTGCGCGACAGCTACTCCAACTCGGTCTTGCGCACCTTGTCATGGGTGTGAGGTCGCAGGCACGTGGTAACGCGGCTGCAGACAAGCTCCGGAAGGAGTTCCTATATTCAACCATCTCGGTCTGGCTTGTCGATATGGAGTCGTACGGTTCTATCACAGCATTTGCAAAGAAGTGCGAGACACTTCCGCGTATCGACATTGCCATATTAAACGCCGGTTTACGATGCGATAATTTCACAGTTGTCGAGGCTACGGGCCACGAGAAGACCTTCCAGGTAAACTACCTTTCAACCATTCTGCTTGCCATCTTACTGTTGCCGGTCCTTAAGTCAAAGAAACTGTCGTCGAGCAGTTCCTTCCCTCCCCGGCTTTCAATCGTCACGTCAGATACTTCATATTGGGCGGATCCGCTCGAGGCGGGACCGGTGCTGCCCCAGTTCGACATCCCCGAGGAGTTCAAGTCGATGCGGTCTTATCCAAGGAGTAAGCTATTGCAACTATATTTCATCTCTAAGCTAGGGGAGCACATCAAAGCCGACGACATCATCGTCAACGCATCCAATCCGGGTTTCTGTAGAGGCACGCAGTTTGGAGACGGAGCCGTAAAATCCTTTATATCTGCACTGACATTCTGGATCTTCCAAAATCTAAACGGAAGAACGGTAGAGAATGGCGCTAGCGCCGTAGTTGACGGTGTCGTCACAAAGGGTAAAGAGAGTCATGGAAGCTACGTCAGTGATTGGGGTATCCGACCGTATGTGTATCTCAACAATACGTCATTACAATAAGACACTTTAACTAACTGAAGTAGGTATCCTAAGGTCGTATACACAAAAGAAGGCCGGGAAATAAGAGAGAGGGTATGGGAAGAGACGTTGGAAGAACTCAATTTTGCCGGTGCTTCTCGGATCATTGAAGAGATGAAACGCTGAATCAATGAGATCAATGAGATCAATGAGGCACTGGAGTATTATACTGCACAGCGAGCGTATCTCGTCTTAAAAAACGATGTTTACCAATCATATCTTGGGTACATGTTGATACCATTTAGACTAAGCTGAGGTCGAGTTGCATGATGGATAGTAGCACTGTGGTATATTGTATTAGTTACTAGCCTTGACAGGTGATATAGAATGATAGTGCATGCTAAGCATGAAGCATGATTGTCAGCTCATCTTCCTCAAATTATGATCATGTATACCAAGTTCACCCTCCGATTTCCCCTTCTCTCCTTTTTGAGTATCTCCTCACCTCGACAGAATAGTTAATATGTAACCCTGATCACTGCGCTATGATCATTAATTCATTCAATCGTCAACGCCTCGACCCTAATCTCAAGACGAAAGGCTACCGGGTTAAACAGTTCCCTTTCCTCTCGACGATATAGCTCTCGAATCGATGCTTTGTTCTCGCTCGATCTCATGCATTTCCTTCTCAACTTGTCGGATGTCAATGTTAGCGACTGCATCTGCGCCATCGAAGATCCATGCGATCTCTTCCAGCGTGGGTCCTTTCGTCTCAACGTAAAAGAAATAAACGAAAGCCAGCTGGCAGAAATCCCAGAGCTACGCAAGAGTCATATATTAGTAAAGGGTCTCGTTGATATAAATAGGAATATACGTGGGATAGGCAATGGGAAGAATAAACTTACAGTATAGAAAAGCATAAAGTTCCAGTGCTTTGGGAACTTATTCCAGGCGATCTTGTTGGTCTGGTTACTCAATGCGAGGATAGCCTGCACTGTAATATTCATGATCATCATTCCCTTAGCACGTAGCTTAAAAGGTAGGACTTCGAGCGCGTAGGCTATTAACAGGCCTGAGAAGCCGATATCGTAAAATATGCCGAACAACCAGATAAATACCAGCTGCGCATACCCAGAAGCGGCGTTGGTCATATTTGAATTCTCGTAAATAGCACCACAGATGGTCCAGCTCACGAACGAGACTACCATGCCCGACGTAGAAATTAAAAATAGAGGCCGTCGCCCGAACCTATCAACATTCAAGGCGGCTAATATTGTCACTATGAGGTCAAGAATCGTCTTGCCGCCGCTTAACTAGAGGGGAGTGTCAGCATGCAAGAATGAACATCGGACTGCGGCCTTGAGATAATGTTTCTTACAGCAAGCTTTTGATCTTGGACTCTAATTCCAGCCCCCTCGTAGACTGTGTCCATATAATTAGAAAAGAGCGCATTTCCGCTGTACTGGGAGATGACGCCTAGGGAGACGAGGATGGCTAACCGCCATAGGTTACCTCTGGTGCGTAAAAAGTCGAGATAACCGGCAGCGCGGGCGACTTGTTTCTCCATTCGCATTGTCTCTTTAATCTCGCGGAACTCAAACTGGACTAGAACATCATTCTTATCGCCGCCAGCGTGGTATTCAGCTAAGATATCGAGCGCCTCTTCGTGCCGGTCCTTCGCCATGAGATACCGCGGCGACTCAGGGATCCAATAGATGAAAATAATTTGGATCAATGAGGGCAGGATTTGGATCAGGGTTATCGACCTCCAACTCCAATCGTTACGGATCTGCGCGGTGCCCCAACCGACCCAGGCAACCAGAAGAGCGCCTAGATTCCACAAGCAGTTGTAGACGGCAGTGACAGGTCCACGATGCTGAGGATGACAGATCTCGGTGAGCAGCAGGGGAGAGGCCATTTGCGATAAACTGTTGCCGAAGCCGAGAATCAACCGGCCGGTAATGAACGCTAGGTTGTATGTTAATAAGTTCAGGTTCATGTTGGAAATTTCTCTGTTTTCACACTTACTCTCGTATCCGTTACAAAACGCAGATATACAACCTCCTATTATCATAAAGACACATCCAATGGCTATCGACGTCTTCCGGCCCCAATTGTCGGCAATATATGGCCTAAGGTATATGTTAATATCATGTATCAGAGCCAGACACGTGATAGAGGCCATACGTGAGGAAGAAACTCAAGATGCTCCCGATGTTGAACATATTTACGAGGAGTCCTAACCAGCTGTCGGCTACCTCCTGAGGATTACTCGGCCCGACCTGCGTCTTTGGAAAATATTGCTTCCATCGGTCAATCTGTTGAGACGTATTGACTAACATTCTATGTGTGACTTGTCAGCCAGACATCCGGCGAGACACTACTTTCGGCATTCTATCTTTGCCTTACCCATCGTATCCAGTAGTCGCTGAGGCTATCATTAAAACACACGCCAACGCATAAAGCTTTCGGAGATGTGGCTCCTTTGTCCAATATACATATTCGAATACGGGCCCTTCCCTACGCGCCAATTGCTCGTGTTCCTCTTCATGACCCTTGGCTGCGGGCTGGCGAGAGCGAGCCATTCTGATTCCAGTAGATTCGCGTTCTTATGTGTGGGTTATCGACGTATAGTATCATTCAGGTTCGTGCCTCAACCTCAGAGGGCAAGTAGAGGTCTAGACATTAGGGGAGACACCCACGCACGACACGGGGAAGGATATGGTGCTATTCAAGTACTCTATCTGTAGGGAGAGGCCGGGGTTGGCAATTAAAAGCATAATAACGCAGCGTCTGTCTATGTCCTTCATGGAAGAAGACATATAGACCAGCATGAAAATCAACTCTTATCATCCTACCCTAACCCTGGTGCTAGGTATATCGTTGCCGTTACGATAATGCGGGGATAATGTAGAGAGGATCGCAGAGGGTAGTAGTTAGGGAGGCCACTCGACCAGGATCCGACAAACTAGCGGCCTATCAAACCGACAGCCCGGCTACGATCTAGTCGTGATACTCACCTCCATATGCCTCAAAGAAGAGTCTTATGGTAAATTTGAGGCTCCGAGTTGACGTTTTCGGAAAGTATGTAGTAGTTAGTTGATGCGGAGTTTACTTTCGATTTTCCTATCCCGACGATACGTAGGTTACTCGGGATTCGAGTACAAGACGGAGAACCAGCTCTAGTGCGCTTATCCTTTTAATTTGACCGTCCCAAGTATTGCATATAAGGACGTCTACTCTAGTGATGTATCTAGATATTTCAACCCTACTGTCATTGGTTGTTGAGTACTATATGTCAACTAAAGTGAAACAACCCAATAGGTGACATAAAAGAAATCTGCATGGCAGCAAAAGACCCGCTTCCCCAGGTTATATGTTATGCGTGACAGCGATGATCCCTAATGGAACGTGGGCAACGAGCTAGGATAATAAGTGATAGCGCCGGACCAATCCTGTTGCCTATCCCTCCGGCAGATCGTTCGATCGCCTTTAAATGACACTTTACCTATCCGGGTCTGGGGGAATACAAGGCCCTGCTCAAGCCGTCTAGATTTAAAAGAAAGCATCGAACATACAGGACGCTTCAAACACATAGCATAAAATGGAAGCTTCGGCAATATAACTTCCACCGCATATGTACGAGTCGAGAACCTAGTCAGCAGCTCGACTGCTATTGGATGTATGGCATGTCTTTCCGGCGCATTGTAGTAGGTACCTAACCATAGTTGGCGGTGGGCCAGAAAAGGACCGGCTGGTTATTTGGCAAAAGTCGGAATGAAACATAACGAGTCTTCCTAAGGGGGAAGCTCGGCAACGGAACGAGGAACCTTAGGTAGGTTAGAGCATTCTGGTCAACCAAACAGGTACCTACCTACATACCTATGTATTATGTATTCAGTTACATCTTTTATGTAGTTAAGGTAGTTCCTAAAGAATAAAGAAGTTTGCTATTTTTCTTGGCTACCTATTCATTATTGCTATTACTTTCACCGCGTGTTATAACTCATCCGTTAGTTTAGTTCGGTTTAACCAGGGGTATCTTATTGTTAGCTGTTACCTATTATATATATGCTCGGATTATGTGTTAATACGCAGCAGGCGTAGTTCGTTTACCTACATCCAATCTCAAAAGGTGTCGACCCCAAACTCATTTCGAATGCTAAGCTTGAGTTGCTAGCATGTCACTCTTTTTATTAGTTTCATTGTTAGGCTTCTAAAATCAATACACACCAGCAACCAAGTAAGCTATCCTGGGAATCCTAGTTACAATTCGCCTTATCACTCTATTCTTTAAAAATCTGCAATAATATCCAGTCACAGAACTGTAACCGGCATCAGTCGTACATCTGTTTAATAGATTTTGACCGAAATCAGAAAGCAAGGACAATAACGGACTGACAAGATTTCCGCTAGCATAAAACAACTGTATCCCCTAATGTAAGTCATCCATGTCCACCACTACACAACATCATCCATCTCACTATCGGAGATGGAATTTACATATGTGGGCCTGAGGCCGGTATCGTTGGAGGACCTCTCGAGGTTATTGATGCTATGCATGGCCCTCACCAACTTATCCATTTCTCCTTTAAGTTGTTCCCGCCTTTTGGCAGTGTTCGCGTCTTCCTCCATTAACCTCTCATAAAGACCCGGCTCTGCCAATTGGTGAGCTATTGTTAGCATTGTTTACCAACTTCATCTGCTAGATTTATCTATGAGGGGGTTGTCTTACCAGATTGGCTGAAGATATAAAATTTGGCGTTCAAGAACTCATCGAGCTGGCTTTCTCGATATGTGCGGAAGAGGTTGGAATTGACATTCATCGTCACACCCTCTACGAACCGCGCTGCGGCCACTACCCATATAAAATGATTAGCAAGAAGAATCGGGTTAGAATCGCCACTGAGAAGTCGTACTCATGTAATACCCACGAACAAAACCGGCCACCTCAATTTCAGTATCGTAGGGGTCCTTCCCAGCCTTGTGGAGGTTGGCATCAAGCATTTTCCTTTCCTTGGTCTTTTCCTCCTCCGACATCCTTTCCAATTTATTAACTTTATAATTCCAGTCGATCAGAGTCAAGGCCTTTAGACGTAAAATGCCTCGCATGCGTGTAAGTTGTTCCATCTCCTGTGCTTTATAACGATGGAACGCATCGTCGTTCATCATGTAAAGTTGATACGTTTCGGATCCGAATATTTCCTCTAGGCGTGCCCTTTGGCTAGCGACTGTCTTGTCAATGAATTCACTCAAATACTTCCTGCAGTCTTTGAAGATTAAGCGGCTGCGCAATGACTCTAGAGAGCTTTCGAGGGCGGCATTGGCGGTTCTCTTTAGCAGTTCCGCTGTCTTATTGATATAGGTTTCCAGTGGCGCTTCCCACTTTCTGACCGCTTTCAAGCATAAATTCTCGCGAACTTCGTCGGGGACCAAGTCTCGCGGCATGCCAGGCCGTTTCTTTGACAGAATCTCACTGCGGATATCCTTGATGTCCATTGCAAATCGACCAAGGTTGGAATACTTGGTAAATGGGTCCGACACACCAGCCCCTGGACCGCCGATCACGGATGATGTGCGTGACATTCCCATCGTAATGTCTTCATTCTTTACAGGGGTACCGGTACCTTCTTGGCGCTGTCGCCTGCTAGGGGTTGTGAGGTTTCGCATAGTTGAATCAGTAGGCCGAAATCTTTGTGGTGTCGGCGTGGTAGGTTCTGAATCAGGTCCAGAAATATCGATTGTTTGAAGCTCTGAATCTTTGACTGTGCAGGTTGGTTTTATTCTGAATATGCATTCTTGAAATTGGCTGTTCAATGCATTCCATTCAGACGAAAACGCAGTGTTCTTCATGGCGGTTTTCATCTGCTGGAGAAAATCAAATAAGCTCTTCTTCACCTCGTATTCTACATTGGGGGGAAGTTCGGGCAGGGCAGCTAATTCGCTCTCGACCACCTTGAGACGGGTGAAAACGGTATTCTTGATCGACGGAAGACTCTCAGTAAAGGCTTCCCCCAGCTTAGAGGATAGGTACTACAACAAACTATCAGTTAGCTTCCCATATACTCAAGCAGTTCGTAAGATTCACCGGGGGTACAGTAGTAGCTAGGCAAACCGAAACCCCTACGAGTGTAGCCACTTACCCTTAGTAGGACCTCGACACCACAGCGGTCTTTAAACTCTGCAAATTCGGTGGGCCATTGAATACCGCTGATCTCGCGATTGAAGAAGAGTTCTTCCCATTTTGCTGCGTTCTCTAGCGCTTGATCCGGCGGACGTGATGTAGCAAAAAAACCATGCCCAACGAGTTGTTTGTCATTTTGGAACATAGATAACCAGTTGGAAATGTTCTGGGGGGGAAGTTGGTCTGCCTTTGTCATAACACCGATGGTTCGGCCGGTCGCTTTGGCCCTGCGGATGATGCTTAAAGAGATGGAATTTTCCACATCAACGTTCATCGGAAGAGCCCACATAATAATTGCCCTGGGTCGTTTGATATAGTCAAGTGTCAAATTCTCCACGACTTTCACCACGTACATATCCTCTTCTTTTTCTGGTGATTGGAAGACGCCAGGTAGGTCGTAGAAACTTAGATCTGGAAGCCCAGGCCCTCTCATCTCTAAGGCTACGATATTCGGAGAGAATTGGGCATCTGTCTCCCGAGCCGCAACTGGAGGAAAAATCAGTTAGTCTCAAGCCTGACATAAACGTGGAATTGAAAACGAAAACTCAAGACGGAAGATGTAAGGGTGTCGTTTAGTATAAAGCATTGAGTTGCCTATAACATGAAGTGGCCATCGACTCACCATCAAGGGGCGTTTCTTTAGCAAAAGCGCCTTCACCAGGGACAAAAATCTCAAAGTTGCGATTGTGATTTAATATTGCAATCTGGGCCCAGCGAAGAACCTCTTCAATCTCGGAGGGGTTAAAGATAGTCTTGAACGGTTTGATATCCCGGTGGTTACTCTTAACCCAGGGAGGGAATGGCTTTGCCACGGTAACGTCTGACAGCTCCGGTTTACGATCAGGGTGTGGCTGGAAATCATAATCCTGTTGTAGAGAGACAGTGCATGACCAATGATCTGTCTTGCTACTGATCAAGCGAATATGAAGAGGGCAACGCGTGCACACGCCAGCACTCCTCGGGAGGTTTATACGAGCTAGACCGGACATCAGACTGGACTTGCCAGATGATTGGTCGCCAACAAGAACAAGCTCAGGAAGGGGGGCAACGTCTAGAAGCACATGATTAGCAAGCACGCCTCAGCCGTGAGTGGGCCATTGCTTGGTTTATCCCTAACAACGCAACGTAGGCTGCCAGAAACCTGGAGGGAATACGACTTACGAGACACGCCGAGCGTCTGAAGGTCTCCTAATGTATCATTACAAGCTTTCTGTCTGAGTCCAATATCGGCAAAGGTAGGATGGGAGAAACTCTGCTGGAGAAAGCTGGCATCGGCGTTCTGTGATACTGGAGAGCCCTGCTGGCCGCTTCTGAGGCTGTCCCGCCGGTACCTCATTTCCATGAACATGGGCTCAGTCTCATCATCTCTTCGCTGATGAGTTTCGGCACTAGCTATAGGGTGAAGAAGATTTAGCAACGATGGAAACGATCAAATAGGCAAGGGGTGTGGAGTTACTCACGAGCATGTGAGCGATTGAACGTTCGGGCCATGGAATGATGACTCTCACTGGGAGGGACTTTCCGCTTGAGAGGATTTGGAGAGGGTGGCCCCATGGTCCCTGATCTCACACTTGGCACCGGTGAGCCACCACGTTCGTGCTTGACACCGCCATTATGTCGCGGCATTCTAGACTATAGTTAGAAGAAATTTTGATATAAAAGATAACTAGCTTAACAAACAAATGGAATTTATGTGGCGGAGAGTCGGGAGAGACAGTACCTGTGGTGGTAATTATATGGCAGTGGTTATTAGAAATCAAGCCTGAACAGATCGCCGAACAGATATATAACGGAGCACAATATTATATTACCTAACACCCAAGGTGGTAAAGAGTCGAGTTACCAAATCTGGAAACCTGGGGTAGGAATAGAAATAGATGCGACTGCCAAGAATCGGTGATACTCAAACAGTGCAAGCTCTAGAAACGACCACTTTATCAAGTACTAAAAGTATTAAATAGGATAAGGATTTTAGATATTGTAGGGGAAAAGAGAGGGAATGATACACTGGTGTTGGTGATAGTAAGAAGGAGAAAGAATGGAGAAAGTGTGCGAGGAAAAGAGAGAGAAAATTAACACTTTGATCGAGTAGGTGTATTAGTTATGAAGTTGACTTGAGGCTACCTCCTTAAGATAATAGACGTTGTTAGGGCAACCTGCCTAAACAGGCCCAAGCACTAACAGGCACTATCTAAGTACCGAGTATCGACTAGAAATTGTTCACGCGTAAAAAAAAGTGACAGATTTTGGGGGTGGGGTTGCCTGGTGGCTGGTACATATAGTGGGGTTATTATACCACTGATAAATATCTACGTATAGGGAATTTCCTGGGGAAGATAGGGAAATTAGAGACGAGGAAAAAAAAACCCTCCCGGTCAAGAAAAAGTAAATTCGCAATATCAGCAAGACCCTACAAATAAAAATACTTGATCACATTTTTTAAACAAGGGAAGCAGTTGAGATATCATGGAGCTTACCCGTATCCTAACCAACATCTCTAGCCTCAGGGGCTACTAATTCTGTAGGTATCCATGTCAAATATGTATAGAATTTACATTAGGCCTCATCACCATCTCACATCCTAGAAATCAACCTATAGATTAAGCTCTAGGACAAGATCAACTATCAATCGGCCAGATATATATGATGGACTTTGACCAGATCCTCCTCGGTGGTCTCATTACAAGTAGATAAATATAACCATAGGGCCATCCAACTGAATCCTACGCAGATGCCACTCTAGGAATAGTAGAACATATATCGAATAATAGTTCAGGCATATCACAATATACGTACTCCGTGGTTTTTTAACTCGGAGTCCCCGCGATTCGTTTATCTAATAAATATATGTTAGCCAGGAGTTCCTATCAAGTTGACCATCTCATACCCAGTATTTCTTCCTATGATTAACCCGCCTTCTTCTTCATCTCGGATTCTTCTCCAGCCTTCCCCATCTTTGACCTCGGTACCAGGCGCCGGGTATGGCTCATCGCACTCACGGCTACTTAAACGCGGCCAATACCTCCGATAACTAAAAAACCCGACTGTAAACCCTAGCGCTGATCCCACACAGACGTCATATACGTCGTGGCGATAGTCCTGACACCGACTGATGGCTATCATAGCCGCTCCAACCAGGGGCGCGAGGCAAATCAACGAACGGCCAAGATCCTTCCTATCGCGGAATATCCTCAATTGGCCAGCTAAAAAAGCAAGCTAAGTATCCGAGACCGCTAAAGGAGAAGCTAGAGTGCCCCGAGGGGAAAGACCGCCAGCCGTCGTGGAGAGTATGGTGATTCGTCTCGGTACACACATCGATAGTCACCAAGACGTTAGGTTTGGTGCCGGCGACAGGCTTGCATCTGGCGATTAGGTCCGGCCTAGGACGTCCAACGGTGTTCTTTACAATGTCGGTGAGGAACGAACTGAGGATGAGGGCGATAGCAAGACCAAGAATAGTGCTGTGATGCTTATGGAACGAGGCTCGGGCGAAGCTATTGTATAGTAGTAGAAATCCGAGAGGAACGAACAGAGCGTAAACAAAGTTTAACCAGACTGGAACCCGCTCGACTTCGGCGTGAGGGAATGAGATATTTAAGTTATTGATATAGAACATGCGATGGAAAGGTTCGACGAGAAATTGAATCAAGAGGTAGGCCGTCAACAGGCCGGCAAATCCTACATAGTCGGGTGCATATGAATGCTTGAAAATTAGTTAGACTTGCTTTAGGTTCTGATAGGTTAGGTAGGTATAAAGGAATAAAAAAGACCATCACCATACAGTCCAGAACTTAGCTACCGATCCTAAGATTCCTCCTTGCTGCAAAGAGTCGTTCCGCGGCGTCATGATTGCAATAGCAGCAAGTCACCGTCCACGTATAGATTTAAAAATACTCCACAGCATTTCCAGGTAACGACCAATACAAAGGAGATGCCTACGGAGAAGCAACAGAATGAGTAACTACCTGTTCACAATAAATTGAAACAGATTAGGGAATAGGAACTAATTATGTATTGTTGTTTATAACATGTATGTATTATAAGACGTTAAGAAAAGATGAAAGTTGGAGGTTGCGTGCCAGATTAAGGTGCGAGATCAGAAGATGACGATTAGCGCATTCGAGATTACCTAATGTACGTACCTAGGTTAGGCATGTACATATTTTAGGCGCCTACAAGGTACATGGGTACCTAATGCTAGCGGTGTCTCAGCCCCCACTGTCGGGACTAACCCCCAAATTACCTAGGCATTTCACTTCGGTGACCTTTAAGCCTAAAACTTCATTTTCTTTCGCAAAGACTTGGTCAAAATATTACATCGGTCAATGTTTATAAGGGCCACCTCTTCCGACACCGAATTTCCCGCTCTACGTTAGCTCTCCACTATCAGCTACATCTATCATAGGTATATTTCACACTATAATATGTTGAAATCAACATATAAACCCTTCTCGAACCAGCCACCACCACCACCTTTACTTCCTGGATGGACGGAGCACAAAGCTCCTACGGGCCATACTTATTACCACAACGCGGCTACAAAAGAATCCACATATACTCGTCCAACCACGTCGCCTCTACCTACTTCCACTTCTATTTTTCAGCCTTCACCTCCTCTACAGGACCCCCACACCAACTTCCTCCAGTATTCCACCGTTCCTCAACTTTCCGATCCCGCGACCGCCAATGCCTTTCTTGCTCAGTACGACCCAACACACCAACGTCATGCACAGCAGCAGCAACAGCATGGCGGCCGTGGTGGTCACCGCGGACATCATGAAGGAAAAGATCGTCCCCGCCCTCAGCCGGCGGACAAGCCAAAATCCAAAGTTACCATACCGGGTTGTGAGCCATGGTTGCTAGTGTACACCAAGTATGGTCGGCGCTTTGCATACAATCCCGTCAAAAATGCGAGTTATTGGCGAATCCCCGAGAAGGTCATGAAGGGGGTACTAGAACTAGACATCAGAGGAATTAAAGAGAAGGCTACAGGCACGCAAGGTGGGGGGGCGGATGCTAAGACATCTACATCCCCGTCCGCGGAACCGCAAATAGAAACCCCTATAACAGATGTGGTGGAGGAAATAGGGGAACAAGTAGAACTAGGTTCCGATTATGAAGAGGTTGAAGTCACGGACGACGAAGGCGAAGAAGAGGAAACCCGCGAAGCGATGGGAGATGGAGACAAACACAATGAGCGCCCTCCGAAACGACAGCGTACGGAAGAGCCTACCGAAGACATACCGCTAGAATTTGACGAGGCCGATATTGCATATCAGTTACAGGCGATGGGAGATGAGTACGGTCTGGACCCGGGCGAATACGACGACGGCAACCCGGACGCGTGGCCCGAAGGTGCTGAAGGTCTCCCCCTATCTGAGACGGACGCGAGAGAGCTATTCAAAGATTTACTAAATGATTATGGTATCAACCCTTACTCATCATGGGAAAAACTCATCGAAGAGGGCCGCATCATCGAAGACGGGCGGTACACAGTGCTTAATACGATGAAGGCACGCAAAGATGCCTGGGAAGAGTGGAGCCGCGAACGAATACAAATTCTCAAAGAGCAGCGTGCGAGAGAAGAAAAGAAGGACCCTCGGATTCCGTACCTGGCATTTCTCCAGCATAAAGCAACGCCGAAGCTCTACTGGCCAGAATTTCGGCGCAAGTACAAGAAGGAAGCGCCCATGCGCGACACCAACCTAAACGATCGCGATCGGGAGAAATGGTATCGTGAGCATATCAATCGACTAAAATTACCCCAAGACACTCTTAAGAAAGATCTGGCTACACTTTTACGCACCATCCCTCTCCGTGCGTTGAACAACAAGACCCACCTAGAAAACCTCCCTGCTCAAATACTGGCCGACTTGCGCTACATCAGCCTGGACCCGCAGATCCGGGACCCTTTAATAGAGGCATATATTCAGACGCTAGGACAACTACCCACAGATGATGGGGCCGACAACGATGGCGAGGCGGCACGCAAGGCGAAGGAGGAACGGAGAAAGCGGGAGAAGGCGCTTGAAGAACGAGAGCGCATTGTCGCAGAAGAAAAGCGAAGGCAAAAGAGGCAGCTGGAGCACGGAAAAGCAGCCCTACGAGAGGAGGAGCGGGAACTGGAGAGAGCTATGCACGTAGGAAAAAAAGGCCTGCAGACTCAACTTTTAGCCGCGAATAAGACTGATAATGCTGATGGGTAACTGAGTATTTTCTAGATATACCCACACTATCACAATCATGATTCGCAAGTTTACCTTCGGTATGAAATATAATTATAGTCAAGATTTAGCATCAGTTAATAACTATCAAGGAATATCTGGATTATCTCGAGGTTCCTTCACAGCCTTCCCTTCGTCGATATCTCTTCGTTATCCGGTCATAGCAGCCAGTTATCGAGCCAGGTCACGGCCTGCAGGAAGGCCTGCTCCTTAGCGAAGCGCTCAACCTTTTTACTGGTGTCGCAGCGGACAGAAAATCCATGGACTACCTGCGAGTACAAGTTGATCTGGTAGGGTAATCCGCCCTGAGCTAGGATCTCTT
The DNA here is from genome assembly GCF_022478715.1 of Daldinia decipiens. Lineage (NCBI taxonomy): Eukaryota > Fungi > Ascomycota > Sordariomycetes > Xylariales > Hypoxylaceae > Daldinia > Daldinia decipiens. Next base: position 429,794 of record NW_026054569.1, on the reverse strand, counting down.
CAGACCTGTGGCGCTTGTCGGCTGGGAAGATCTGATCCGTCTCAGCAGCCGCGATAGATAGCGGTGCCTTGAATCCCGCAAGCTCATCCTCGTCAACAAAGGACGGGTGCGCCATAAAGCCAGCCTGGATGCCGTTCTTGTAGTGACGGGCGAGGTACTACATAAGTGATCGTTAGCGACTCGAACGTATAGAAAGAAGACGGAATAACTAATTTAAACATACCTTTGCTCCGAAGCAGTACCCGACGGCACCCAGCTTATTGAACCCCTTCTCAACCTTGAGATACTTAATAGCAGCTTCAATAATAGGATCGACAGCCTCCTTGGTGTGGGGGTTGTCGCCAGTAGAACCCTTAGATAGCCAAGATACGAAATCGAAACCCTCGGGGCGATTCAGCGATAAGGCATCGCCTTTAAAAGGGTCAATGATGAGGGTTAGATAGCCGTTCGCGGCATATTGATCAGCCATCAGCTTGCTATTCTGCCAGATACCGATGACGTCGGGGATAAACAGGATAGCAGCGTCTTTGGCCGTAGATGGCTCGGGAGTAGCCAAGTAGGCTTGGTGTATGCCTACCTTGATGTCTGCACCTGTGGGCGTGCCCCTACATAAAAATACGAGGTTAATATAAGGATCCAAGGAATAGCAAGATATACCTAGGTGTATGTGTACATAGATATGTTCAGGTGTAAAAGTTTAAGTAAAGGAGTAACTTACTCGTGCTTGACACCCTTAACGCAGCAGTCTCCGGGAAGATTTGAAGCCATCTCGAATTCTCAGTATGGGTACCTAAGATATTTATCTTTATATGCGTATCAACGAGTAGATGATTACGAGGTGATGTGCGGCGAGAACTGTGATATAGATATGACAGAAAGAAGGATGATATTCAGCTTCGGATGAGTAAAAGGAAGAGCAACATCAACACCAAGAGAGAGACGAGAGAGGCTTAAGTATAAAAATTGACGCTAACAAGTTCTTAGTCGTCGAGATTTATCAGCAGCAACAACATTTAACCTACCTACCTACATTGTTACAGCTTGTTCGCTCTTTCCTCTTTATGAAAGGTAACTTTCTTTAGGAGCGCCCTAGCTGACCCCTCCACCCCACCTACATGTACATGTAGTTTTACGTTCTACTAGCCGTTCGCGGTGCCGACGCCTGGAAACAAACCCCACCCGATTCTTGATAGATTGCTTCAATCGCGTCAGCATGCAGGCACATTTCGAGGTTTTATATATATATCCACAGGCGCAATGCTCCGATGCCACCGACCACCGAACCAAACCCGGTTTCTATATCTGATAGTTAATTAACCCTGAAACTTGTATGTCAACATTCTTGCCTGCAGCTTCACCACCATCTTACTCCTCTGTCCAACATCGTATAAATATATTATTTACGCATTTGATATACTAAGGATATTATATAACAATGATTATTGCCTTTACGAAGCGTAGCTCTCGCTCTCGTTCTGACCTACAGAGCTACTCCTACGATGGACTTCAACTCAGGAGACCTACAACTTCGATGAGATCCGGCCGAGCATAAGGCAATCTATCCACTTTTCCATCTCCTGCGTGTGATTCTCCCCTGCTCTCCCGTACTCGGCTCCGCAAGATCTTCTTGTCTTGACGCCCCGTCAGCATTATCGTGCCGTGGGAGTCCTACCTGCGGCCGAGACGATACCCAGAATGGAATCCATGATCTATTCCTCTGCTCCATCGACTGTCTGCCAGAAGCACGACCCTCCCGACTTTGTCGTCCCAGCATAGCCGTAGATGATGCCGATGTACGAGTTTCGATGTCCTCCCGGTCTAGTTGTGTCCCTATTTTCGGTGACGGCGACTTCCCGGGGCCTAGCAGCAATCGTAAAACCTGAGTGGGAATCATAGGGGACGGAGTTTGATGCCTCCATTCTTCTCGGGTGACATACTTGTGCGTTGCTACGTTGCTAGGTGTGGAACTAGTTCCGGCCGTGCTCGCACGAACCTGGGATGAGGATAGGCTCTTTCGGCGCCGCTTTGATGGCCCCGGTATTTTTGCTAGTTCCGCGTCTGCTCGTGGAGATAAACATCCCTTCTCCGTTTTCTCCGTTTCACCGTATGCTTGGTCGACGTTCCTTTCGGACGGCTTCATCATCTTATGCCGCATATAACCGCTTCCGCGACCATTTGTGTCACTATTCCGTACCCTTCGGGTATTTACTAGCTCCTCTAGGTTGTTTCCGCCCTCTTCGTTGCGAGGCATTAATTTCTCTGCTAGGCCGGAGTTCGTGTCTCTATCTCCGTTATATGCGCTCGCCCGCCTCTTGAAGGACCACCAAGATTCTTGACGAGTCTCTTCTACTTGGGACTCTAGTTCTGTCGAAAGATGGCCTAGAGATGTCGATATGTCCTCTAAAGAACTAGTATTTGATATCTTCGCTTTATTCTTGGTTATTCCAAGAATGCTACGAAACTTAGTTCTATGTTCTTTCGAGCACTTGAAATTGGCCCGAGATTCCGGGGTACACGTTAATCTGCTCCTTCTCTGTGGTGTAGATGCAAATATCTGATTCCGGAGGCTGGAAGCTGAGTTGACTCTCTTGTTCTTTCGTAGCTGGTCCGGAGCTTGTGGTGTTTGCTCTCTCAAGGTCTCAGCTCGTTCCGTATAACGAGACGCGGGTGTCAGTTGTCCGCCGTCTCTAATTATTGCGGCTGTATCTTCAACGCCAGTGTCGTAGGGGTGTGTACTTTTACCGGGTTTAATATTCGCGGATGTAGAGTTTCGTATCCTAGGATTGTTAGACAATGTCGACGCGCTCGGTCCTTTCTGCTTCCGTGCCTCTATTGCTTCTACATAGTCGTCAATTCCGTCTTGCTAAGATTCAATCTTCATATTTATCCATAATAGGGGAATCGAGACTGCCTCAAGCGCCTTTACTCGTCGTGATTTTGGCTTGTCTTTGGCCTCTCCTTCTCGGAGTTCTCGTGACTCGTATAGCGTTTGTTGAGTCGGCCAACGGTGTCTATAGTCAACTACCGCCTTCTCTCTCTTCCTCGAATGTCTTCCCATTCTGGTATTTAGGTCGCCCTTTGAATATAATGTTGGTCTGTAATCAGACGGTGCTGTTCACGTTGAATGACGGGGATGTTCGGGATCCGATACCCGTCCGCCTTTTGTCCCCTAGCCTAACTTTACGTATATTGCAAGAAAAAATATAACCTAATGCTAATCGACGTAGAATATATTGCAGCGAATGTAGTAAACAGCATCGCCCCAAGAGATGTAACCTGGAATGATATTTGTTTTATTCGTAACTAATTGGAATAACATAGGTATCTTCTAAATGCTCTAGTTATCTCCTAGCTAATCCATATACGTAATTTCACATTTTTGCACTCTCGGTTATAGCTTCCTGAATACCTTTGCTAGGTATACATTTCTATCAGGCAAGCAGACTGTGAGGATGTTCAGTTCGAAGTTACGCTAAGGTACGTAATTTTAGTTGATGCTTCATCTAAATGATAAATAGATAGGTAGACACTAGATAAAACTCAGGCCTATAATTTGGGTATATCGCATAAACTCGATAGCCTTGACCTTCCATTGCCTCCTTTGTATTATACTGCTCTTCTTTCCGCTATTGGGGAATCCCAAAGCTCTATGAAAAGGAGATTTGCTAATATGCAGTAACTGAAACAAATGATAGTTCCCTGGGTACCCATACCCCCGTTCATACCGAATGCCAATATTAAGCCCCTTCATATTTATATATAGGTAATTGTTGTGAATGGGATGACCGTCTAAATTACCCCTATATCTAGTGAACAGAGGCGGGGAAGATAATGATATAAAATGCAGAGTGTGCATTTTATATCATTATAAAGAGTCCCGCTAAACAGTCTCTAAAAAGCGAGCCTGTCTCAGGTACCTAGGTAGTTATACTTTCGCCCGTATTACACTTTTCTACATCATAACGGCTCCTGTTAACCGCATATCATTATAAATAGCATACTCCTATGCGTATAATATCACATGTACCTAGATAATATAAGTCTTACAAAGCATAGTCCTTACACAATTATCCCAACTCGGCTCGATTGTACCCTGTCCCGGTGGCGGGGGTATACGGTGCCTCGACAACTTGCGTTGCTTGCGCTACCGGAGCTTGATACTCGGGCTGTACCGAAGCACCGTGTTGCAAGATGGGAGCGTAGTTCCCATAGGAAGGAGTCGGATAGGGAGAAGACATTTTAGAGCCGGGAAGTTCCCGAGGTCCAGAAAGCATTGGCGGCGGTGATGCAGTTATATGAGCGCCCTTTTGGTACTTCTTGATGAAGAAGATACCTACAATAGTCAATCCAATAACAGTAACGCCACCCACAACGCCGCCAACAATAGCTCCGATAGGGGTCCCGGAACTATTACTCGATGGCACGGAAGTAATATCTATCGATGCTGAGGATGAAACGGTTGAACTACTTGTTGCTACGGCATGTGAATTAGTAGACTCGTGCGTTGAAGACGTGGTCCTTAAATCGTTCGTAGTCGACGATGCCGTACTACTAATTAGGCTTAAGGGGGTGGCTAGTAGCTCAAAAACTCGAGTTTTGCTTTGCGTATCACAGTCCCATGCTGTAACGGTTGAATCACTCGTCTTCGGTAATCGAATTAGCACCTAGCCTCTTGAGAAAAGCTACGGGGGCCGTGACGTGACTATCACCGTCCAGGAACTTGTTCTTTCATACTTACAGAGAATAGCCAGGTGATGCAGTATGGTAGAGCCGATTGACTATTGTATGGGGAGTTAACTTAGGTCCGAAGAACGATAGAGTCTAATTAGGTGCTTCCATACCAGCAACGCGTCTTTGAACTCGTGCCGCAGAAACTCGTCGGATCATAATCGTCACACTTAGTCCAAAAACTCGACGAACATGTCTTCAACCCTCCCGTACAACACCCCCTGTAGTCGCCGATATTTTCGCATGTTCCGACACTTGAGTAACAAGTATAAGTAATACCAGCTACGTAATTAAGTTAGCTATCTAGGCTTCCCACACAGCGCATTACTTGAAGAGAACAACCCTTACAGTCGAGAGCACCAAATCCGCATGTATCATGACCCATGTGGTATTCGTCGCGCCTTAGCAGTTCGGTTGACGCGTAATATTCCGGGGCCGTGGTAGGCATAGGCTGTAAGGCTGCAAATGCGCCATCTCCGGCCTGCGTGGGAAAGGGCTGGAAAAGGAGTTTAGAGGCCGAAGTCGTGAGAAGCAGCCCGAGCCGAACTGAGAAGGATAACAAGGCGCGTCCCATGGTTCATGGGGTTTCCTTTTATTATGAACACGCACCTGAAGTTGACAAATCTTACACTGGTCCGACCAACAAGCTGGATGAAAAAGTTACGCTGATTGAGATTGTGGGAGTGAAGACCTTCAGCTTGCTGCCAAGAATATTGGTCTTTTCAGCTCCAGTGACAAATTGTATTCCCTCATCTTCCTCTCCCAATCATCTAATCTCGTGTTGGAGCTAGCGTCACTAGGTAACTAAATGTCAGATTATCCACTTGACCAAAAGGTAACTTGTAATGTCATAAAATGTCATTACTTATTATATGCGACACTAAATTAACTTTATCTTAATTTATTAAAATTGTTTAAAAGACGTTTAATGTGAAAAACTCCGGTTTAACAAAGCTTAAACCTTTTTTTTTGTTTATAAAAGTATTTCAGGTACAATACCTCTTACTAGGCTTTATACATTAAATAGGTAGATATGTAAAAAAGAGTATTAATTACTTAAAGCATGTTGGAGGGGTAGACGAACAAGGAGGACATGAGGGGTAAAGTACAATGCCTTTGTAGTTTTACATGTAGCTAGCGAATCAGTTATCATATCTTATCAGAGGTCCCCAATAAAATTTTAATTTTTCTATGCGACGGACCCCACCTAAAAATTTCCAACACACCTTAAATACTCTGTTTTTTCTTCTCTTCGGTCCTCATTGTTGCCCAACCCTTCGTCGTCAACGGAGGAGCAGCGTTAGAAAAGGAATAAGAATCTGGGCCAAGGACCACGTCGTAGACGTAAGGTCGTCGACGCAACCCGGTCCATTCCATTTCCTTACTATATCTAACACTTGTTAGAATTCTGCGCTGGCCTATACGCTCAAGAAACGCCAGAACTTCTATGTCGACTTCCTTCACCATGGATCAGCAAAGGCTCGTCGAGCTGCTCCAGGCATCTCAAATTCGTAAGTACTTGCAAGATATGCATATACGTGTACTTCATATATACACACAAATAGAGCCGACAATTAGCTAGTCTCATATTTGCTAACATTTCCTTTTTCCTTACCTCACAGCTGACACGCAGAAGGTCAAGGCCGCAACTGCCGAGCTCCGCAAGAACTTCTATCCTCACCCGGATTCTCTACTCGGTCTGCTTCATGTCATAGTTTCCCATCCCGAAGATACCGTTCGCATGTTGGCTGCTGTCCAAGCCTTACGGCTCGTTCCCAAGCACTGGGAGAAGATTGCCGACGACCAGAAGCCTGCTGTGCGCAATGAGCTCCTCCAAGCTATCGTCCGAGAGCAAGACGCGAAGTGCCGTCACGGCCAATCCCGTATTATTGCTTCTATCGCAACGATTGATTTTAATAATGAGCAATGGGGCGACTTGCTACCTGCCGTTATGCAATTGACCAATTCCGACAATGTCGCCCACCGTGAGGTCGGCTCCTATATCATATTCAGCCTCCTGGAAGCGAACCCCGCCTACTTCGAAGACCACCTATCCACTTTGTTTGAGCTCTTCACTAAGACTATTCGAGATCCCCAGAGCCGTGACGTGCGAGTCAATACCATGCAGTCTATTAGTGCCCTATTGATGCTGATCGACTGCGACAATGATGAAGAATATGTCAATATCGTCCAGGGGTTTGTTCCTACCATGGTTGACGTACTGAAAGACGCCGTTGACGGCGGCGATGACGAGCGAATACAGCAGTCGTTCGAAGTCTTCCAATCCTTTTTGGCCTATGATCCTGCTCTGATATCCCGTTACTTTAAAGACTTGGTACAGTTTATGCTTGACCTAGCCATCAACACTAACGCTGAGGACGACGTGCGGGTTCAAGCGATCTCCTTCCTCGCGCAGTGCGTCAAATACCGCCGTTTGAAGATCCAAGGCATCCCTGACATGGGCGCACAGCTCATGAAGAAGAGTTTGGTAATCCTATCCGAGTTAGCGGATGATGACGACGATGAAGACACAACACCCGCTCGGACGGCTCTATCTCTGATAGATCAGTTGGCCACGGACTTGCCGCCGAGACAGGTTATCGTATCTTTGCTCGACGAATTTCCCGCCTATGCCAGTTCGCAGAACCCAGGGCAACGCAAGGCTTGTGTACTCGCCCTGGGTACGTGTGCCGAAGGTGCGCCCGAGTTCGTGTCTACCCAGATAGCGTCGGTCATGCCTATGGTCTTAAACCTCCTCAAGGATCCCGTACAAAGTGTTCGCCATGCGGCTCTCCTAGGTCTCATACGTTTGGGCGAGGATCTATCTGATACCATGTCTCCCCACCATGATAGCATCATGACCGCTTTGGTCTTGAACTTGGATGCAGCTAGCGGTGATGAGTCTGATAAGAAAAATGTCGAGATTATTCGATCCGTCTGTGGCGCTATCGACTCCATGGCTGAGGGGTTAGGAGCGGACATTATGGCTAAATATGGAGAGAGCATGATACATCGTATTGGAACGTTCTTGTCGCATCCAGACCCCAAGGTCAAGTCTGCCGCAGCGGGTGCGCTTGGTGCTATCGCTGTCTCTATCAAGAGCGCATTCATCCCTTTTCTCAAGCAGACTATGGAAGCCATGTCTTCCTATATCATGGTTGAGAGTGGTGAAGAAGAGCTCGCGTTGAGAAGCTCAGTCTGTGACGCTATGGGCCGCATCGCTCTCGGTGTCGGTGCGCAGGAGTTCAGCCCGTACGTCTTGCCACTGTTAGTGGCCAGCGAGAAGGCCCTTCACCTTGGCAATCCACGCCTCCGAGAGACTACATTCATATTATGGAGCCAGCTAGCTACCGTATACGAAGGGAATTTGGGTGAATCTCTCGCGGGTATCTTCAAGGGTTTATTTGACAGCCTGGAACAAGAGGAAGAGGAAGTTGAGTTCGACCTCCCAGAAGATCAAGATGGCCTTGTCGACGAGGTTGTCATGCACAGCAAAAAGAATAAGGTCAAGGGTGTTGAGGGCGCAGATGACGAAGATGAGGATTTCATGGATGACGACGATGACGATGATTGGGATGACCTTGTCGGCGTGTCCGCACAAGCATTTGAGAAAGAAATTGCCTTAGAGGTGCTGGGCGACGTCATCTACGCCGCTAAAGAGAGGAGCACGCCCTACATCGAAAAGGCTATAGAGCTTGTAGCTCCCTTTGCCGAGCACTCATACGAGGGGTGCCGCAAGACTTCCATAGGAACCCTCTGGCGAACATATGCTTGCGTATGGGAAGTCATGGAAAAGCAAACCGGCCGCAAGTGGGAACCTGGTTTTCCCCTTAAGCTAGAGCCGGTCGCCAACATCGCCAAGCTTGGCGAGATCGTATCTACCGCTACGTTACATATCTGGCCCGATGAGTCCGACCGGTAAGTTATTCCTTATGTGCACTTGCTACTGTTTCCTATTCCGGTTCCAATGATGACTACTTTACGTTATACCCAGCTCACTCAGACGCTTTATGCGGTTGCTGAGAACACGTATTTTGAACTAGATCTGATTTTAACTTTTTCTATCTACAAATTTTGCCTTGGACAATGGAGGCAAGACGGATGCTAACATTCATTAGGGACGCTGTCACGGAGATCAACCGCAGCGTTGCTTCTACGCTGAAGACTTGCGGCCCGGCTATATTGGGACAGAAGGATATGATGGAGCAGGCCGTGACCATACTCGGTACCATCATTACCCGATCGCACCCTTGCCAGCTAGATCTCGGTGAGGAAGATGACCAGGAAGAGTCCCAAGGGAGCTCCGAGTGGGATTGGTTAGTAGTAGACACCGCTTTAGATGTTTTGATCGGTCTTGCCTGTGCCCTAGGCCCGCAGTTTTCCGAGGTCTGGAAGGTTTTTGAGAAGCCCATCATCAAACTCCTAAGTTCTAACGAGGCTATTGAGCGATCAACCGCTGTCGGTGTGGTAGCTGAATGCGTCGCATACATGGGCAGTGGAGTGACGCCTTATACCTCAACATTGTTACGCCCGTTACTGCATCGCCTCTCCGACGAGGATAAAGAGACCAAGTCCAACGCGGCGTACGCAACTGGACAGCTCATTTATCATTCAGAAGACGCAAAGACGTACCTTCCTGCTTATAGCCAAGTCCTAGGGAAGTTAGAGCCCTTGCTGCAGATCAAGGACGCTCGGTTGCAAGACAACGCCGCCGGATGCCTATGCCGCATGATACTAGCCCATCCCGATCAGGTTCCGATTGCGGACGTACTGCCTGTTCTTGTTGATTTGTTGCCTCTAAAAGAAGACTACGAGGAGAACAAGCCTGTTTATCAGTGCCTGCACAAACTATGTAAGCCCACATTCTGCATACCTCATCATTACCGCCTGAAAATGGCCATATAGAACTACCTGGAGGATACTATGCTGATTACAAACCTCTAGATGTGCTCTCAAACCCAACGGTGCAAGAGCTGACGCCGAAGCTGTTAAATGTCTTCCAGCAAGTCCTCGGACCGCCGGAAGAGCAACTTGAACCAGAAACGAGAGAAGTGGTACAGGATATGGTACGCATCCTGACCAAATAAGACGGTTATGCGAAACGGTTTAAATGAGGGAAAGGTCTTCTGGAAAACGGAAATGGATATGGTTGCATGAAGTCATGAGCGAATGAAGGATGGGAGAGATGCGGTGGCTACCGTTGTTTGCACATAGATGATTCCCCCTGAATGATTGTTTTTTAAGTGTCCTCCGAGAGACTACTAGTCAGACTACTAGTTATAGCTAGGCCTGCTGCATTTGCTGCGTCGTGTCGATAAGATATCCATGACAATATACGAACTACAAGCCGATATCTTGGGACGTGCTTGTGACTGTGAGGATTGCTATAAATTGAAGATCGAAGATTTCCATCTCGGAACCAGCAATTTTCAAAATGTTCAGTGTTGAAAACTCGTACCTTGTGCGGCCGAGCACCGCATCAGATGTTATAACAGGTAGATGACAAGTCGTTCGTAACATTATCCTTATAACCTCGGGCTGTTATTGAGCCACATTGCCGCTCTACCGCGAGAAGCTATATATGGCCCTTACTAACCTGTACTAATTATTCGCGATACTTCACGGTGTTGTCGCAGATACCTCGGTCTTATGACATTATCTTGTACTGCACGACAAATAGGCCTCCGGTGATAAAGGGTTGTTTTTCCCTCTTCTAGCCGCTACTCGTCCTCCTGATATCATCATTCTGACATATTGACGGAATACATGGTAAGGTAGGACTGACATCTTTCTATGGCCATATCGAGGGGGTTGGGTTGGATTGACGGCTTTGTATCATAGCGCGTCACGGCCGTCATCCCTGCATTTCTCGTCCCCTGCCGAGCCGAGCTGGGAAGAAACTAACCATGCATTATAACTTACATTACATACAATAACTACCCCTGCGTCTTGCACTTGTTAAGCCTTGGTACTGTTTGAAAATGTGACGGACCCAGTTTAGATGGAGGGTAGGTATATCCAATAGGAAAAAGATCCCGCCTGCAACAGGTCGATATTGTTTCCCATAGCCATATCTACGAGCTTCATTGGACTATTAGCTTTACGGAGGGTTGCATTCTACCAATTCTTCTAATCACGGCTACATTCGTGTCTGTTCAGATCGTCGTCTTGATAAGCTCGCTCCTTTAGCCTCCCTTTCCCTACATAGACTGTGCCGTCAGGCCATACATTCTTATAAAATGAATTCAAGCAAGTAGGTAAATATGCAACTTGCTTAGGCACCTAGCCTAGGTAGTGATATATATCGGAGTTAATTAAACGCCAGATGGCATAGAAAATACGTATTAGTTAGGTACAAAAAGAAAGAAAGAAAGAAAACATGTCTCTTACATAGTTTCCTATCTACATGCCAGTGGGTCCGGTGGATCACTAGGGAGGGAAGATCATCTCCGATCTATGTTACTAACATTCGATTGCCGCCCAGCCGCCATGGGACGGGAAATGGCGATTGGCACCTAGGGTTGTAGTCTTGGGGTTCCCCGGGGGGAAAGCTTGATTTCGATCCTAGAACAGGTCATAATGAAGAGATAAACATATATGCACTGACTTAAATAGGCAAGATATTATAGTGAGCTATTAAGGTGACCTCATGCATATCAAACATATATCACAAAGTTACTGCGGTGTTTTCATAAATAATCTTATTTCAGCTCATCCATTCTATCGACGGCGGTACGATGCGAAATACAGCCTCGAGGCGGAGGTTACTTGCAGTAGTGGTATGTAACACATATCAATCTTAATCACGTTGTGTAAGTTGACAGCTCCTGCGTAGGTAACAATAGACACTCTCGAACCGGAGAAGATTTGTATATGAAAGAAGAGGGTACCGTACGTAGACAAGTACCTAAGTCAGGTTCATACAATAGGTACAGTACTTACCTGTGAGGCCATATTAGCCGATGAAATATACATACATATATATTATTCTACATATACTTTAGATCTATGTATAAGTAAGTACCTACTTATTGAAGTTGAAAGATAAGACGGGAACACCAGGTAGGCCAACTATATCGATTGATATTTTCAGCATGACATTATACACGCGGTACTTATACAAATCACCAGACATGTCCGTGGACGGCTGTTAATAGAAACATGTTTATAGATATATATATATTAGGTATGCATCTGTGCATGCATATCGGTCTTTATCAGGTAGTTACTTCATATACACTGTGCAAATTGACCGTTTCTGCAGTTAAATGTACATGTCTATGATATACCCAAAGAAAAAGCAAAGAGAAAGCCATCTACCTAGGTAGGTAGGTACGCAAGGTATACAGTTGTAGAATGATTTTAGACCTTAAGAGCTATGATCACTAACTAAATGCCTTTAACTAGCAATTTTACTCATTAATGTTCGCACAGGCCTTCATCATGCAGCTACCTATACAATAAACCTGCATCTCCCTTTGCTCCGAAAGGGCATATGCAAAAGGTGTGTAGGTGTAACAGCTAATAACGACTACCTGCCTAGGTAAGTAAGCACCTATATACTAAGGACGGTTAGTTGGTTTACTTTAATACGCCTGAACAGGAGCGATATTTGAACTGCGCATCACTTTTCAAGTAAATAATCTTCTAAATATAAAAATCTAACCTAGGTTACAGATCGACTACAAAGTACATGTATATACAAGTGTAGATAGATAGTGTATAATAAGAGTTGACTCCTTTCGGTTACTTTAATCTTGATTGCAAGGGCGAACTGGGGTGAGTACCAGCCTACCCGCAAGGTTGTTTAGATGCAATATGTGAACCAAAAATAATGGGATGTCGGATATGTGTGTAGCTACGTACGTGGAGCACGTACGTGAAGGCATGAAGGGTAAATTCCAACGAATGAGATTTAGGCGTACGGCTCCAAAAGGAATCCTGGTTTTGAGAACAGGCATAAGGATATAAAACAAGTGAAAAGGGCTGTTCCCCCCCTTTTCTAACTGTTTTTTTTCTCATCCCTTTACTGTTCAGAACAGGCTTTGTAATACGAGTAGGACGAGAGGCAAGAGTTGACCAGTGAAACATTGGAGGTAGAGTCATTCGTTACTAAAACCGGCTTGTACAATAATCCAACCATCCTCTAAGCGCCTATCAACTCCAACCAACCATCAACATACACTGTCAATCGTTTAGGGAGCCTTACTGAGATTTACAATATGCGATTCACGCTCGCTTTCGTTTCCGCCCTTCTGGGCATCGCCATTGCGGCTCCTCAAGGCATCACCGACAAGCTAACTCCCACTGGCACTGCACCAGCCGGTTGCACGGGTAGCTTCGACGGCAAGTTTGAGATCAGCGTCGCAGAGGTTACTGAGAAGCGAAGTATTTCTCAGCCTCAGGTACGTATGGACAAGACGGTTTTAGATTAAAGCCGGATCTTGATTAGGATAAATGCGTAATGGCTGCTAACGATTAGAATAGAAACGCGCCGAGTGCGGTAGTGATGGAATTCTTGTGTTGACTTTGAAGGATGGTTCTACGTTTGACGCCAAAGACCGAACCGGTTACATCGCGTCCAACTACCAGTTTCAATTCGATGCTCCTGCCCAAGCTGGTGCTCTCTATACTAGTGGATTTTCCGTCTGCGAAAACAATATTCTGGCGTTAGGAGACTCCAAGACTTTCTACCGATGTCTGTCTGGCGACTTTTATAACCTATACGATCGCGATTGGGCTCCCCAGTGCTCACCTGTCTCAATCATCGCCGTCCCATGCGGTTCAGACGACCCGGCCTCGCAGATACCTGATGGTCAAGTTGTCGGCACTAGCGTTGTTCTGACTACTATCGTCACCGCTTTGCCAGACGGCCAGCCGCAGGTTGTTACGACTTCAGTCCCTGTTCCCATCTGCCAGATCGGTGATGGCCAAGTGCAACAGGTTACTACGCCTTGCGCCTCAGTAACACCTAGCCCAACGAGCACGTATGTGCCTGTGAGCGAGCACACGGATGGCCAGGTCCAAGTCACGCCACCAGGCAGCGCACCTGCTCCCCCGGCTACTCCGACGGCCACTCCCACACCCATCCCATCCGCCCCTTCGGCTCCGGTCTCGTCGGCTCCCGGGCCCTCGGCTCCCGCACCCAGCAGCGTACCGAGCTCTTATACCAGCGCCAGTGCAACCGCCAGCGCCAGCATTAGCTCTAGTGCTAGTGTTACCGTTCCGGTGAGCTCATCACCACCGAGTCCTAGTGCTCCTAGTGAGACTTCGGCACCGCCCCAGAGCGGATCATCGCGTATCTCGGTTGGATCTGTCGGTGCGCTAGTCTTCACCGCAATGGTGGCCTTTTTCTACCTGTAAATAAAACCAGCACACTCTTAGGATAAGTTTATCAGACAAGATGGTATAGCAATAAGGGTTGCAAGTGACTAGGATTGCTTTAGCTTGGAAAGCTTGGAACTAATGCATGTGTATACCATCACGAGATGGTTTAATGTGAGATACGAGGGAAATGAGGAGTAACATAGTGATAGCAACATGGGAGTTAGGACATAATGTTATAAAAACCTGTAGCATATCAATGCAATACCATGGTTCGAACTTCTTTATCTTGATGTCTCTGCCAGCTCTCTGCCGGAAAAGGTATTACTTACCTAGGTGATAAACGGTACGACGAGATGTTGATTGGGTTCGTCAACAAACCTAAAATATTAGGTTAATCCTATTGATAGTTACCTACCCTCAAATAACTAAAAGCGGTTGGTTGTAAGACATACATACCTAGGTAGTGATATTGGGATTGGAATAGATGTTGTATTAGGAAGGGTTTATAATGAGTGGGCGAAGCCCACCAATTTTCAGTATAGCCAGTAATTACGTAATCCCATCCCACAGTAGGTAATGTACCTCGAATTAGTGCAATTTATTCAAGCCCCGTTAAACGACTATCGATACCGGAATAGGACCTAGGTACTTACGTGTAGGTACCAAAGATAGGTATATTCTTTTCCATCTCATAATTTGTTACCTACCTTGCGTTAGAGGCGGTATTCCAACCATGTCCGAATACTGGAAATCAACTCCTAAATACTGGTGCAAGCATTGTAGCACCTACGTACGCGATACCAAACTCGAGCGTCAAAATCACGAAGCTACCGCCAAGCATCAAGGCGCCTTAAAGCGTTTCCTAAGAGACCTACACCGAAATCACGAACAAGAGCAACGAGAGAAGGATCGCGCCAAGCGGGAAGTCGAGAGACTAAATGGCATAGTCGGCTCCGCCTCTTCGGATCATCACCATGCAGCAAGCACTAGTAGAACATCAACTTCAGCCTCGTTGCAAGCGCAAACACAAGCCGCTGGTTCGCAGCGTCAACAGCAATGGGAGCAATTGGCCGAGATGGGCATTGATGTGCCAACCGAACTGAGGAGAGAGATGGCCATGGCTAGCGAATGGACCGTTACTAGCAAGAGGATTATCGACGATACACCCAAGGCAGAAGACGATTCAGATGCCAAGCCTCAAAATGTCGATGCCATCGCGTCTGGCGTACGGAAGCGACCGAAACATGAAAGTGGAGTAGACGAGGAAGAAGAGGAGAATGCAATCAAGAGTCTATTCAAGAAGCCTAGGAAATGGGGTCGCGATACAAAACAGGCTCCGGAGGACGATGAAGAGTTAGACGCTCTGCTCAGCGGTGCCCTAGCGAAACCACCCAAGTTCGAGGATAATCCTCAGGATTCTATTGATGAAACAGCCGATTTACTAAGGGGGACGAAAGAAACCCCAACATCTGATATAAAAAAGGAAGAAACGACCGACGACCAAGCGCTATGGTCTATCAAACCAGAGTCCCAAGAGAATCATCAAGATGCGCCCGTCAAGCAAGAAGGGAACGCGGAGAGTAATCCACCCACTGTGGTTTTTAAGAAGCGAAAGCCTAAGAACATTCGTCAGAGATGAGCCTCGTCTAACGGGATTCTATTCTAGTAGCAATGATCTACTTAGACGTTGTGTTTCTAGGTCCTATTTGAGGCAGCCTATGCGTCGCAAAGCTGGTCGCTTGGCATCCCACTCTTATATCTACACGGAGCGTGTACTACTATTCGTATCGTGGTGTGGGGAGTCCGGATCTCGTAAGCTAACATCGAAAAGCTATAGGCATACTATCTACTCAACAGATCGGTTATCCAAGAACCTGAACGCGAACTTACCGCATATAATACCGGCTATCCTTGGTGCTAACCTCCTAACCTAGAGGATATCCAAATAAAAAATGATTCAATTACCAAGTCGAGGTGGATGTGCGTAAAGCCAAGCTCTAACCACGTTAACATCAAGACCCGTACATGAGTGAACCAAACGTACTATGTAGGAACATAGGAGTGACCCTTGATATTATCGTTTGTGGTCCCAGTATACGACATCAGTGCACTACTTCGAGTACTCCTGGGTTGGGAGGCTACGGCCTATGGAATATGTGATTTGGGTACACAATACACAGAAAAAACACGCAAGACTTGTAAACACAAGCATGTGGATAACCAAATATGGTATCGTAGGAAAAGGAGTGGAAAAGTAAAGGGTTAGACATCATCTGGATGAATCAGTCCCCATGCGTCCGACAGGGTATCACGAAATAGGGGTCGGGAACCTCTTTAGTAAACGAGAGAGATTCTACTACGGCTGAGCGCCACTTGTTAACCTAACATACTTTGCGAACCAGCTAGCTGCGTATAATAGTCTACTGTTTACTTCTCCCCATTCAAAAAAGATGATATTATGTTTAGTATTAACGCTGCTTACCATAGAAATAGCACTTTACTAACTTGAGAAACATGTATAGAAGAAATAACACTATCACAATACAGCTACCAGTTATATTACTGTACATTAGGTAGGTCAGCACATCTTAGTACATGAAATGATCTCATAGTCTATGTAAACTCGTTAGACTAGCCTTAGGTAAATAACTCTTCGCCGTTTCTTTGGAATATATACCTTCATATAAAGCCACTGGTCTACTCAATACTTAAATCCTCCCGGTTTTCTCTCGTATTCCCTATTCTACGAAACCTCTAGATAGCTAAACAAAGGGTTCAACTTTGAACGGGAATTTGATAGGAATAGCACAAGGCTTCGATTTAGTAGATTCATAATACAATACCCGCAACCTACTTGAAGCTGCTAAAGGCGAAAGCTCATATCTGTATACATACCTAGGTACCTATTTTGTTAGGATCTACGTGTTTTGACGTAACATATTTTCAGCCGCACAAGCTGTGATTACTGAATTTCACTTTCGTGGCAAATTTGGTCTTGATACACAAGCTTCTGTAGGAATTGAAAGCATTTCTTCTTTCTCGGCGTCCAAGTCGGGCGTTGTTGAGGTCACTACATATTGGTAACTCTAGACGGGGTTTCGTCATCGGGGTGAGCTGCTGTATAACATACCGGGACTTATATTATACACGACGTAACAGCTGTTGCCGAATATTGATCGAACTTTTGCCGTGCTCTGGAAGCCTCGACTGCCTACGCACCTTTTCTCACATGGTGTTGTTCGCATCACATATTTTTATAATTCGAGTAGCCAAATAGGCCCCGGGAGGCTTATGGGGATGACCGGTTTTCTGCTGCCCCCCATCTATATATCGTCTTTCACGTTTCACCGATAGCTTACCTAGGTAGGTAACTAGGTAGGTGCCTAGTAGGTATCTATGAAACTTCCTATTCGCTCCCCTATCTAAAGTTCGATGGGGTTCCGTGCTTCTCATCGAGTCACACGTAGCAGTCTTTGGCAGGGGTGAATCCAGCGACTGGGCTAATTGGCCTTGGATCCAGTCTCAACACGGCCAACGCTCAGATATGAAGAACTTGGTGTCGTCACCGGCGTCGGCAACTCATCGTCGGATAGCTAGCGAAGATGTATCACTTACCTCTAGGTCTCTGCCTGACAACACTTTTCGGTCCACTCATCCTTCCTCCGTATTGTTTAGATCGCGGGAATGGCTTCCTATCATGGGTGCAACTAGATTGGCCAGTCCATCAGTAACGACCTCGATAATGAATTGGCAAGACGATGGAGACCTTGGCTCTCTATTATTTACGACACCCCCGAACTTAACTCCAGATACCTTCGACCGACATCAAAAGCCAGGTAGCATTTACAAGTCCTCGGAGCCTTCTCGAGCATCACGGCCGGCTCCAGTGCAGTTTGAGTATGTTCATATGGATCATCAGTCCCCCGTTGCATCCTCGTAATCCATCTTCTCCCCGCGACAGATTTCAGTATAGTCGTGCAGACTCTCGCGCCAATCTCTTGAATACGCCAAGCACAGTATGGAGAAGCCCCCGAACGCCACCCCCTTACTCTACCACGATGTCATCTCCTAGAAAATGGTGGCATTGGCGGCCTGCATGGTTTATGTGCCTATCATTCCTCTTCGGAGTTGCTTGCGCAATTGGCCATCACGCATTTTATACGTCTTTGAATGGGAAGCCCGCCGTCGACCAGCTATGCTCTTAGCGGCGTTTATATGGCTGACACCCATAGTGATAATATTGATAAGTAATACTTTAACTATGGACTTAGCTTTGAACATAGAGAACACGACGTGCTTAGGTATCCGAACCTTAAATTTTACGAAAGATGAACTCGAGGTGACTAGCTTCATTTTGCAAATGGTGCCTTCTCTCTATTTATGTCCAAGGAGCCTATAGGAATGGAGGAGCCCTACCAAGTTCAATAATCCATACGGCTTGTCAATGTCGATATGAATGTCGATATGGAATACGACATCCTCTTATACTGCCTCGCCGGACGGGTTCAGCTCTAAACTCCTCGTCCCCGGAGGTGATTATAGCTACTACGCCTACACGAGTGGCGGCGAATATTCTACCCGGCAGATGAAAGATACTAGCCACGGAGGTATTCCGAATATGGAACCGCCGTTTCCTGAAGCTTTAGGAGCATTCCGTACCGAATCAGTGTTATGGATAGGATATTTTGGTGAGAACTAACCCGAATGAAGCACCACCTCTCAATAGATCGATGCCAGGTTGGAGCGACGCCTTTATTCCTAAGGTGATTGGATGCGAGCATTACGAGACCGATTACACTGTCCTGTTTAATCTGGCTGGCGGTCAGCAGATTACAAAAGTGACTGAGCGTAAATTCCAACGCCGTATTGTAGAGTAAGTGGGGACCACCAGCGTGGAAATATCCAGCCCTTTGTGTATGACCAGGCAATTGGGGGTTTCCTGTTCCTACTAAAATGTTCAGTTAACACGACCGAGTAATACTAACAACACCTAGTACGGCCTGGATCCAAGGTACGGATGCGAACGATGGTACAAACGACAATACGCGATATCCCGAAAGAAGGGTTTGGGATGGCGGTGATGTGCATTATAATTTCGGATTAGAAGGTGACGTCCGGCAGCTGAGGAGTGAGGGTAGTATATTCCGTCAGAGGTGAAGTTTTATGCAAGGGCACGTTCAAAAACATCTACATAAAGTATACATGGATTATGGAATCAGTGTGAAGGGTTTAATAGACACCACAACGTATAAGTTAAGCATATTTGATCTTAATTAATTTGGCCTTGTTATTTTCGTACGTATGTGGGAAAAGTAGACTTTACGCTGCAAACCCCGGCGATCTTGTATTAGACGTCCGATATCATCGTATTAGCCACATGTGGCGTTCATTGGTTGGTCTACCCAAACCAAACCAAACCAAACCAAACCTACGGTAATTAAACCTGGAGTAAATCAAAATATGGTCCGAACGGGTCACACAAATTCTCCAAATTCCCCAAGTTAGATCCCCTAACTTAGACAATCCATCATCATCTTGACGTATAAAGGATAGGTAGCTAACCTTAGTATTACAAACATTTTGTAGCATCTGAAACATCGACAACTGGCTAGTACACGGCCTACGAAAGCAACTGACGTATCCTATCTAGGTAGATCAGCCGAGTCTTAATCGTGTGCACATCGTACATAGAAAAAAAAAAAAAAAAAAAAAAAAAAAAAAAAAAAAAAGTCGTGGTCGGACTGGATAGACGGGGTGGACACGAAAGAGCGCACGACATGAGATCAGTACAGAAAAAGGGCGTTAAATCCCGATGATGACTGGATATGGTGAAGTGGATCAAAGCCATTCACATCACCATTCCTATCATTCCTGCCACTGCTTCGATGGGTATGTAGAGGGACCAGCCCTAGACTAGCTTCTCTCGCGGGCACGTCCCGTTAGAGCCGCTGTCGCGATCCCCTCTTCCTACCAGGGCATATCCCGGCTCGAAGGGAGGATCGCTGGCTTGATTGAGTGATTGAGCGGTCACGATAGCCGCCACTTGTCTCCATTCAAAGCCTGCATTTTTCTTCGTTAGATGACTTGATAACGAGAAGCCAAGCAAATCGTGCGCTGCCCGAACCCTCTCCGATTGACTTGACACTGCCGTTCGGCCTCCTCCCGCGCGATCAGCAGCGATTTACAATTCACCCGCCTTCCACTCCCACTATGTGGTACAACGTAGTAACGAGGCGAGCGCGCCGAGTATGATAATTTGTGACTGGATTAAGACGGTTCCTTGAAATTGATCAATCGTAATAATACCCAAGTACCTAAGTGGTAGGCAGTCTAATTTATCTTCGGCTTTTTTGCGTTATGCTTGTTCACGCCCTCTTCTTCCTACGTACGTACGAAGTACATACCTTAGTATTATACCCCTTTCCCCCCATTTTTTCTTCTCCTTTTTTTCTCTCTTTTTCTTCTGGATCTTTGCGATCCGAGCCTCTGGAATTACGAAAGCGGTCGCATACGGTACGCCATTTCGTTTGTACAGATGCAGCGTAAACTGGGTCTGCGAGTAAAAGATAACATCATATTGCATACCTACTGATCTCACTTATCCCTCGTGCGCCTCGGCCGCCACAAAGTCGTTAACAACGTGGTGCAGTTGAAGCGCCTGCACGCACGCCTGATCTACCTCTTACCCAGCCAATCAACGATATCTTTCTCCGAGACCGATAGCTCGGACAGATGTGCTGTTGGTCCTTGGGTGGATTCTTGCCAGAATAGGTGGTTTTTTTCTTCCCTCCTAATGCTCCTCTTATATTGATCGGTTCGTCGGCTCTTATAGTACTTATACTACCTAGAGTACTTGGTTAACCTAGTTAAATAAAACTCTTGTTCTGCCCGCGAAGTTCTGTCAAGTGCATCGATGTTAGGCCTCCTATTCCCACTTTATTACCCCCGTCCATGTTCAGCGATCCCTTCACCGCCGCGTGTTGGCCGGACAGACGAATGACAACCGTGCTGGTTAGCTAACCGGTTGCGTTCCCGCCTCGTCCCTTTTCCCGCTACTTCATAAGTAATTAAACTAGAACTCATCTTTGTTGTTTTTCATCCCCAACTTTATAGGATAATAACAAGTGTTGCTAAGATGCCTGTGGAAGTTGTTACGATCGTGAACTCGTCGGGGAAGATAATCAGCAATGTAAGTTTGCGGCTATGGCCTTTCACAATTTCGTGTTACTTGTCGCTGTTACCGTCATAATATTGTGGCTATTACACTATTACACTATTACACAATGTATTACCGGTGCTACATTTACACTGGGTTTACTACAATATGCCCCGCAAAAAAAGCTCATCTCTTTTCCTTCCAGCGATTTCAGTCCAACATAAGCAGAGAGCTTTTTCATTTCATTTATCTTATGACCGATGTGTAACCTAACAATTATCTCTTCCACAGGGCAGACACCTGATCAATATTCTCAAAGAAGCCAAGGCCTCCTATCAGGAGAAAAAGGCGTCTATTAAAGCCGAACGCGCCATCAAGCGTAGTGAGACTATCGATATACCCAGTGCATCTCGCTACTATGACAGCATCGAATATGATGGGTGGCCTCGCCGGGCGTCTCACGATGACGCTGCTTCTCAAGCTTCCTCCCGCAGAAGCTACCGCTCAAAGAGGTCTACTTCTCAGGCGGGTACTGCCTTGACTGAACGCAACCTAAAGACTCTTACTGAAGTCTCCTCTACGACCCCTTCGCGCCCTCCGGTTACATACCGTTCTCCGTATGCCGAGACAGCCCCTAGAGACATGACGTTGAGTCGACCAACGTTAGCGCATGCGCCAATGATGCCTATCTACGCCGGTGAGCTGGCCAACTCGACCCCGACGCATATCGTGCCCGTGACTCGATCAACATCGGATCCGGCCCTAAGGGAGAAGGGGAAGGACATTGATATGAACTTGGCATACGGGAGTCTTCCACCTGATCTAGAAGAAAGGAAGGACCTAGACCCTGTCCATAAGAATGTCGAGAAAGAGCGCGAAGCAATGAGCGTAATAGAGAAGATCGAGAACCTACTAACAGAGGCTCAATGTTTACACCATACTGCGACGCATATCATTCAGCATCTGCAGGGAAACCCGGAAGCTGCCGCTGCTGTTGCTCTTACGCTCGCCGAGCTTTCTGCGCTACTGGGAAAGATGTCACCTTCTTTCCTTGCCGTCCTCAAAGGTGGAAGTCCTGCAATTTTTGCTCTTCTAGCCAGCCCCCAGTTCCTTATTGCGGCCGGTGTGACAGTTGGAGTGACGGTGGTCATGTTTGGAGGTTGGAAGATTGTGAAGCGTATCCAGGAAGCTAACACTGCTGCTTCTCCGATGGCTTTCCCGGCGTACCAACCAGCGCCCGGTGAAGCTAATCGGGCTCCATATCCGGAATCGGAAGTAAGCGCGGGCTTTGACGAGGCTCTTGTGCTTGAGGAAGAGTTGAGCAGTATCGAAATATGGCGTAGGGGTATTGCGCCATTTGGCGAGGATGACCAGGCCGACCTTGAGCTTATCAGCCCAGAAGCTGATCGTGCGATTCGCGGGCAGTACGGTGGCGATGATGCGCGGACCGAGCGTAGTATTCGCACGAATCGAACCAGTCGCACGGACAAGACATCCAAGACAAGTAAAACGACTAAGACTAGCAAGTCGCATAAACCACAGAAGAGCCGTAAGGGCGATGCGGGAGAGCATCATGACGTTCCCAAGAACGGTAGCAGCAGTGGCGTCAAAGATGTCGATAACGCGAGTGAGGCGGGTAGTCACCGAAGCCACCGAAGCACTCAGAGTCATCGCAGCCACCAAAGCGTCCAGAGTCATCGGACCGATAAGACAGAACGCCACTCCAAATCTAAGCGGTCCGAAAAGATAGAAGTCAAGGCCATCGATGATAATCACAGCGACCAAGAAAAATCCGGCAGCGTCGTGCTTCGTCCGAAGAAGGACAACATGCTTAAGTCCTTATTCAAAAAGAAGAAGGACCGCGAAGATAAAGAACGGGCTTACTCGGTTGTTCGGTGATGTTGTTTATATTTGAGGTTTCGTCCATCTTTCGGTTACATGCATCTCCATACAGAATAGGAGGGATACCAGGCTCCTTAGATTTAAGTGTTCATTTACGGGAGTTTATGGATGATATTTATATTATATATATATTAGCATGATGCATATAGCGGGTGGTCGCCCATTACGAAATCTGGTTTGTAGCAGTTAGCTACCTCTTAGGCACGAAGTCATACGAAAACAATACAGAGAGTGAAATTCGCATAGCATGTTCCCAAATTTGAGACGGCTTGATATGTGTTGAGTGTGATGTGCTTTTGCATCTTACGATGCAAGATTGTCTATTTATATACATGTGATAGGCAATGCAATATGTAGATCCGGAAGGATTCAAGTGTAGGGGCCGTCCGGTCTAAGAGTTGGCATGCTTTCTGGTTTTCTGGCAGCTTAGGTAGGGATGGGAACAAAATGACTACCTTAGATAATAGGTACCTATTATATACAGATTCTTGCTAGAAATTAACCGAATGAAGAAATTATATGTTCGGATAGGTAGTATGCATAGACATATGTTGGCCTGATAGCCTTTCATCCCTAGAGCCCTGCTCCACTGGTATCATATACATACACAAGCCTCAAGGAGAGAAAACATCTAGGTAATACCACGCAGCTGCCACGTTTAGGTAGGTACTTGGTAGGTAGGTAGGTGTTCCTGCGGGCTTATTATTCTGCTTCCCTCAGCCACTGTCATCCATGTACCTGTCTTTGGGTAGGACGGCAGTACGTACCGAACCGATCGCATGCTCATTTTGGAATAGGTAAAGCCGCTGGTTCCTTAACAGACGTTCTTAACAGACGTTCTGGACCGAAGGTGTCGAGCGTTCGATCCCGTCAAGTGGCTACCGACTAGGATCATCTCACCAGCTTCTGTGGAGCAAGAGGTTCATACTGCTCGTATTTTTTGAATTGCATTTGGAGTGCTATTGTACGCTCT
This sequence comes from Daldinia decipiens, assembly GCF_022478715.1. NCBI lineage: Eukaryota > Fungi > Ascomycota > Sordariomycetes > Xylariales > Hypoxylaceae > Daldinia > Daldinia decipiens. The sequence goes on along the minus strand of NW_026054569.1, from coordinate 405,708 downwards.
CCCAGCTCTTACCACGTCAAGTTGGTTAGAAATCTACCTTTGTAGTCTTGTTGCGTTCCTAAGACCTGCATTTGAGAACGAACATTGATGTAACTCATCCGGTTACAGGCTGGCGTACAGGCGATAGCCACAAAATACTACACCATGATACAAAATAGCCCATGCTAAATCCCCCTGAGTTGCCAAGATCCTATTCTGGGAATTCTAGAAACCCACGTTGCTGGTAGCATCTAATTCGTCCGTTATTCTACAAGATTCTTTCTAATTGGTCCCCTTGGGCATTTTTCTCCGTTTCAATTAACTCCACCGAGGTGACGACTAGACCTATGTAGAACAAGAACCCCAGTATGTACACTAGGGCTCTAAGAAAATCTCGGGCTGACAGTTCTCAATGCTGAAGCAGATATTTAAAGCTGCGATGCCCAGCTCGTCTATGCGCAAGGAAGTCGGATTTGACTTGAAGGTCTCCGTTTGAAATTTCTTTCTATTCTATTATTTTTACCCCTTGGATACTCAACCTCAACTTTCACCGATCCTTGTGTATCTCCTCCTTCATTTTCACTTAGACAGCTTCCATCTCGCGGCTGTGATAATTAATAGACTGTTATACTGTGGTCCTGCCGATCAACTCCTTACTGCTCTCTGTAGATCCCCATATAATTGCGCAATACTACTATTTGCCGATCACATCGTCGTCCCTCGATCTCCCCACTCGTTTCCACTTCTTAAGCTTCTCTCGAGATGTCTGAGGACGCAGGTACCATAGGAGCGCCCGTTGCTCATGCGCAAGAACACTATGGCGAACCGACCGCGCTTCATATCTCGACCGAGCAAGAAAAGAGACAACCTACCGTCCAGGAAGATGTATATCCTATGTCACCCCGACGAGATACGACGACACCAAACCCCTTCAGCCGGAGAAACACGACCATGGATATAGATGACTATTTTGTACGGTGCAAATTCCAATCGTGCCGCGTATTGAGTGCTAACTCTTCCGTTGTTTAGACCGGTCCTCGTGATCTTTCTAAGCACTCAAAATGGCCTCTGTTCATGCAGCTACACGGCAGCATTCTCCCTAAAATGATTGTTCCACTACTTGTCGTTGCCGCCTGGGCGAGTCTTGTGACTGTCGTCTCAAAGAAGGTCCCAGGGGTTAACTTGGGAATCAGTTCCATATTGCTTACTGTTACTGGTTTCGTCGTGGGTCTGGGCCTATCCTTCCGCAGCTCGACGGCGTATGAGCGATATGCCGAAGGCAGAAAATACTGGAGCCAGTTGATATTCACCTGCCAAGGACTCGGCCGAGTCTTTTGGATACATGCTGTCGAACGCGAGGGATCTTCTAAGAAGGACCTGCTAGCGAAATTGTAAGATTCCGATTAAAGCTTTGACGTATGTTTATATCCGCTAACCAGGGCTAGAACTGCCATGAATTTGATCGTAGCCTTTGCGGTATCCTTGAAGCACAAGCTCAGATTCGAACCATACACGTACTACGACGACCTTGTAGAGCTAGTCGATCATCTTGACACCTTTGCTAGATCGGCCACGGAAGAAAATGCGATAAAGCCGAGGTCGGGATTGTTCAAGGCGGTCGGAGAGAATCTCGGTTTATCATTTGCAGCTTCGAATCCTCGGAAATTGATGAAGAAAGCTCAGTCCCCCCTGGGCAATCTTCCACTAGAGATTCTCTGTTATCTTACCGCATACGTAGATGAACTGGCCCTCAATGGCCAGTTACCTGTTGGAATGCAACAGACTTCCGCCTGTAAGTCGTTTCTTGCTGAATGAATATGAATGAATATGCAAGTTTTACTGACATAACATAACCTACAGACAACCAACTTCAAGCCTTGAACGACGTCCTAGTCGGTACCGAGCGAGTTCTTAACACTCCCCTTCCTATTGCTTATGCTATCGCTATTTCGCAAATCACTTGGATTTATGTGTTCCTGCTGCCGTTCCAATTGTTTCTCGAACTTGACTGGATAACAATTCCGGCTACCGTAGCTGCGTCCTATATTATCCTAGGCATTTTTTTCATAGGTCACGAAGTTGAAAACCCTTTTGGCAACGATGTCAACGACTTGCCTCTGGATCTGTTCTGTCAGCAAATCGTGCAGGATATGGAAACCATTGCGGCACGGCCCAAACCTCGCCTTTCGGAATGGGTCGAGAACCCGAAAAATAAGGTCCTATTTCCTCACAGCGAATCAGGCTACAGCGTATGGGCGCAACGACCCGAGTCGGCCATTCGGAGCGCGCTACGGAACCGGCCCCATGCCGGGTTTGACAAGATGGGCGGGAGTAGCGGAACGGGACCTCAGAGCGTATAAGATTGCGACGGCGGACTACTTCTAGGTTATGGAGAAGTTTCAGTCTTGCTGCGACTCGATCCATTAATACATAGAAGCAACTATCCCAAACATAATCCATGCTCTTACAAACTCCTTAAGGGAAGCCCATTATTTCCGCGAAGCTATATACACTTACATTTCCGGACATTTCTCCACAAATTCTTTTTTAATCATGGGAATAGGAAAACAAGACAGCGTGCTGGCGGTATTATCTGTGTCGTTTTGGGTTTAGCGGGATTGCATTTGAAAATATTATTCATTAAGGGGGTAGGAAAGTAAGGACAAAAATGCGGATTAATGATGCTATTAGGCATGTAACGTTAGGAAAATACATATATTGGTACCTAGGTAGGCAGGTATATATTTGGGAATACACAGGTACCTACCTATTTATGTTGTGTTTTTGATTTAATTCATAAAATTGTTTATTATAAAAATCCCACTTGGGGCTGAAGCTCGACATGCAATATCTCTATGCTCTATACCGTCATCATCTTATAACCAATCCCCCCTCCAACCGGCTGATTGGCAAGTGACGTGCACTTATGATGAGAAAAACGTACCACGAGCCGACTAACAATCTGCGGCTGCCCTGTGATGTACGGGATTTACCATGGCTCCTTTAAAGCCGTGCCGGCTATCTCTCCTCGATGCGCATTGAGACCATTTATAAGAATAACTCATACTAAATGTTCACTCGATCGGAGGCACATAATGTCTTCAAGCGATGCTACGAAAAGTAAAGACGGGCTCAAAAAACGATCTGTCGCAGGATCCTTTCTTTTTAAGTTTCCCCACGGCGACGAGAGGAAGGCCCAAGCAGCCTTGTTTAAACGCAGTGGTAAGGTCAGTACTTACCAGCACAAATTTGCTCCCATATCCGGCAGTGTCGAGAAGTACGATGTCACTCCACTCGCCACCGCTTTGCGGGAGATCAACGAGGAGACGGGATTGACACCGTCCTCGATCGAACTGTTTCGCGTCGGTAAACCATACTCTTTCGTCGATGAATCTATTGGTCGCGAGTGGACCATCAACCCATTCGGCTTTCGTCTCAAAGAAAAGTCCGAGGGAGGGAGAGGTGAAGAGGGGATCACTATCGACTGGGAGCATGAAGGATTTGAATGGTTCAATCCATTAGATGTGAATGGGTCGGACGAGTTTGGTGGTGTCCCGAAGCTCGTCAATAGCTTGAGAAGGGTGTGGCCCGAGTACGATCTGGGCCAGAGAGCGGCTGAAGTCCTAACATCCGGCCTACAACAGCTACGAGATGATCATGAAAGCGGTGCTAGGCAGCTTGGTGACCTGGCGATATCAACCTTGAGGAACCTTATTGTAGAGATGGATTCCGATGTGATTGATGACGACTGGTGGGCGAATATCCGAATGGCCGCATGGCATATCTGTCAAGCTCGCGAGAGCATGGGAGCTGCGATCATTAGTGCTACAGTAAAGGCACTCGACCGAATTGAGAACATAATCACACAAGACGTACCACCACAAGAGAAGATTCGGATGATTGTCGATGCCCTTGAGAACCAGTTGATCCAACATAAATCTACGACCGATCGTATTCGTGACGCATTCGTCGACTATCTCCGCCAACATGTTATCCAATCCATGGGATCGAAAGAAATTATTTCTATCCTTACATTGTCCTCTAGCTCTACTATATCGGCATGTCTTTTGCAGGCTGCTGACCGCCTAGGCGTTTCGATTGACCTTCGTATTCTAGAATCGAGACCCCTATACGAAGGTGTGACTTTAGCCTCGAAGCTGCTCGTGGTAGAAACCAATTCAATAGATTTAAATGTGACGCTCTATACAGATGCCTCTTCGGCTCTAGCCGCTGATGGAATCGATATCGTCGTCCTTGGGGCTGACCGCATTAGCACATTGGGCGACGTTAGCAATGTAAGTCAATACGTATGCCGTATATCTTTTATTTTTCTTTACCAGAGCTCTTCTAAAACCAGTTCTCGTGTACTAATTATACTATCAGAAAATTGGATCACTCCCTGCCATTCTCTGCCAGAGACATGTTGCACCAAACGCGAAGGTTGTTGTACTAAGTGAAACGGAAAAGATAGCTCGCCCAGACTTGATTAAAGATCACCTAGTGGAGGAAAACAGTTCAGCAGAACTCGTACGTACATGGAAGGGGATAGTAAAAGGTGCCGATCTCATAGAAAAGATTTCGAGTGGCGGCGAGCATGATGGAGTACGAGGAAAAAAGGTCCGCGTAAGGAATTTATACTTTGAATGGATTCCCGCCATCTTTGTCCATGCGTACGTCACTGACGAGGGGCTTTTGTCCGTAGAAAATATTACAGAAAGATCAAACTGGATCGGCAAGGAGACAGACAGGTTTTTCAAGCAGCTTTAGTGACAAATTTAGTCGGGTTGTAAGAGAAAAAATGCCAGACCGTCCACCAGGGTCGGCTCACACATATGGCTTAGTCGATTGAGAAACTACGTAGAGAATGTCTCGGTACTTGGTTATCGGTATGCTGATATACATGTATTATCTCGCGTCTATATTTGCAACATAACGTCAACATGGGATTTTGTTTTGATTATTGATCACGAATAAAACTACTTATATTAGGTAGTTAAAGAACGTTACAATTCACTAGGTTAGCTTTAAGGTATGAAATATGAGTACCTTGGAATAAAATAGTAATTTTTTGATTAATCAGGTATGCTATCAAACGAGGCTAGCCCGCCGTAACCTTGGTATACCCTTAGTATTGCCTTTGCTGACCATCTCGACTAAGAGTTCCTCTGTCTCAGTAGCTCATAAAAGGGTGTATAGAAGTCTACCTAAGAATGAATCTAACACACTCCACTGGGTATCGTGTTGCTTCCTGTGCGTCTGCTGCTCGAGTACGCAGCGCCGTCACCGAGCCCCCGCTTAGCGAATGCAGTCCAGCTAAAAGGTCATTTGTCAGCTATTGTGTCGGTTTGAATTGCTAGATTTACTTACAGCTCGCAGACGTTGTCACCGCCGGTCAATGCCTCGTCAGCGTCAATGATGGCATCACGGGCTTGAATGAAGTTGGGGTTGCAGGGTTGGCTAGAAAGAATAGAGGGTCAGTTCGTCGCTTTATCACACCATGTCTTAGATTCAGGTACTTACAGGGCCATAGCGTCAACGACAAGCTTTAGAGTCAGGTACTTTCCGTCGGTCGGGACACCGTTCTGGTCGAATTCGGGCTTGGGACCGTCATTCTTACCGTGCTTGTCGATGAGATTCCATAGGACTTCGTACAAGATCGTGGCCCACACCTCACCAATATCGTGCACCTCATTATACGTGTTAAGCGTGACATATTGGTATGGGTTGGTTGTCAGGCTTGTCGAGTATAGATAGTTTCGGATGCCCGCGGGGTCGTTGTAAACCCACGCACCTAAGCTGTAATCCGTATTCCGAGTATCACCAGGCTGTAGGCGGATAGCTGTTGCGAAGAAGTCGCCCCAGCCCTCGCCCATACCACCTGATTCAAGCGCGTTCAGGCAGTTGGAGTTTGCAGGGCCACCGGTCAGGCGGTTTGACACTAATACGGGAGAAATGTTAGCGATGTTATTTCTTCGGGCTACTCAATAAAGAATACATTGTCACTTACATCCGTGGCTGTATTCGTGGATAATGACGCCGGCCTCGAAGGCGCAGTCTCTATAAGGGGTCGACAGTGTCCAAATGTACATCCTCATCCGTCCGTTCTGTCCGTCGGGAGGGGTGGCGAAGTTAGCATTGTTGGTGCCGGAGCCGTCCTGCGCGTTGAGGATGACGAAGTCATTGCCCTTGCCGCCCTGTCCGTTGTTATTGGTTTCGAAGTTGCCGGCCGCCTCGGTGAAGCCGAGGTCATACAGTAAATCATGGTACGTGTTCGCCGTATAGAAGAGCTGAGCGACCGAAGCGTCTGCGTACGTCGACGGCGGCGTCAAAGTTGCGTCCCACTTATACTCGAACTTTAGGGACGAGCTGGTTGGGCGATAGTTATCGAGATAGTCTGATCCACCATCCGGGTTGGTTTGCGCAATGCCGTTGTCTGTTGATGAGATATAAGGTCAGCCATTACATTCTAAGCGTACGCTGCATGCGCGACGAGCTGTGCGCCGCCTTTAGACGACAAAATAGACGGGTTGGACATTAACTCACTTCCTCGTGTAGTCGTGTAGTTAGTCGTCCCGTCGGATATCCACGTGAACTCGGATGTCGTGAGGTCCCACGGGTCTGTTACGATTGATCGACTGCCAACATCGGGGTCGTTTACTCCCCACGGGCTATATAAGCCATTAGAAATGGGGTTTCGGCTAGATGTCTGGATTTTACTCACTAGACCTGGTACGTAGCATCGGCGACGTAGTCGACCACACCATGAATTTCTTCGTTGGTGTTTGCATCAACGTACGACAGTAGCCAGTTGTCCAAGACGTCGGTTTCGATTCTCCATGTAAGAGCTAGGTTACCGTCAGGCTTGGCGAAGTAGACTAGGCGGGCTTCGGGATCTTTCATCGCGCCTGAAGTTCCTTTGAGCACAAAAGTTTCGGTGCCGTCGGTCGCCTCCGCGGAGGCGTCCCCGGTTACAGGCAACTCCAAAAGTTTAGTAGCCCCCGAGAGTGCTTGCGTCGGGTCTGAGAACTCCCGCTTCTGAAGAGGGCTTTCTTCGGGGATGGAACCGGTGAAAAATGAGTTGCCGTATGAGAAGACGTTCCCATCGGCGCCAATCTAATGAGCAATTAGTTTCAAACCCATCGACTTCTCCCATAGCTAGGCTTCGAAGCTTACGTTGACATTGAAGTCGGCATTGTCAATATCCAATCCGTGAGCCGTCTGCTTGAAGTTGACATGAGCAATCCCGTTCTTGCCAACGTAGTGGTCGTCAACGAGGCGGAACGTGGCTCCGGGGACAATACTCTTGACGAGCTCAGTCGCGGTGTCGACGTAGGAATCCCGTTTTAGAAGACGGACGGCCTTGTTGGTGCTTGCTGCAGCCTTGTTCGTATACTCGGCCGTCTCCTTTAGACGATAGGCGTTTAGGTCTACCGTCCGGCGCCGGAGCCCAGCCTTGTAAGATTGGGTAGGGTGTCCATGGGCGGGCAGTGATGCGCCTAGAAGGCCGAGTAACAACAATGATCGGATCATCATGAAGGAGAAGCAGCAAAGATGAATTGCTGTGCTTGTGCTTGTGCTTGTGCTTGATGGTTCTACGATCGTTCAGCGTCGAGTGTTTATATAGTTCGAGCTTCTTAGTATTCGGTCTCGACCCTGGTATCCTTCCTCACTGAACTTCCTCTTTCGAAAAGGTTCGTGATGGCTGACAGACCATGATGCTTATCGGTAGGGTTGGAGTTTAACATGTCTTGATTTGTCGGCCTACTGACTACGGTCGTGTGCTGTTGACTGAATATCTCACAGATATTCCTCCGCTCGAGAAGGCCGTTAAGATTCACGAGCACAGCTCCCATTGGCGGAATGCACAACAAGCTCGCCAGCTTTCCCCCTGCTGGATACGAGTTCACGAAAGGAAAGTGATTATCAAGTTGCAGCAACATATCGTACGTCTTGACAGGGGCCTATGGCGTTCGGAGTAGGTTCCTGAACACGGTAGGCCGGCTGGCTGGCATGCCAAGACGTCGGAGGTTTGACTGGGACGAAATAGCGCCGGACTGCTCTATCTGTCGGGCTTCAATTTCACGATACAGTGTACCCACCGGACAAGGCTAAGCCCTTTATTCGATTAGCCTCGTGGGGTTTCTACCTTGGCCTAGAGTTGCAGTCGCTTTCTTCAGGGCTTTGGATTTATCGTTTACCTCTGCAGTAGGTATATTTTCAACACCCCGAGCTGCCAGCAGCCGGGGCGCCTGATGGACTACAGACAACCGCTACGAGCTCGTTAATGCTATTGGAGCTTTGGTATGCATTTATGCAACTTCCAATTCGAGAATGTCTCTTCTGCTAACATCTCCCGAATATAGGATATCTCAACTATGGCACATTCTTGTCAAGGCTTAGCTCCAATCTTTTGGTACTCCCGGGGGTCAGCCTTGGCGCATCGGCTGACCTCCGCTATGCCAGTGTCGCAATCTATATCCCGGCAGACGAGGAAGCAAGACTACCTCATTAGGGTGGGTGTGTGACGCGCTGAGTCCTATGGTAGGACATGTTGAGATAAGGGCTTTTAGCTTGGCAGATGCAATATTTGTTGCTTAATAAGTCCTAAGTCTGCCCTCTGCGAGAGAAAGTTGTAGGTCTGTGCCCTATTAAGTCGTCATCATAAATCGACCTTGGGTCTGGCGCTTAAACAGTGGTCGATACAACTCTTATGACCTGGGAATTGATTGGTGGTTATATTGCAGACCTTCCTAGAGAAGTAAGACGGCCGAGACTTGGACCACGATATTGCAACTTTATTGCAAGGTGAACTAGATACGAAGCAATTATCAAGCACGACAGTTTACTGGTTCTGTACTTCTCTCCAACCTATACCACTTCTTCGGCTTCGTCGCATGCGACATAGGTTGAAGCTCGTCCGGGTCACCTGGGTTGCTAATGCATGCGTAGCAGTGCATTACGATCCTGGGGGTGATCCAGAATTTCACGAAAGGCCTAGATTTTCCGCACGTTGTTGGGCTTCCCCAGACAACGAGTCTAAAATACCTATAACGAATACCTATAACGTAGGGCTGTGACTAACGACTTCTATATCTGGACGTTGCGCATTAAAGGCCTTTCCTATAGCAACTAATTATTTAGGGCACCTAACCCAAGAGTGAAGTAACGTGCCACTGTTCGTTACACCCAACCCGTGTCTTTGAGCTTGGCATACTGAACCCCCAATTGTTCGTAGCCAGGTAACACCATGCGGGAACACACTCTGCTCTCGAATAGGTGGGTTGTTTCACCGATTTAGTTGTAGATATAACCCGCCGAGGCTTCTTCGAGTGAGCTCGTTTCCTCTTTAGGCCATCCTTTTGCCCTAATGATAATACATAATACGATAACATTGATATGACCTACCTATAGTAGGTTCTACGGGGGGTTTTAACTGCCTCATCGGCTTAGCTTTAGCAGACGATACTCGAACGAACTTGGCATTCTCGTATGCGTTAACTGCGGCTGCAACAATCGATCTCGCGATGAATTATTAATGGGAATCTTGTTGAATTGTTCTTTACCTGTCCTATCTCGTGCAATGGACTATGGAGTTTGCATGATAGCGGGGATATAAGCATATATCTTAACAAGCAACTAGATTCAGCGAATCGTATAATTGTGCCAGTTCAACTGCAAGGACGGTTGGTCATGTCATTACCTGGCTGGTAGTGTGTAACTATCTCATACTACCCTTGGGCATTGCAGTATAAATTATAATCTGGCAGTAAATGACTGAGTTTTAAGATGAAGACGAAGCAAGATCGCACGACGGGATGAATGGTTAAGCAGCATCTACAAGACAGAATCAAGACAAAGGAAACAACAGTGTGTCGTTACTAGAAGGTGAAAGATATGCAAACCAGCGCAATTAAACTGGGCTCTTAGGTCCATTTAGTCGGACTTCCTATCTGCTGTTTGTAATATCAAGAAGCGGCTAGCCTAGTCGTCTATAGTGACATTCGAAGATTTTGCTCACCGTAGCCTAATGTATAGCCTCCAATATAGTAGTAATGCCCTCAATTAGGGATTGGGATTGGGACTCCGAGAGAAAGGGGGGGCTGAATATGCCAATATCTATGTTACCCTCACGTATAGCCACTTCGACATCCAGTGTATGCTGTTGATATTATCTTACGTTAGCGTCGTCGTGCCCCTGTTTTAGATGTATGATAATGAACTCACCATATACACCTCCATCGCTTCGTTTTGTGATGTAAACCGCCCGCTTGGTCGTGGAGCGCTCCACGATGAGCCGTCCCTATCGGAGTTCGACATCGGATTATCAGGTATTTCAGTCATCGTAACACTGCGCGTCGTGTATGCGGTGCTTGGATTCATGGGGGTAGCGAGAAAGTTGACAGAACTCTCAATCCGTATCCCCGTCCAAACGTAAATCTCCCGCAAGCTCACGCTAGCATTCTCAAAGCTACCGATATCAAGAATATCTTTTTGAATCTCAATAGCTAAATTAAGGACTGTCTGGGTCAATGGTTTTCTGACGAGAAGAGGTACGATGCTCAACGTCGGAAATGGCGCATCTTCAATGCCAGTAAAGGTTGTTCTGTTTGCAAGATAAACTCCAAAAACAACGTCTCTATTGTGTTCGCCTGGCTCATCGGACTGCCATATAGCTGCTAAAGCCTTTGAGTAGGCTGCGAAAAAGAGCGCCTGCAGCGTCACCCCATGGGCCGAACCTACCATTTTAATCCTCGACACGTCGTTTATCGCATTGCGCCTAAATCGTGATGTTACTCCAGTCTTCTGAATACTTGCTGAAGTGTTTTGCGGAGGAGGCATGCGCATTGGGGCTATTCCTCGAAGATATTCAATCCAGAACTTTTGTCTTTGCTGCTGTACGGGAGGGGAATAGTGATTCAGCACGAACTCACACCACCTAGGTTGATAAGTGCTCAAGATCGGCGTCAGGTTATTGTCGCATATATCTAAGAAACGGCTCATTAGAATCGGCAGGCTGATGGCATCGTATAGGGCATGATGAATCTGTAGATGCATAAGGTGACTTTCTAGGCCTAAATTCTCAACGCGAATATATACGAAGGGCGTCACGGACTCCTCGTACACCTGGCGACCTTGTGCGATATCTAGCGGGCTGCGCTTGAAATAATCTTTTGACTTTGATTTCACAATGATTTGGACGAAGGGGATCTCGGTGAATTTGGTCGCGACAAAGTGTGTTCGGAACGCTAGAGTTTCAGATGCAAGCATGGACCATGCTTTTGAGATTGCTTCACGGCTGGTGTGCCCATGAAGCTGGAAAGTAAATCGCGGGAAGAAGAGAAGCCCGTTCGTGTTTTGCCAAGTACTTAGCATGTGCACTTGCATGGGTAGAGCTGGTAGAACAGCTTCTACATCGGCTTCATCTAACCCGGCATCCTTGAGAAGAGAATCTATTTCAGCTTCTTGAAGTATTGAGTCGAGTCGCGACGGCGAATCTATAAGGCGAGATTTTGACTGCGTGTCCTGACTTGCTACCCCGTCTATTATTTCGCGTATAGATGTTGCTTTGAGTAGGTCACGGACAGAAACGTCTAGACCCCGTTTTCGGATCATAGATGATGCTTTGATCGCGCTGATAGAATCTAGACCTAGGTAATATATGGAATGATTGGGGTTGATAATGTGCTTGTCTATCCCCGACAGCTCAGACAAGACTTCTAGTACCGGCGATTCCAAGCTCGCAAAATTTATTTCTTGTGATTTTATTTCTCGTGATGCTTCGTCATCTAAAGTTGTCTTTACTCCGCTAGTAGTATTGCTGTTCGGTTCGAACGGCTCTAACCCACAAACTGATACATTGTCTGACATGTCAAATTCGAGGATATCTGTATAGTCCCCGGTAAAATACCCTAGAACAAGTTCAATATTGGCTAGCATTCGATTCGCACCCTCTAGGGATATATAACGTTCGTCACCCGCTATGCGCCACACGACCGACTTTCCAGTAATTTCCATCTCAACGCACATGGGATAATCCACAGCGGACGATGCATGAACTGATCGTAGAATGGCGCTATCCGATCCGACCGTGTGATCCCCAGCATTTTGCAAGAGGAAGAGTGTATTGAAGATATTTTCTCCCTTAAATTTGCATATTTTCTGCACTTCTCGAAGTGGGAAGTGCTGGAACTCCATAATGTCTGACATGCTGGCCTGTAAGTAGTCGAAATATTCCGCTATTGTTCCATGGAGTATGACTCTTAGAGGCACGGTATTCATGGTGGGGAATAATAAATTTCGAGCTTCGTCTGTGTCTCTTCCAGATAATACTACGCCAAAAATCACGTCGAGGGATTTTGACATCGAAGCGAGTACAGGCGCCCAACATCCTTGGGCTAGGACCTGTGGCGTGATGTGATACCTTTTACATAGCGCCTTCACGCTTCGAGGGTCTAGTGCAGATAGCAATTCCGATCGATGTATTGTTGATGTATGGCTGCTGGGCAGATTTGTAACGGGGCGGAGGATAGTTGGACGAGCCTCCATTAGGTAGTCGGCCCAAAAGCTCTCACCGGCGGTCGATGAGCTAAAGAGTAGACGAGCAAGATACGGCTCATATGCGCTTCGCGCGTGATAGTGACCATAGTATGCTGCTTGTACGTCTCTGTGGAGTAATTCGATTGACCATCCGTCATACAGGGCATGGGCGATCGAGAGGACGAGATAGCGACCATTTGGAGTATCTACGAGGGCGAGCTGAAATAGATCTGACGTTCCATTTGCTGCTGCTGCTCTGTCCCGGGCCCGCTCAATCACGGTCGAGATGTCGTCTAAATCGGAAAGCTCCACTATCGGCCCAAATTCGAAGGGATGGTCTCGGACAATTTGACAGTACGCGGTTTTACTATTTGGGCTGTCGATCTCTGAAAACGTCGTTCGTAAGATTGGGGAGTTGGCATATACTGTAGTCCAGGCTGACTTTAGTCGGTTGATATCTGTATCTTGCGAGATCTCTAGTACGTCGTGATTGAAATATCGTCTGAAGTCAGATAGCAGCATGTCTGCTACCATGAAGTCTTGCAATGGCGTTGGCGGTAGAATAGCCGTGACATTATGAAGATCTCTTAGATCCTGTACTAAGCATCTCCTCAAGAAGGCGCTCGAGCTGTTTAGATTAATGATTTCCTTGTGATCGTCATCGCCGTTCGTGTCTGTAGTAATATGGGAATTAACAATGCTCTTGAAGGTGGGGTTCTTCATTAGCTCGCTGATTGTAATTTGAATGCCAATTTTTTTGAGCCTCGCAGCGAGCTTAATGCCGTCAATGCTATCTAAACCAAGCTCAAGGAACCTTGTATTTTCTCGGATTTCTTCATCTGGCAATCCAGCTAACAAGGCCACTTCATGCCGAGCTTCCCGGGTTTTGATGTTGTTGAAGATTTTGGATCCATTTATTTCCGGGTTCGAATGATTTGACTTCACCAGGTATGAACTTTGCGATACAGTGCTTGATCCACTGGACGTCGTGGAGCTGCTCGGAAGCGGCATATCACCGTCTGAATTGGCGAAGGCTAGGAGAGCCTGGCTGAATTCTTCTACCAAGAAGCCGATAGCATCTTCTGTAGCAATATTCTTCCGAGCGACGATGCTGGTCCGTAGGGATTGGTCTCGTAATAAGACTACCTCGAGCGCCAGTGAGTAGTCAGGGATTCCAGTCGAGTGTACCGATGACCAGAATGATGATTGAGGTTCTGCTGCTGGGAGGACGTCCTCTCGGTCAAATGTCAAGAGGATGTCAAATAATGGTTTTCCTTTCGAGCACCACTTTTGTACATCTCGAAGTGGCGTATGCACATACTCCAGCATGTAAGTACTGTACTCTTGGACTTCTTGAACAAGTGAAATCCAATTATTGTGATTAGTAAGGTCTATCCGGAATGGCAACGTGTTGAAGACGGGTCCTATTACATTTTCTATACCTTCAAAAACTAGGGACCTCCCAGAGAAGACAATGCCAACGGTAGGTACGAACCCGAGATGCTGGCGTAATGCAACAAACCAAGCGGACAGGACTACGGTTTGGTGTGTTACGCCGAATGCCAACCGTTGGGTTTCTAATCCGTTTATACCGATCACTTGAGATAATAAGACGTCAAGTGCCCCGGACTGAATTGTAATAGCCGGCATTGGTTGAAATGAACTGTCCTTAAACATTCTTTCCCAGAAAGGTCTCGATTCAATATGCTTCAAGAGTGGCCCGTGGGGTAATACCTCAAAGAACGTAGGGCTACGCACGGGCGGTTTTTGGAAGTATTTTTCGTTCACCCTTCGGAGCAGGAGTTCAAAGCTACGGCCGTCGTAGACGGCATGGAAGAGCCGAACGAGGAGCATATGCTTTCCGTGATGCGTAAGGTAGTCGATCTCTATAGGATTGTTAAGAATATCCCGATTCGACGCGATCCAGCGGTCTCGACGTTCTGACATGAAAACCGCGATATCCTTTTCTTCTGGATTAACCTCAAACCAGGGCACAGCTGTTTTCATGGTTGCGACTTGGATATACCCATCCGAAGTAGGAACGAAAGTCGTCCTTAGAACGGCATATTCGACAAACACGCTATCCCAACAATTTCTTAGGCGACTCACTGACACATCGGTATCGAGGTAGATCTGAAACTGGTTGAAATATGCCGATTGGATCTCAGCGGCCTTGGATCTAGTGATCATTCCCTCTTGAAGGGGAGTGCATGGCGCGATGTATTCCACGTCTGGCTGATCTATATTTAAAGTCCTACACACTGTACCAATATTCCTATGGTATTGAGCGCGAATGGACTGCTTGATTTGAAGAGTTTGTCTATTGAGAGTTATAGGGGTCGCTTGGGTGAGAGCCTGGGAGAGATGGCTTAGTTGAGGATGTCGTAAAATAAGCGAAGGAGCTGCGAGGGTGAATCCTCGGGATTGAAGAGCGATAGCTAGTCGTGCAACGTTAATCGAGTCGATGCCGAGTTCAAATATCGAAGACGATGGGTGTATCTCGGTATCTTTGACCTCTGTGATAGTTGAGATAACTAACGCTATCGATCGTTCCTTTTCATTAAGTGCCCTCCCAGTGCTGGTCGAGCCCGTCGTACCATCCCGCAAGTGGTCATGAGGCAGCTCTGCGAAGAGCTGTTTCAGACGTTTCGTATCTGCTTTATTGTTTGCCGACAGAGGGATGAAGGGCACGCAAAAAACGTAAGTGGGAACCATGTATCCAGGAAGGCGGTCTCTGCAAGCCTCGAGCGCTGCGCGAGACAAGTTCAGTGATATCTGATCAGAGGCGATTTGCAAATCGGTAGGGCGGCGCGAGCCCATGTCGGGGGCTAGAAATGAGACAAGGAGATCTCTGTCTTGTCCTAGAAATCTCGTAACTAAGGTGACTACATCTGTCAATTGATTAGGGAGACCAGACTTAATGGCATGGTTGATTTCGCCAATTTCGAGCCTCTGGCCGCGCAGTTTAACCTGGTCGTCGGCACGGCCTAAGAAGTCAAATGAACCGTCGTGAAGCACGCGGACTAAATCGCCTGTACGATATACACGTTCGCCGTATCTCTCAAGTACCGGGAAACGCTCCTGGGTGAGGTCTTTCCGGTTTAGGTACCCCAAGCCGACAAGCCTCCCGGACACGCACAGCTCTCCGACGCCGCCCTTAAGTACCGGGATTTCGGTACCGGGCTCTAACACGTAAGTGCCCACGTTTGGAAACTGACGTCCAATATTAGACGGTTTGCCATTAGCAGGAACCCTCTGGAACATCGTAACACCAATAGTGGCCTCCGTGGGGCCGTAAGCATTATAAATAACCCCTTTCGGCCCCCACGCTTGCAATATCTCTTGCCGAAGTTGCTCGCCTCCGGTAATAAAAATGCCTCTACATAGACTTGGCGCTTCATCAGGATGAATAAGCTTCGCTAGACTCGGCGTTAGGTCGATATGGGTAATGTCTAGACTTGATATCGTGGCGGTTATGTCTGCCAGTATCAGGTCCTTCGGCGCCGCAACAACAGTGATGCCTACAAACCAGGACCAATACTGTTCCAAAACAGATACGTCAAAATGGAACGAGGCAAACTGTAGCCATCTAGAATGTGCGTCCCAGTGACCAGAAAAAAGCTGCTCAAAAGCAAGCATGGCCTGGACAGCATTATCGTGACTGATAAGACAACCTTTTGGAATACCTGTCGTACCGCTTGTGTAAAGACAATAACACGGATCTGATGGGGATCTTTGAGCAGGCTTTAGGGACGCTGGAAAATTCAAGAGTTCACTCTCCGTAACCGTATGAATAGGAACAGTTGTATTTAAACCCAAGCTATCACTCAAACATGGTTCGATAAGTAAACAAGAGGCCGCGGAATCGTTTAAGACGAACTCGAGCCGCGATATCGGGGCGCCAGGATCAAGAGACAGAAACGCACATCCCGCCTTCAGAATCCCAAGAATTGAGAAGTAAGCCTCTGGGCACTTGTTAAAACATGTTGCGATGACGCTACCTGGCGGCGTATTGTGATGTGATAGCATATTAGCGACACGATTTCCCATCTCGTTCAACTCGCGATATGTCCAACGTCTGATGTAGACCGGGTTTCCTAGCTCCCTAACAAACTCGAGAGCAGTGGATGTCGGTATGCGCTGCGCAGAATTTTCAATAAGCTGGTGTAGAAGGTCTGCAGGAGGTGGAATCTGCTTGGTCTCCGCCGGAAGAATAGAGAATATGTCTCGTGTAAGGCGAGGAAGTTTGTCAGAATGACCCCAAGGGAATGTGAGAAGGTCTGCGAGTAAGGCATCGAACTGTCTCAGGAGAAGACGTGCTTGTTCAGTTGGCAGGATATCTGCTTGGTGCGTCAAATGTAGTTGAAGTATCCCCGAAGTCATCTCAACGGCTTCAAGTGCAACCGCATATTCAACTGATGCAACCTCCTCCAATATCTCCCACGGATGCTCAATTTCGATCCCATCCGTGGTTTGATAGGCTATTATAGTATCAAATAGTTGGCTACCAGGCTGGCCGAGCCATCGCTGCACTGTAGAAAGGGGCGTACGCTCATACCGACGTAAACTTGTATTGTATCGCATCATGTCTTCGAGAAGCTCGGCATTGGAGTTAGAGTTGCGCGCGAGAATAGGCAAAGTTGTTACCATTGGGAATATTACATCTCGTTCTTCCTGCGTGGAACGTCCATCAAGAACAATTCCAAACGTAACAGACGTCTCCCCAAGATAGGAAGAAAGCACCCGGGTCCAAGCTGCCTGTAGCGCGGCCCTGACCGTAACGTCTGCCTGGGAAGACATGCGACGAATACTATCAGAAGACACATCGCTCGTCATAGATACAGTTAATGAAGTACGATTAGAAATATGAAGTGGTGTCATCGCCGGGAACTTGCTAACAACGAGGTCGGCGGCTTTCGCTCTCCAGAATGCTTCCGAGGTTGATTCGGAATGTGTGGGATCGAGGCACGCAGATAGAGCTGAATGGATCGAAGGATAATCTCCGCTCGTGACACCCGATAACGTTTCAGTCAATCGGCGAAGTAAATCTCGTAGTGAATTTGCGTCATACAATGCGTGATGTATAGCAAGATGCATAGTCGGCTGACTAGATCCGTGGTCTACGATGGCGACTTGCCAGGGCGGTACCGAAAGGTTTTCGAGGGCCTTTAGGGCGGTATCTGCACGCCATTCTGATTCATTGAAGGAGCCAGATTGTTGAATCGACACTGGAGCGGAGAAGCCAGCCACAGGGTAAATTATCATCGTATAGGAGGCGTCCTTGTGATTAATCGGCGCGAACCCAGTACGCAATATCTGGCAGTGAGCCGCGAGCTGTACCCATGCCTCGGCGATTTGTTGAGAATCAACTTCGGCTCGTAGCACCCAGGCTATGTAGTTGAAGTAGTGCGCTCCGTCGGAGTTAAGGAACTGAGATATCATACCCTGTTGTGTCGGGGTACATGGCAACAATGTTTCATAATATTTGGGTAATTTGGGATTTCTATCCAGATACCTACTGACGGTATCTTGATAGCTGCTGAAGCCATAGACGAAACGAGCCTTTTCGCAATTAGGAGTCGTCAGACGAGAGGCGATGCCTGCACACGTCGGATTCTCAATTACGTCTACTGCAGATATGACGCATGACTCTCGACGAAGAAGAGTTGCTAGTTGAACCGCGCCAATACTGTCTAGACCAAAGCGATATAGCGACACGTGCCGTCCAATCCTCTCCTCTGGGATATTTATTAGTCTGGATAGCAACGAACGAACAGTCGATTCAGTTCTACTCCAGGATTCGTCGCTTTCATATTTATCCGGTGTTACGAGACCTGTATCCTTTCTTGCCAGTTCCCGCGATACTGATAAACTGGAAATCTGACTCTGCCGTTCGGCTGGCAAGTTTGAAGTGGCTGGCATATGGGAGGATGGGCGTTCTAGACAGGCGTCAAAAACATCCTGGAAAATATCTAGTATAAGTGATGAGATATGGCGCGAGAAGATTGAACTATTCGCAAGTAAGCATCACAACTGAAGTGTAGTCGAGGCGGTGTCTAAAGCTCACAGATTGGGGTGCAGTTGCGTAGTGAGGATATTTCGTTCCTGCCAAGGGGTGACCTCGCACACAAGAGGAACCTGTCCTTGACTTAGCTTAATGGTCTATATAAACAGCATCTAATTAATAACTTACATCCATGGCGCCATGTTCTTGTTCCAGTGACCAGACCGCCCCGTCTAAAGCATAACCCTGCGGCTGGACAATGAGCACGGTATCAAAAAGATATGGTAATTGGAGTCGTGTTTGGATATGCCGCAAACTGGTGAACTGATATGGTATCATTTCGATATTGAGCCGTTGGAATTTGTTCATAACTTGATGAGGAAACTTGAAATTGGAAATATTAATCCTAATAGGAACAGTGTTGAAGCATGGCGCTACAAGGGTATCGATTTGGTCTATGGCGATAGAGCGACCGCTCACAACGTTCCCAAAACAGACATCACGATTATCTTGCAAGAGAGAGAGCGTAATAGCCCAGGCCGTTTGGCATAATGATAATAACGAAACACCTAGCTCCTGCGCACGAGCCACAACGGAGGAATATGGTCGATGTGATGCATTTCCCGATATTACAAATGAGTCGGGATGGTTAACTGAGGTCAACTTGCCAAAGCGAAATGGAGAAAATGAACGCAAGTGTTCTTCCCAGAAAATATCCGCTTTGGGATGTAAAGGAAGCGTTTCCTGAAGGAATGATTCAAAAGGTAGAACAGCCGGTAACTTCTCGTGCCGTGATATCGCCTCAATTTCCGCAAGGAGTTGCTTCATCGAGACACCATCATAGACGGCATGATGACAAACAAATGACAGATATTCTGCGGAGTTTTCAAGCTGGAAAAGGGAAAGGAATACTGGAGGCTCACCATTGTCAAGCACACTCGGGAGGGAGTTTCTATGCTGGGATACCAGATCCTGGAAATTAGCCCTGTCTGCCTCGACAGTCTTCCACGTAGGTAAGTGAGACGCCAAAACCACTTGGACTATTGGATGATGGACATCCTCAGTTGTTACAAAACACGTCCGCAGGATTCCATGGCGTCTAAACATCACGTCCCAATATTCTTTTATAGTCTGCGAGGGCAGGCAAAGACGGAATATCATCTGATTGCAGTAAGAAGACCCACCAGAAGACGATCGTGAAGACGAAAGCATAGCTTCTTGTAATGGGGTACATGGAAGAATGTTCTCCACGCACGCCTCTCCCCGGTCATCAAAGCGTCTCCGAACGGCTTCCACCAGCGGCTGAGGCAGAGCAACAGTTTTCCTATTGGGCTGGACTGTTGTCGTATACTCGTCCTCAGCGATGGCTGAAGCAAGTCGTCCGACGCTAGGATTTGATAGAATGAGGGATAGAGGAATTCGTTTCCCTAGGATTGTTTGAAACTTCCGCGCTAGAGGCATCGCGGTGATTGAGTCTATTCCGAGGGCAGCAAAAGAACCCCACCGGTTGATTACCTTCTTATCGACACGCAGCGTCTCTGAAATAACCCCGGCTAGCAAAACCTCGATTTCGGTCCATTCGAGAGGATCTTCAGCAACACCTTGTACGGTGCTGCATAAGTTTAATACCACGTCGGAGAGGTCGCTAGCGGAGGAACGCAGCAAGTCATGATCGACTTTCCCAGATGATGTCAGCGGTAAAGTGGATATTGGAATAACGAAAGACGGCACCATGTAATCTGGCAGAGCATCCCGCAGCGTCTGCTGTATCGTGGCCATTGACTTTCTTATCGGATCTGTAATAGGCAACACGCTAAAGCCGGAGCGTTCATAACTAGTAGGAACGTAGAATAAAACTAGTTGTTCTGTGGAAGCACTCCCGATTGTAGCAAGCACACTCGTGCAAGCCTTAGCGAGTCTACCCCTCAGAACAATTGCTTGGATCTCCTGAAGCTCGATCCTCAGTCCTCGGAGTTTCACTTGAGTGTCGATCCTCCCTAGGATAATTAAAGAGCCATCAGGCAGCATACGACCGAGGTCTCCGGATCGATATAAGCGGCCATACTCACGATGATGGAAGAACTTAGTCGAGGTCAGTTCAGGCATATTAAGGTAGCCTGCAGCGACCTGGTCGCCCCCGAAACACAATTCGCCGACACAACCCAGGGGCATCAGCTCTGGAGCATCTTGAGAGAAAACAAAGGCTGATGTGTTTTCGAGGGGCCACCCTAAGTACGGCGACGAATCACCTCGAGATACCTTTCTAACGGTACATATATTAGTCGTCTCCGAGGGGCCATAGCCTATCGGTATTAGTAGAATACCGAGAATACAGTTGTGGGCACTTACGTACCTTGCCATAGCTGCCGTGCCCAGGTTTCTAGCACTGCATCGGTCATTGGCTCACCTGATGTAACAAGCATTTTAACATTGGGTAGCCGACTAGGTTCTAGAAGCGAAGCAACGGTGACCGTCATACTGAGGTGGGTTACTCTTAGTTCTCGCACAGAGTTTTCGATATCTTCAAACAAGACATCGTTAGTAGCCGAACATAAACACATGCCGTTCACCCAGGAGAAGAATATTTCGAATACGGATACGTCGAATGCCTGAGAACAAGCCTGCAGCATTCGGTCCGAGGGTTCATGAGGGTAGATGCGAGATAGTGCTTCAATATTGCTTAGAATGTTTGCGTTAGTAACCGAGACACCTTTCGGGGTCCCAGTGGTTCCACTAGTGTAAATGACATAAGCGAGATCGTTCCGATCCCTAGGAATTTTCAGGTTACAGTCGTGATATTCAGAGAGCATCACACGCGATATATAAGCGACGGGGCAATGAACTGCTTTAGTAATCTGCCGTGGGAAGGATTCATCGACGAGGCAAATTCGAGGTTGGGCCTGCTTGAAAATCAGTTGTATCCTCTGTGGAGGGGTGCTGGGAAGGACGGGGAGATACGCGCAGCCGGTCTTGAGTATCCCGAGAATAGCGCAGTACAACAGCGGTGATTTGTCCATAACTAACGCGATTATCCTTCCTGGCACAATACCGGATTGCCGTAGATAATTCGCTATCTGGTTAGCTTTCGAATTCAATTCCTGGTAGGTTAAGGTATGTGCCTGTATATTAGAAGTGCCGATCGATGACGCGAAGCACAGGGCGTCGTTAGTTGGATACTTCAGTGTTATCTCCTCTACAAGGTCGGACAAGCTCGAGGATATTTGAAGAATCTTCGGAGTCTTGTTGTGACGGGATAGGTCATCAACAGGAAAGCATTGCGAGACACTACTAAGCGATCGGTCTCCATTCTCAATAAAATAGCGAACTAAAGAATCGAGGTGTCTGAATAAGACGTCGACTTGGGGGTGCGAGAAGGCGTCCGAATGCCACGTCAATTGGCACGAGAAGCTACCGTCAGAGGGAGTTATTTCGACGAGAAGTTTTGCTTCTACCACGTCCTTGTGCCAAGCCTCATGAATAATGCTGTCGATCCGTTTGCGGCTGGCAAGAGTTTCCTGGTAGGCGAAGATGACGTCGAAGAGCTTTTGAGCAGGAGGAATTCCAGCAGCTCGTTTAATATCTGAAAGAGAAAGACCGTCATATCTGAGCGTTTCCCGATTGAACATGTGAATGCCCTGGAGAAGCTCAATAACTGTAGTATATTCGCTTAAGATTGTTCTTATGGGGAGGGTTGTCATACACGGCCCCATTATCCTCTCAACACTGGCAATAGGAAGAGTCCGACCGGACGATACAGATCCTATTGTGGTGTCACTGACGCCATTGGTTACCCCCCAGAGCCAGGATAAACAAGCCTGGAATATGACCTGGGGCCCGACAGATGCTCCAAGCGCAAAGTCTCTAACTAATACGGGATCGACCTTAATCTCCTTGCGCGCCGTTATAATCTGGGACTCTCGCACGGCCGAAGTTCTAAAGTTAGGCAGCGGCGTAGGAGCATAGCCGCGAAGCTTTCCCGCCCAAAATTCTTTTGCGTCAATCTCATTCCTCAAGGGGGCAGCTAGATGCTGGCATACCTGCCTGAACTGAGGCCTATCCACTGGCGGCTCGTCTCGCGCCAAAAGGGAAAGATCTTCAATTAATAGATCTATCGTCCATCCATCGTATATTGAATGATGAAGGGTCATCACAACGGCGTGGTACGTCGCCGGTGCGCGGCTGGGTATGATGTTAATTTTGAGTGGGCGACGGAGGAAATGCTCGACGTCGGCGCATTCAAAAGAACATATACGGTCGAGGACCTCAATCTGGCTGTCTTCGAGTTGATTCCAAATTACTTGATATAATTTGTGATTGAGATATGTGAATCCAGTCCGTAGAATTTCATTGCGTCGAGCGAGAGCGACGAACCACGATTCTATCAATTCGACCGTAAGGTGATTGGGAAACCGAAGTTCGGTCTGATTTATATATAGCCTCGCGTCCTTTAGAGTTTCCGCGATCATCGCCTCCTGAAGACGACTACACGGCTCTACGCGTTCGACGTCCCTAGGATGTACGTGCGTCGCCATTTCAGATGCTAACAAATCCGCCAAATAAACCTGATCATGCTGATCAAGGGGAGACCGAGTCGAGCTTGGCGAGTGTACCCCACTATGCCGGTCTTCGATGACGTGAATAAGCTCTCGTACAGTCGTCACATCTAAAATGTCGATAGGTTTGATAGTAATTCCACCGGCCTGCATAGCTGATGCATATTCGATAGCCGCCAAGGAATCCATTCCCAAGGAGGGTAGATACGTCGACGGAGTGACGCGCTGTCCGAGAATGACCTCAGCGGCCTCGCAGAGTTGACGCTCCAATTCATTTTTGAATGCTTCCTCCGCGTCGGAATCATGAGGAGTCGAAGTTTCGTATTGTTCGATTAGGGATCTCTTATCGATCTTACCCGAAGGCAACCGAGGAAAATGTTCCATGATCTTCAAATCAGCAGGGATCATGAAGGCTGGTAGCCAGGATCTACATTGGGAAAGAATTGCCGCCCGCATCCCTGTTGATCTTGCATCGTGTTCAACCGCCGCAAAGGCCACCAAAACGTTGGAGATTACAACAGCAAGAGCTCCATGACAGCCCGGCGTGCGCAAGAGGGCATGTTCGACCTCCCCGAGCTCGATTCTTTGCCCGTTCAACTTGACCTGGCCGCCACCAATCCTGCCAAGACACTCTATTGTACCATCCGGTAATATTCTAGCCTTGTCTCCAGTTCTGTACACTCGACCCCAACTCGTATCGAGGAACGCGGCCGAAGTCTGTTCGGGTCTATTAACGTATCCAATAGCTACCTGATTGCCGCCGATTGCGAGCTCTCCGACGTGGCCGAGAGGGAGCACCCGGAATTCGGGAGTATCACCATCTATTACGAATGCTGATACAGTATCGAGAGGAATTCCGATATTATTCTTGCTAGACTTCTTGGAAAATGAGGGTTGAACTGTGCTGCAGCCTTTCGTATGAGTATTCCAAACCGCGACAAGAGAAAATTGCGGAATACTTACCAATGAATCGTTGCTTCAGTAGGGCCGTACATGCCCCAGAGCAGGCCGCCTTCATCCTCGTCACCTCCAAATTCCTGGATGACGGGTTCGGTGAGCATCTCACCGATGGTCAGTAACAGACGCAATTGGGGAGCATTGCTCCTCTTCTTGAGTAGACTACCGGCAACAGATGGTGTTAATTCGCACGCATTTACGCGCGAATCTCTCAAAACGCCGGGAAGATCAGATAGCATATCCGCGCGACTGCTGCACACGAGAGTACTACCGCGGAACCACGGAAAGAAGATCTCAAACACAGACACGTCGAATGTGGGCGCTGCGAATTGGAGGAAGCGAGTGAATCGTGGAATGTGGCGATCGTGGGCAAGCAAGCTCTGCGTCACCGCACGGTGAGATATCGCAACCCCCTTAGGCGTCCCGGTAGAGCCGGATGTATACATGACATACGCCAGGTCATCAGGCTCAGGTACCCTGCAGCTGTAGGGAGCCGGTTGTCCTGTGTTGCACATTAGAAGGTCCAATGATCGATCGACCGGCAGGATTCTGTAAGCATCATCGTCTGGTATTCTCGTCACAAGTTCAGAGTCAACTAGAACAAGCTCGGCCTTGACATCACTTAATATGAATTTCAGCCGATCTCTCGGAATATCGGCGTTTAGCGGGCAAAAGGCAGCACCGATTTTCAAAATGGCGAGGAGCCCGACGTACAGCGCCGGCGACTGTGGGATGAGGATTGGGATAACAAGGCCTTCCCGGGAGTCGACCGACCCCGGCGGCCGCAAGATTTCGAGCATACGCGTAGCCAGTGCAGACGCTGCAGAATGAAGTTCATGATAGGTGACGCTAAATCCGGCACCGGTGCTGGAATAATAATCTATAGCCGGTAGGCTATCGTTGCTCGACTCTGCCACTAGATCGTGAAGGAGCTTTGGTCCCTCGAGGATCAAAGGAGAGGGATTAAGGATGGATAGTTCTCTCGGGTCCATCTCTAGCTCCATGGTGAGGCACGAATTTCGGTTTTCATCGGAGGATATGCGCTTCACGAGAGAGGATAACGGCAATAAACCACGTTACCTCTACCGTCACTTCTGAGCAAGTAGTCACTGCGATGGCGTAACGACGGATGGGCGATGGCGTGTGATTGGAGTTTATGATTAAGATGATTCTCGCGTACTGGCGAGGAAGCTGCTAAGATAGATAAGACCAAAGCACACCTTTGCTTGTGGATATTAGCCTTGCCACGTTATAAAAGTAGCTGCAACCACATCTCCTTCGAACTCAAAAGCTGACGCGATACCTCTATTCCCTCGTACTTGAGGCAGTTACACCTCAAGGTACTAGAGGCTCGGGCAACACGGAAGCTGGGAGGGAAAGCGAAGTGGCTTTTGTGGCTTGACGCAGGAACAGTCGAAGATCCCGTCTACAATGTACTTGAGGACGCCTTACCCGTACGATCGGCCGCCACGATACCCAGATGTGCCAGAAAGGTTAATTCTAGTCAATTCGAGCGCCAAATTAGGATGAGCCGTTACACTCAGAAGCATACGTATCAGACGAAGGAAGTTGTGGCCGGCGGCTTTCCTTGTGAGGCTTTTTCCCCCCCTCCTAACCGGTAACGATTCTATTACGTTTACATTCCACTTGTGGTTTAGGGGAGTGGCTAAGAACAGTTACCTTAATTCCTAGTACATTGCCGAGGGTTCAAAGTACTTGACGTATGTACCTGCCTACATCAGAGACGTGTACTTACCTAACATGGTAGGTAGGTACCTACCTAGGTAAGTTTCCAACGGTTCTATAGTGCATGTACCTAAAGTACATGCACCCCCGTATAGAATTGTCTAATTGGTTCTATCTTGAAGACCCGGAATTTCTTAATATTGTGACGACGTGATGTAGGTAGCTGAAACTTTGCGTGATATCATATCTATGTACATGTATCTACCTACATGTTATCAAGCTGATGCTTGCATATTTCGTCTTATAGGTTATATACCTACCTATATAAGAGGGTGAGCATGTAAGGGCAAAGAATCTGGGGTATAACTATATACTACAGACTCTGTAGTTTTCAGTAAATCGGTAACGAATCGAAATATAACCATATTTGAAATATGGGTTGTGCATTCGAGAAACTAGTTCAGTAAAAATTTTAGCACGACTGGAAAATTACGTGTGGCTTCTGATCTACTGTTGTACAACCATACCTAACCCTGCCGGTCGAGCGGGGACAAATGAAGTTGACCGTTTCGTTGCGCCGAGCTGCCTCCTATCCAATTCTAACTTTATAGATCTTAAAGAATGATGGTATTGATTTTCTATTATTCTAATATGTTCGGGGTCACGGGTAAATCAAAGGAAGAGGTGGTTATAAAAGGCAATTAATGCTTTGGCCGTAACATGATTGCTTTTTCTTTTAGGACCATCTCAAAAATGAAAATACATTTCGTAAACTTCGGCTGTCGTAAAATATTTGGCGCAAAAAAACCTCGTAACGTGGACTTTCTAAGCATAATACCTCAAGACACTAAGTAGCTCCGGTATTCGTCCAGAACCCCGGTGTCGCCAAGACGCCAACTTCCAGGATGAGATCTTAAGATGATCTTATCAGATCATCAGATAATTTGCATCGTGGATCTACTTAGTACTGTTTAGCGACTTATGAACCAAAGAACCCATGCATTCCACATACCAATCGTCTTTTACTCGACCACCCTCCCCACTCCACAATGCAGGAGCATAAAATTTTCTTCTCGAATTCGGTTAACTCTCAACGCTCATATATTATTCACGTGTCTTAGAACGCCGTGTGGGGTTATTTATGTTGATCTACGGGTTTCAACTATCCCCTACAGGCATAGAGACTCCGCGGCGTTATATAATAGGCCGTGTTTAAAACCTGCCGAGCAATATATAAACTATAGTGTGTCATTTTCGTTTAGGTAATGCATTTATTAGCTGTCTAGTTTATCCCTACCTCTATTCTGTTCTGGGCTGTTAGTCCGCACCCCAGGTCACCAGTAACGAGAGAGAAGAGCTGTACCCAGCTAGATGAACACAGGTTTCCAATGCAGCTAAGTGACTGTTCGCCCGGGGTGTTGGTGTTACCACTAGATGAGATTTCCAGTGTATGTAATAGTAAGAATCGTTAATGGAACCCCGGTTTCTCGAACTTGAAAGAGAACTTGAAAGAAGTTACCATTGTGGATCGATCATGGAGAGAATGGCGTGGGCGGAACAGCTCTAACCTAGAGAACTAGTTAGGCGTACGTCTACCCCGAAATATTTCTCCTTTTGCTCGAAACTGCCAAACGATATAACTCGGAATAGCATTATTACATTAACAATTTGAAATTCGACAATTAACAACGTGAAATATAACAACCACAAATATAAGAATATTTACTTAATTACCTAAGATGAACTTCTGTAAATACTAAGTCTCTAGGTTAAGCAAGTAATAATAAGAATTCGCTTAAGAAAATATATTCAACTCGTCGTAGGGTTCGAAAGGGTAAAAGGGACGTGTCAAAGTATCGAATAAAAACTATGACCGTCATCGGGGAATGCCGCCACTACCTGGTCTCCATGCGCAGACATCTTATCTGATCCGAAGATAACGCCGATGTCGCCAGACTAATACCCCTGCGGTCTCCTCTTGGCTGCATCTCCCTCAGCCAGTGCCAGGTTTGAAGACCGAGGCCAGCTAAGTTCGTACTCCGTGTATACTATTACATGTGTAACAAGTTGAAGGTACAGCGGGAACATCCCGCAAAGTCTGAGCTGGTCTTCGATTCTGCTATTGCTAGCGCAGTGACGCCAGGTTGATCTAGTCTCGATTCGCCGCCCGTCCGACACTGAATCCTCGAACCGAGACAGGTAGGGGTAGGGAATACACACCTATAGCTAGACCGAGTTATTTAATCACTCCCGGCGCTCAGTTACCTACGTCCTAACACACGCGGCCCAGTCACATCTCCAAGTATCTTTCATATCCTCCCTCGTGGGTCCTAAACAGCTGCTGGTCTCCATCGCTCCCAGCTGTTTTGTACCTACCCGCTTGGTACTAGCTCATATAGGTTTACATAGCTGTGACCGTAGGGGCCTATATCTCGTTTCTAGTTCTGGAACATGCCTACCCATTATCTACTCACTACCTACTTGATGTGCATAGCGCGTCAGGCCATTCGATTCACAGCATGTCGAATTTTAGCCTTGGAATTTTTCCATGATCTAGACAAGGATGGGTAAGACATGGTCCGCTCTATATATATTCTAACGACTGCACCATCATTCGGACTACCAAATTACGACTATCTTACTGACTCTTTCCTTCTCTAACAATTTATACCGCGAGAAGCCCCTTATTCTTAGTCCTTTCGGCTTTTCTTTTTCCGGCTCTACGGTTCTGTCAACGTCGTTGACGAATATAGTCTTCATCCTTTGATTTACGGGAACTCGGCAAGTAAGGTCACATCGTTAAATACCCGCAGAGTACTTGTTCCTCTGGCTAGGTACATGCCAGCTTGGCGGAGGTCTGGAGCGCCCGTATTAAACAGCGTCGCATAATCGCCGCCTGTTTTACGGACAACAGCCGGCAGTCTTAGTCCAATAAATAACTATCATGGCACCGCACAGTCTATTAGACGGGCATGACGATGGCCCAACCAGCAATGGTTTTCCGGAGAGCGGTCCTGATGGTCAACCGGCCTGGTTGTCGTCCCATGGCATTCTGAATAACAAGTCGCACCTAAAGAAGACATCAGCAGAAGATGTGCATGACCTTGTCTGTGTTGGATTTGGACCAGCTAGTCTCGCGGTCGCAGTGGCCCTTCACGACGCCATCGACCATGGTAATCTCCACAGGACGGGCACCGGGTCGTCTCCGAAAGTTCTCTTCCTAGAGAAACAGCCAAGATTTGCGTGGCACGCTGGGATGCTCCTCCCTGGCGCAAAAATGCAGATATCTTTCATCAAAGACATGGCTAGTTTAAGGGATCCTACCTCGCAGTTCACTTTCTTGAATTACCTTCACAAGAACGGCCGACTGGTTGAGTTCACAAATCTAAATACATTTCTACCATCGAGGGTCGAATATGAGGACTACCTTCGCTGGTGCGCCAGCTTTTTCGACGACGTCGTCCAATATAACAGCGAAGTAGTTTCTGTCTCCCCTGTCAAGGGGCTAGAACCAAACGGATCGGTTTCCACCTTTACCGTTACGTCGAAGGATCCTAAAACGGGCGAACCGATCACTTATCGATCCAAGAATGTTATTCTAGCTGTTGGTGGACAACCCTCGATACCGAAATGCTTACCTTCGAATCACCCTCGAGTTATCCACTCGTCTCAATACGCGCATCTCGTTCCGAAGATCCTAGAGAATCCGGCTTCCCCTTACCGGGTAGCTGTTATCGGAGCCGGACAGAGCGCTGCCGAGATTTTTAACAATATTCAAGTTCTCTACCCGAATTCTCGGACATCCTTGATCATGCGCTCCGAGTTCCTGAAACCCAGCGACGATTCACCATTGTAAGCCCGCCCAAAATTTTCGAGAAGTCTCCCTTATGTAGACTTCACTTTTTATTAAGAAGCTAACCGGCGATAGCGTAAATTCAATCTTCAATCCCTCGTTCATAAACTCCCTCTATCAAAGATCTGCCGAGGACAGATACACCCTACTAGAGGGAGCTCGGAGCACCAACTACGGGGTGGTCCGGCTAGAGCTTATTGAGCGTCTATACGAGAAAATGTACGATCAAAGGCGTGAACTTGGGACGGACGAAAGAAAATGGCCGCATCGCATCCTAGGTACTACAGATGTAGTCGGCCTAGACACCAAGTCTGATCAGCTGCGGCTCACAGTTCGTCCTCTAACATCAACAAAGACTGACGCTCACGATGGTACGCCAGAAGACGAAGTCTTGGATGTCGACCTTGTCATTGCTGCAACAGGTTACCGGCGCCAATCTCACCTGACTATGATACAAGACGTGGCCCATATGCTACCCCAAGCCCCCGAGTCGAACGGGGCTCTACAAAGCGGCGCAGTCGGACGGAAGTTCTCAGAAGCTAAGATCAACGATCGCCTGGTAAAGGTATCGCGTGACTACAGCGTGCAGTTCTCCCCTGGTAAAGTGGCGCCAGGGTCCGGCATCTGGCTTCAAGGATGTTGCGAGGGAACACATGGAGTAAGTCTATTTTAAATTATCAGAAATTCTTTCGCGTCGCTGACTCTGCTTCCTAGTTGAGCGATACTCTGCTGTCCGTTCTAGCTACTCGATCCGAGGAGATAGTTAACTCTATATTCGGCAAGGGTGTTCAAAATGGAGGGAAGTGAAGATTAATTGTTTGGGCTATCCTCTAAATTAATACCGTCTGTCAATGCGTCGGATTTTTGCGAGGACCAATTTGCTTCTCGTGAATAGTTGGTGGAAGAAGAATTATAAAAGGCGTAGAAGAGAATTATATTTAGCATCGAGACACTTCAAACAGGGGTGCAAATAAGTGCACCAAAACTAAAGCGGGAATACAAAATTTGGCTACGTGCCTGATAGTTAGGACATAACAAAAGATATAAATAAAATGACCTTTAGTTTTCTATACAGGATCGGCTAAACAAACAGGTACCTAATGCATGAAGAAGTTAGAAACATATAATGCGTAAATTATCAAATACAATTTCCCCAGCCGCAATCGGTTGCACTTTTGTTTGCTTACCTATGTTTGCGCATCGTCGAGGTCAATTCTTGCTCAAGCCTATCCTTGACCATGAAATTTGACCTTGAATCGGAGCGAACGCTCTTTTGCAGCCTTTTAGCAAGCCACGAACACGAAAGGCTAAAATGAAAGTTGATTAGAGGGGGTCACGACGGAGGGTAAACAACGCGTATGAGGTGTTAAGATAAAAGGGGAAATATTTGGAATAAATGATATATTCAGTACGTATAGCTTTGGCTTCCATGGTTGGGCGAGGGTTCCTTGAATAATCGAGTTGTTTCCATGCCTTTTACTTTACCTCGTGGTATGATATTTGAGATTAGTTTTTGGTAGTTCAATATAAGCTTACGTTGTCGACTCAAGATGATCGCTTGCACGGCAATAGTTTGCTTATAAACCCAGAGGCAAGCGTCAGCAAGCTGACCAATATTGATACCACTAGTCTGAATATGAAATGGACTTATTCATAGAGTCGGTCGATATTTAAAACATAAATAATAGCCACCTCATCTTTACCGTCTAATGAATGATATAAAATCTAGATCAATCTTGCAACTTGTTATAATCCTGAAAATCCCATACACAATGCTTCCGTCGCGATGGATAAAAGTGGTAAGCTTCTTACGCGTTGGGTCATGTATTGCGGTTCTTGCCCAAGAAGATTCTCTTCAGGCCTCAATCATCGATAGGTCTACGTTGGACGGGAAACTATTTGTCGGATACCAGGCATGGTTCCGGAAGCCGTTCGAAGATAATGGCAACTCCCACTGGACGACGTAAGGCTCTAAGTCCGCACCAAGATATCGAGAGATATTTACCTATAGTATACAGGGACACACCGACACCCGAGGTTGGCCATGGTGAGGAGTTCACTATCCGATCCAGGGCTTACACTAATTCATTATGTAGTCGGTGTCGACATGGTACCTAATATTACGGGGTATCCAGAAGAGTGCCTCTTTGACACCTCATTTACTCTCCCAGACGGCAAGCCCGCACAGTTCTACACGAACGACTGCGAGTGGGTCGTGGACCTACACTTTAGCATGATGGCAAACTACGGTATCAGCGGCGCTTTCATCCAAAGGTTCTATGGGTATATCAACGAAGCGAACGGAGGTTGGGTTAACGTGCGTAACACCTACCATATCGAGCGAAGTTGAACACAGCCTGAATTTGGGGTAGATCTTGAACTATGCAAAAACAGCTGCCGAGAAATATGGGCGTGGGTTCGTGATCGAATACGACCTTAACGGTGCAGCAACGGGTTCCACAAACGTCACCGACACGTTTTTGGCAGATCTAGAAGCTCTCTCCTCCATCACCTCGTCGCCAGCATATATGCATCAAAACGGGAAGCCCGTCCTTGAGATATGGGGGCTCGGCATAGTAACCGAGGTCACCGTGGATGACGGAATCGCAATAGTAACAGCGCTGAAGAACGCAGGTTGGTACGTGATACTCGGAGTCCAACAAGCGTGGCACGCAGAGCTAGCGGCAGATCAGCCTGGCGGGTTCGGACCAGTCTACAAGCTCGCACATATGATACAGCCCTGGACCGTGGGATCTTACGACGTCAACAACTACGACGAATTCCACGACGGAAGACAGGCCATCGAAGACAGAAACGCATTGCAGCAGTTGGGATTAGAAAGCAGTATTGTCGTGTGGCCAGGGGGCTCAAGCAGCAACGCGAACCCAAGCGAGGTGTTTGATCACTTCCCTAGGTGGAACGGCACGTTCTATCAAAAGCAATTAGACGGTGCTATTAGCTTGAAGCCTAATTTCATATTCGGTGCTATGTTTGACGAAGTGAACGAGGGAACAGCGATATTCCCCGTACTAAGAAATAGGGAGTTACCTACCAATCAACGTTTCCTAGGGATCGACGACGACATGGAACCGGATATTTATCTGAAGAAGGCGGGAGATGCAGCGTCAAAATTGGCGGCGGCTTGGCAAGGGGATTAGTGTCAACTGCAAGGGGTCAGATTTCCCTTACGATAACGTCGATTACTTTTGTGATATACTGAACGTATTATCCTTCGGCTCAGGTGATTTAGCGGTGGGTGGATCACTGTCACTGAGCTGCATGGTATAATTTATAGGCTGTCATGGAAGGTATTACGGAAATATTGTACAAGAAGGTCAATAATTTGTCTTCTTCATCTTCAATCTATAATTGACCCTCTCTCCATTTACGACTTGGCCTTTCTCTATTAACAATAAAATTTTTTTTTTTATCTATGTGGGTTCTCAACCAATCTGGCCGCATCTTCCATCTCCTGAATCGATGGCATGTTGATTATCATCATATATAAGATATCCTGGGAGTGCTTGTTAGCCCCATAGGTAATGTTCATAATAATGGAGGTTGAACACCTTTCGTAGCAATCGCTTGCGTGGTTCCTTCTCAGCTCTTTGAGGGTGCTTGCGCGCCCGTTTTTCTCGCTTTCGTTCGTGCTTCTCGCGCTTGCGCTCGTCTTTGTCTAGTCTACGCTGCTGCTTCTTATGGTCCTTTGGCGTAATTTCCACCTTTGGATCCATTAGGGGATTGAGGGCACTGGTAGGGTTCTTTCTCAGCTATTAAAGGGCTGTTAATAAGTAATTGATGATACGAAAGGGATATCAACTCTCACGTATTTCCGTTGAGCCTTAAGATCTTTGCGCTCGTTGAAACCATCAAACGCCTTTGAAAATCCGCCCTTCGTACCACTTTCACCCTCCTCTTCCTCGCTGGACGTGTCCTCTAAATCGGGAAAGACCAACTCTGCGGAAGCCGGGAACTCAATCGGACCCGTTATCCCATCGTTACTTCGAAATTCACTGCGAGCATCAACCTGATTACTAGTTTCCGCATTGAGATCTTGCTGTATTAGAATGTTATTAGATTCCCGGTTATATGCCACGATGAAGCAATACAGGCCACGCGGTCGGAAAAGCTCATCGTTCATCTTCAAAAGGAACGCGTTTTGGCTATAACAATATAATAAGTAAATCTGATCTGATAGACCCGGACGGGAATGTCGTTACGTACTTCTTACGGCTCCGCATCTCCTGGTATACTCGGGCTGTTATCTGGACAGCTAGTCCAACAGTAGATCCTATGGCGGATGGAATGAAGCCGGCCATATTTGAAGCAAGGTTGATAGCACCTACTATCGGAGAGGCCGCCGTCGCTTTATCGAGTTCATCGAGAAAACGCATAAACATACGCTCGTCAATGCCACAGACCATTAAATCGGGCGCGTAGGCTCTGATGAATCCGCGGGTACGTTGTCCGGGCCGCCGCTGGGGGATTATGATTGGATAAGGAAGAGAAACCAGCACAACCGATTCATAGGGTCCAGGGTTCCAAATCGACGGCGTGCCAAGGTCATAGTGTCCTTGCTGGCCGCTATCACTGCTATAGTGCGCGCGTAGCCTCTCTTGAGCTTCGTCAAGTGCCCACTCCTCTTCCTCGTCATACGGCTGGTAGCTGTGGTTTTCAGCATCCTCCGGTCCTATAATGTGATTAACAAGGGCCCCCTTGGATACGAACCAGGATTTACTTACTTGGCACTTTGTAATGCATGTTCATAATGTCTAGCGAAAATCCGATGTGACTTATAAAAGCTTCGATGGTGATAATTGAAAGGGATTAAAATTTATCATATAACTAATATGTATTTGTCATACAATTAATATGTACTGAATAGGTAATATATAAGGTTTAATTTATAATATTTATGATAATTTAATTGATTAAGGTAAAATTGTAAAAATGTATATTATTGTCAGATTAGTCAGCCATGTCAAGTGACTTGAAAATCTTTAATCTTATATAAAATAACGATATTGTCAGATTAGTCAGCCATGTCAGGTAACTTGAAAATCCCTAATCTCATATAAAATAACGATATAACACGCGTTCTTACAATTTTACCTTAATTAAAAAAATTATAAATAATATAATAAATTAAACCTCATATAATATTTATTCAATACATATTAATTATATAACAATTAAAAGTCTTATATATTTAAACCGTATAAACTTTAAAAATAAAATCTTAACCGATACCATATAATATAATATATACGCATTAAAATAAATTTTAAATAAATTATTATTTACCTATTATTTTATTATAAATTTTATTATATTATTATTAAATTTTAAACTTAAACACCTTAACAATTAAAACGTATAAAATAAAACGTTTATATTATTTGTTTAAAACTATTAACTTTAAAAATAAATAAATTTTAATAATGTTAATATATATAAAGAACTTAAAATTTAACTTAAATCTTTTTTTCAAATACTTTAAATTTAAAACTATAAAAAACTATTTAACTTATTTAAATCTTAACCGGAAGTAATAATAAAAACGAGAATTTTATTAAAAAATTAACCGTTAATAATACTAACCTTAAATAAATAACCTTTTTTTTTAAATAATATAAAAGATGATTAAAATTTTATAAAAACTTTACTTAAAAAAATTAAACGCATATATATATATTAAAAATAAATATAATGAATAAAAAAATAATTAAATTAAAATAATTAATTATTTAAACCATATTAAAACTTTATTTCGAAATTATATAATAATTTAAATATATAATTTAAAATATATATAATATTTTAAAAAACCATTTAAGTATATATATATTAAAATATAAAATTTGGAATAATTATATTAAAATTATAACACCATTTATAAAAATACTTAAAAATTAAAAAACTTAAATAATTAATTAATTTATTACATTTATTAAAACTAAACACTTAAAACTAACCACCGTTAATGTTGGTAAGTATATATGTAAATAGGAATAATAATAATAATAATAAAGCAATAATAAATAAATTAATGGTGTTAAAATTAATGTATTAAAATATTTAAAGAAGGAAGAATTTATCTAAAGCTAGTTAAGTATATCGTATTCTTATATTTTTATAATAGTAAATACCTAACCTTTTTACCTAGTAAAATTGGATATTTTATCTTTTCTTTCTTTATTAATAATAAAAATACCTTATTATTAATAAAATACTTTTATATTAATATCATATAACTATTATTTATTTTATTTTTTTTTACAATTAATTAATTATAAAATATAATTAAATAAATAAAATTTTAATATTTATACTAATATATATTTATATTAATTTAAATATATGCCATTACATATTTATAATTATATACATTTATAACGATTAAAAAATAAAATTGTAATAATTTAAATTAAAAATTATTTTATAAGTAAAATTGCGTTAATATATATCATGTTATTTTATTTTTTGTATATTTCTTTTTATTTTTTATAATAACCTATGTTTAAATTAGTATTAATAATTGGCCTTAATAATCTACTATTATATTGGCTTAATATTATTTTTAATTTTTTTGTGTTTTATTTACCTTTTTAAGTATAAATTAATTTAATTATTTTTTACTAATATCTTTATAACTTTATTTAAGAATGTTTTTATTATTACATTTATTAAATTATAACTGTTATATATTTATTAAATATTATTAATTTCTTTATTTTTTTATAATTATTAATTTTTTTTTATTAATATTATCCATTTAAATAAAATATTAATATAATAAAAAAATTTATATATAAAACAAGAAAGATTATTAGAAAATTTAATTGATTTAAGATAATATTAATAGTATTATGGATAATGTAACTTATATTAAAGCCTTATATTATTTTGTAAATTTTATTAATAAATATATTATATATAACACATTTATATTTAGTAAATAATTAATAAATAATATTATTAATAAATTATATTTCGTTATTATAATTTATAAATCTTTTATTATTAAATATTATAATATAACTAATTTAAGAATTTATATCCTTATTATTAATAAATAAGTTATTTAATTTATATCTTTATTATTAATAAATAAGTTATTTATAAAAATATATAAGCGTAAGTTTTAAAAATTTAATTTTATATATTTAAAACTTTAATCTTTATAATTTATTTACTATTTAATTTTTATGTTAAAAGCTTTAACTTTTTTTGGTTTAAATTTTATATATTATATTATCATAAAGTAATTAAAGATTATTTTAAGTTAATAAATAAATGTAATATAAATATCTTTTATATGTTATTTTATAAATTTTTTAATTATATTAAATGTTTTTAAGTTTAATTTTTTTAATTTTTTAACTTATCTTTTTTAAATAATAAAGATTGTTTTTTTATAAATTATAATTTATAATTTATTAAAGTTTTTAATTATTTCTAATTTTAAAATCTTTTAAAGTTTTATTTTAATATTTACCCTTATAAAAGCCTTATTCTTTTTAGTTAAAAACTTTATTATACCAATATTTAATATGTTATTTATTTATAAATCTATAATTTTAAATAATTAATTTAGTTTTATAATTAATAAGTAAAGGTTAAATATTAATAAAATTATATTTAATTCTTTTTAATAATGTTTAGAATAAGTTTTAAATTAATATGTATTTGATTTTACAAGTTTATACAAAGGTTTAACTATTTGTAATAATATTTTTTTAAAATATTTACTTTTTAATTTTAAGGATAAATATATATATATTATTTTTTACATAAATGTTTTGAATTATATATATATTATAATAATATTTTAAATTATTACTTTTATATTTTATTATTATAATATAAATATTAAAGTTAATATTAAGTATTAATTAATGCGTTAAATTATTAAAATATATATTATAATAAAATCTTTATTAAGATTTCTATAACCTTATATTATAAATTATAATTTCTTATATAATATTAATATATTCTTCCTTTTAATTTTGTGAACTATGTAAGATTTAAATATAATTACGTTTTAATAAAATGTTTTATTATATATTTTAAATTATAAAATATCGTTTGTAAAAAAGGCATTAAATTCCTTTATATTAAAAACTTTATATAACTTTCCTAACGTAATTATTTTTTTATTTAATTATAATTTTAAGGTAAAAATATAATTGTTTTTTTTATATTGATATATATTATATTTATAATAAATATATCTAAATCCTTATCGGATATAACTTTATATTTATTAGGGTTAAATTAAGGTAATAGTAGCGATAAATAAATTTTAAAAAATTTTTTTAATTATATATATAGTTTAACATATGTATTCCAGAAAATTAAAATACTTTTTAACGTATTTAATATAATAATTACGTTTTTATTTATAATAATAATAATTTTATATAATTTTTTCTATTTGTTTTTTTTATAATAAATTAATATGTTATTATTAATAGGTAATAATATAAGTAATATTTTTAAAATATTTAATTTATTTTATATATTTATAATATTACGGATAATTTTTTACGTTTTAATTTTTTTAATTTTAATTATAATTCTTTATATTATTTAAATCTTTT
This sequence comes from Daldinia decipiens, assembly GCF_022478715.1. Taxonomy (NCBI): domain Eukaryota; kingdom Fungi; phylum Ascomycota; class Sordariomycetes; order Xylariales; family Hypoxylaceae; genus Daldinia; species Daldinia decipiens. The sequence continues at coordinate 367,533 of NW_026054569.1, read as the reverse complement.
TTAATTACGATTACGTAAGAAAAAAATCTATATTAATCTTTAAATAGGCGTTAAAAATTAATAGAGTGGAAATAAAATTGTTTGGATTTATTATATCGTTTACGGTTTTAATTATTATTTGTAGGTAAACTTTTTTTAATTTTTATATTTTTTCGGAAATAATCTTATACGTTTTTTAAATTAAGTTATAATATTTTTTTATTTTATTAATTAATTAATATATTTTAATAGGTATTTAATTGTAAATAATTTTTGTAAGGTAAGTTTTATTACGGAATTTAACGTTATTGAAATTAATATTTATATTATAGTTAAAAATGTTTAATAGTTTTAGGTATATGTTGATTTAATATTGTTTAAATATTTTTTAAGTTTTTTTGGTAGAAATGTTTTTTATAAATTAGGTTGTTTAAAACTTTATTATTATGTTGATTACGTAAAAAATTGGTTTTTTGTTTAGGTATATAATATTGATAATTATTTTATAATTAAAATTTATATTAAAGTTTTTAAGGTTAAATTTAAAACGTTAAAATATTTTATTTTTAATTTAATAATGGTAATAAAATTTATTAATTTTTTTAAGGTTTTTAATATTTATTTTATATTTTATTTTATTAAATAAATTATAAAATTTATTAATAAATAAGTGGTTAAAATATATATATAAATAATGTAATTTTATTTTTGTAAAGTAGGTAATATTATTAAATTAAAATTATAAATATTTTTATTTTTATATAATTTTAATTGTTATATTGTTTTTATTAATTAATTGGTTAATAATATTATTAAAGTATATTTTTAAATAATTTATATTTTTAATAGAAAAAAGAAACGAAATATTTATTTTTATTATATAAAAGTTTATTTTATCAAATAAGATATTAATTATTATAATTTTTAATAATTTAATAAATAAATTATTTTTAAAACGTATATTGGTTTTATTAACGCAGTTAATATTTAAATTATTATAATATTTTAAATTTTTATTAATAAGGGTTTAATATTAACTTTTATTTATAATTAATACTTATGTTATTTTTATATTTGGTATAATATTTTAAAATATGTTTTTTGCGTATTGGTTAAAAATAAATATAGTATTAATATTGGATTTATTAGTAAATTTTTTGGGGGGTAATATTTATAAATTAAATTAATATTAAAAAGATTTATTTAAAAAATAAATTATAATTATATATTAATTTTTTAACTTTTTTTTTTTAATAAATTTTTTAAACTTTTTTATGTTAGAATTTTTAATATCTTTATATTTAGTTAAAAAAATTATATAATTTTCTTTTATTTAATTTTTCTTAATTTCTTATTAAGTTTTAACTTTTTTACGTTTTTTTTTAAATGTTTAATTAATTAATATTTTTTTTATATATTTAATAATGGCGTTTTTAATATTTTAATATTTTTTAGTAAATATTATATTTATTATCTTTATTATTATAATAATATTTATAATTAATATAATATTAATTAATATAATATTAATTAATATTATATTTATTATTGTTATTATTTTTGTTATTAGTGTTTATTATAAATTAACGTATCTTTTTAAGGTTTTTAAATATTTTAATAAATATTTAAAGTTTATTAATTAATTTTTTAAAATAATATAATAAAATAAATAATATATGTTATAATTATGGTATATTGTAATATATTTAATATATAATTATAATAAATTATTATTTTTTTAAAGTTAGGTTTAAGAATATGTTGATATAGTAATAATTTATTAAAAATAATTTATAATATTTTTATATTAAATTTACCTTTATTTTTTTTTTTAATTTTTATATTATAAAAAGTGATAGTTATTTAATTTTGGTGGTATTATATTTTATTTTATTTTATATTAAAATATTATTTTATAATTATATATATATTTATAAAATATTAATATTTAAATATATTATAAAAAAAGTAAATTGCTATTTTTGCGGTAAAAATAATGGAAAATATAGTATAAAATTATATTTATTAAATTTTTATTATATAATATATGTTTAAAAAAAATTAAAATTTATTTTTAAAAATATTATATATTTTTTTTATATAATTATTTTTATTATTTTAAATCTTTTTAAAATAATTTATAATTATTAAAAGATATATTTTATTAAGAATTTATATCGGAAGAATATTATAATAGGTTTAAATTTATTAATTATTAATAAGTATAAAAATTAAAACAGGGAGATTAAATATTTGTAAAGGTAATAAAGTTATTTAGAAGAAGAAATTATAATTTTTAGTAGGTTAATTTCCTTTATTTAATTTAATGTTTAGTAAAATTATTAACGTTATATATAAATTATTTAATGGCGATTTAAGGAATTTAAATATATTTTTTATAATTGAGGGAAGGAATTATATTTAATTAATTTTATATTTAAGGTTATACTTTAAGTTATACCTTTATTATTTTATAAAAAATATAAATAACTTTTATTAAATTGATGGAAGAAGGGAAAAAAGGTTAGATAATACCTAAATATTATTTTAATTATTTTATTAAGGTTATATTAATTATTATAAATAATTTGGCATATTTTATAGTAAGAAGTTAAAATTAAATATATAAAAAGGGAAGAAAAGGAGGTATATTAAGAATAATAATTGGTTGAGGGGTTAAGGAGTAAATTTTAATTATTAAATTAATAGTAAAATATTGGAAATTAATAATAGTTAATTAAAGGTAAAAAATAATATTTATTTTAATTATAAAATAGGTAATATATATTTTAGGTTAGAAGGGGTTGGGGCTTAAAGCGTAATATTTTATATTAAGGCTTACCTTATAAATATAACCGTATGTATTAATGTTTGTAAGTTAAAGATTATTTAATATTATTATATTAACATTTATAATTATGTAAACGCGTGTGTAATGGGGTATACCGGCTTTTTTTTGGTTTTATAAACCGAAATTTTCTATATTAATATATTAAACCACTTTATCTTTATTACTTTTAATTTAATAATATTCCATATAAATAAATTACGTAATAATATAAAATTAATAAATATCTTTACATAATTAATATTATATTTCTTTATATAAATACCTTTTTACATTAATACGTTTTATAATATTAATCGTAATTATTTTAATAATATTTCAAAATTATTTACCATAAATCCTTTAAATTATTCCTAATATTTAACCATTATTTCTTCGATTAAATATATATATAATACCTTATTATCGGTAATTTTAAAGTCTACCAATATAAAGAATATTTATATTATTTTTTATTCAAATATAATTATTTAGAAATTAATTCTTTCCCATCGTATTATTATATAATTAAATATTATATTAAATATAAATATTTAACCAAAGAAATAACTTAAGAGTTTATACAGCTCGTTTATATTCTCTTATTTAATAAGATTATATATAATATAAATCTACACCTATATTAAATTTTTTACCTATATTTTTTAAAATATAATAAAAAAGATTATTAACATAAATAATAATAATTCCGTAAATAAAGAATTTAAATTATAATAATCTACTAAAAATACAAATAGATTATATAAAAAGATAAAATTATAACTTATCATAAATTACAAAAATAATATAAAAAAAATACTAATATCGCTTATATTATTACAATAAAAATCTTTAAATTAAAACAATAATAACTCTTTTAACCTTATTAATCTATATTATTACTATTTAATAATATTAATCAATATTAATAAATACATACGTAAATAAAAATAATAATAATAATAAAAAAATAATAGTAAATAAATTAATAATATTAAAACTAATATATTGAAATATTTAAAGAAAGAAAAATCTATTTAAGGTTAATTAAGTAAAGCATATTCTTATATTTTAATAATAATAGATATTTAACCCTTTTATCCAGTAAAATCGGGTATCTTATCTTTTTTTTCCTTATCGACGATAAGGGCACTTTATCATCAGTAAGGTGCTTTTATGTCAGTGTCACACAACCATTAAGTTTTAAAAATATAAATAAATTTATTTTTTTTATATATATATAATTTTTATATAAATTAAAGAATATAGTTTTATTTTTAATATAAGTATAGATTTATATTTTAAAATGTATAAATTTATAAATTATAAGTATAAATATCTTTATAATATAATAACGTTATAGTATTAATATATAAATTATTTTACAAAAAATAAATATGGAAATATAAAATATAATTTTTATTTAAAAGATATATTATACGGTACATAGATCTTATAATTATAAATATAACGTAGTTATTATATCGATTATAAATAATTAAGGTGTTAACCATTTTTATTATGTAAATATTAATTATAAAAAAAATGTATTTTTTGCATTTTATAGTAAAAAAAATAAATCTTTTAATAATATTTAAATTATTATATATACTTAAACAACACTAATAGCTTTTTAACATATTAATTATTTTTAATAATTTTTTAAAAAAGTTATTTTTTTCGAAATATATTTTACGATATATTAAATATTTTATTATTAACAATTATAAATTATAATATATTTAATCGAAATATACCTTTTTTTATTTTTAAAAATTCTTTTAAAAAAATTTTATAATTTTTTATTATATACGTTATATTAATACGTTATAAAACTTTTTACATAATATGTATTAATATTGTTTTTTATAACTTTAATAAATTTAAAAAAAATTAAATTTAATATTTTTATTATTATTTATAATATATTTTAATTATTATTAAATTATATTATTTATAATCGTTATAATTTTCGTTATATTATTTTTAAATATATAATAAATATAAGTTTTATTTTATTAAAAATATTTAAAACTTTTAAAATAATATAATGAACTGGTGTAGTGCCACATCGCTAAGAGCAAAAGTATTATTATATAATCTTAAATCACAAACCATATAAAAGTTTAATATTCGTTGTATTCTTCTAATCAGATAACCATAATTATTACCATTCAATTATACATTCAATATAAATACATTCGTTATTTTCCCATATTTACAACTTATAGCTTTATTTTACATATTTATCTTACATATCTTATCCGATCAATAAATCCTTACAGTTTTTCCAAAATATAATATTATCATTAGCTATTTAAAACTTTTCATAAAAATCTAAACGTTAAAATGATATGCTATACTCTGTAGGAGATACCAACTCTTATTCAATAATATTTTTATTATTACACGTAAAAAAATAAAACTTAACACTTTTACCTTTTTAACAATTTTTAATATTTTTATTATTATATAAAAATAATATCGTCTTTTTTCCTTATTATTTTATAATTAATTAATCAATTAACCATTAATTAATATTAAATTAATTATATATTATATAATAATATAAAAAAATATTAATAATAATTATATTTTAATTAATTATTTTAAAAAATATTTCCTTTAAATAAGGAAAAATATTTATTATATAAATGTATAAATTATACGTAAACAATGTATATAAACATAACCTTAATTATATAACAAGGTTATATAATTATTATTTTAATAATTATTAATAATTAACCTTTTAATAAAATTTTTATTTTTATTATTATTTTCGGTTAAAATTTAAATAAATTAAATAATTTTTTATAATTTTAAATTTAAAGCATTTAAAGAAAAAACTTAAGTTAAACCTTAAACTTTTTATATATATTAATATTATTAAAATTTATTTATTTTTAAAATTAATAATTTTAAATAAATAATATAAACGTTTTATTTTATATATTTTAATTATTAAAATATTTAAATTTTAAACTTAATAATAATATAATAAAATTTATAATAAAATAATAAATAATAATTTATTTAAAATTTATTTTAACACATATATATTATATTATATAATATTAATTAAATTTTTAATTATTATATAATTAATATATATTAAATAAGTAATATATAAAATCTTTTTAATAATATTTTTAATAATTTAATTAATTAAAATAAAATCGTAAAAACGTATATTATATCGTTATTTTATATAAAATTAAAGATTTTTAAGTCATTTAACATAATTAATTAATTTAACATTAATTAAATCATTAAGAATATCATTAATTAAACTTCATATATTGCTTATTCAATACGTATTAATTATGTAACAAATTATACAAACGCGTATAACCCCGTTATGTTACGTAAAACTAAAGATTTTTAAATTACTTAACATAGCTGACTAATCTTATACTAATTTAATGGCGCTGACCGCCACATAGCCACGTTAACAACGTTCGCGATCGAATGCCGGCACCCATGCATAAGTAAAGGTCTACTTGTCACTTTCCTTTTGCAAGTGAATCGAAACAAGAAGAAATAAATAATTAGAATGGATTCGACATGTTGGCCGTGGATTTCGAAAAGCAGAAAGCCGCAGGCTATATGAAGCATGTAACAAAGGAGAAAGGTGATAGTAATTGCTAACCTAGGTATGTTGAGTTAAAAAGGTCTTTCGTCTTTTTTCTTCGGGAAAAGTATGCTTTCGTAAGGTATATTAGATAATGATTACGCACCAGCCTGGATTTTGCTTGAGCCAGGATATATCCCTCAGACTGTTTAGGGACCCAAAATATCCTAGCCGACGAAAACAGCCGTCAGAATTGGCTACAATGATCAAGCCCATACCTCACCTGGTGGCGATGACGTTTCAACCAAAGAGTCTGGATATGCGTTAAAAAGGGGCCGAAGACCTTCTACCTGGGGGTCAATCGCTTTGGAGATGCAGTGGATCTCGCTCACTCGGAGTTGCACGTTGGTATAACATTGGTGAAGACGCACTAGGATTCCATAATCCATATTACGCGTCTTAGAGGACTACGGACTTTTATAGTCCCGCCATCGAACCGGCCGAACGGCAAGTTTGTGTTTATTAAAGAAACTTCGCATTGGAGTACATGGCATTCCGTCACGTTATATCGCTGGGGATCCAAACGACTGTCGAAATCACCGTAGACTACGCGGCCTTCGATAGGGGAAGCGGAGTGGTGGAAGAGAAAACGACCTGTAGCAATCGCCCTCCGTTCTGGGGCGTGTTAATACTGTCGCCGATGTTGATAGTATGAGTCTGACAGTGGTACTGTAGAGTATGAGAAGCGTATACGAGTGCGCGAGGCGACAGTAAGCGTTCCTCGAGGCACCACGCCCGCCCGTTCACAGGTTCTTGTTTGTCATCGTATGGCTTCCACACCGGAGAAAGTGACGTGCTGCCAACTTGTCCGTTTTCTGGGCAGATGGACGGTAGGCGGCTGTAAGGAGGAAGACGTAGTCGATCATGGAGAACTCCTTCTCTAACCCTCTTGGCGAGGGCTGCTATTATCGTTACATGTAAGGTTGCTTCTCTCCCCATACGTAACTCAAAGCCGCATAAGAACCTCTCATATTTCTACTAAGCAAGAGTCTCGGATTTTGTGGGTGTAAGCAGTCAATGATCCGAGTCGGAAGTTGAGCTGGTCGGGATGGAGAGCAGCCGCTGTGGTTTTGAATACATTCTTCAACGCAAGCCGTGGCTAACTGGTAACTGGAGGGTGAAGAGCCATCTACCACAAGATCTCTAGCGCGCAGGAATCGAGAAGCAGGATCATCTTTATTTGAAGTAAATCAGCAATCAGACTGTAACCTAGAATAGAGCCGTAATTCTTATGGTACTTGCCTACCAGGAATGCGGTTTACTATGAGCTGTAGATATGTAACACCTTCTGGAGCGGAACCAGAACTATCTTTCTTAGAGAAGCTCACGATTACATTGCATACGCCTTCGTATTCCTAGTTATCTCGATTTTTTTGCAAGATACGACACCCACCGCAACCCAAACTCGCCGAGACATTGACCTCACTCCACGTTGTTAGGTGTGAGAATCTACGGGAAAGGTTAGTGATATCCCAGTTTAACAAATCTTTAGTAAATAACGTATTCCGGCAACTATTGCACACTGAAGACGATATTGGATCAACTGCCTCCTCAGTGGTAATCATTGTGGCGGCACGATTTCAAGTAAACTCGGTGCTTAAGTTAAAGATATATTTTTTCTTGTTTGAAAATACATAAACCAACAGGCCATTGCGTTATATCGATCTAACTGGGCTATGATGCAATTAAGTAAAGTTAGCAGGGCTTAAAAGGCAAAGGTCTTTAGTTAATATTTCAGTAAGTCAACTCTCACGTAATTAGATAGCTGAGAGGTAGGCAGAGCAGCAATCAGGGAATCATTCCACGTTTACACGTAAACGCCCCGACGTAGTCACTGGAACAATATTCGACTGTTTACCTAAATTGGCCCCTCGCTGATCTACCGTGTCGCTGAGTATTAGCCTTCGTTGGTATTTCGTGTATACCACAAACGAATCATCGCATGTCTCTACCTCAAGAATTAAGACGGCCACACATTTACTTGCGCTCCCAGCTGAGAGATTAGTTTCGAGCAAAAGCATGTCGCATTCGTAAGAACCTGCAGAAGGTGACGGCTCGAGTACCTGGTACATTCGATCACCCTTGGCATCGCTCAGTCCCCAGGGCATGCCAACTGTTATTCTCCTTTTCGGGAATCTAAGAGCGTAGTAAATGGCTTTAAGACCGCGGGGAGTCACCAACGCGTCCGAAGCGCCAGAGGATAGCTGAGATCCTCCAAACCCCGCACCGTGAGCCGCCATGAATGACGACGGAAGCCACCGGAATCCTGGGACTTCTGATTTATTGCCACTGAGAAAAATGACATTACTTGGTATCCGACCTAACTCCTGTATAAGCCACATCATCCGCAATTCGGGGCTCCGGTCGACGAGGATAGAAGGCTGAACCCCTAATAAGCTTGCTATTGCCAGCGTCTCGTCCGTGGGGCGGTTTGTAGTCCTCCATCGAAGAGCCCGGGAAACATCACCAATGGAATATACATTGTAAGATGACTTTTTAAGCAGACGAAATAGTTCGGCGGCCAGGTCGGTCATGTGTGGAAACCGGAGCATATCATATGGAGGTGGTATTAGATGAATCAACGGAATTCTTTGGTCAGCGAATGCGAAATTAAGATCCTTGGAAAGCACAGCCTCTTGTAAGGTCCAGAGCCGCTGCATCCAGCCTGAGGTAAGAACCCGAAGGACACGTACACCCAAGGGTGCCGTCGATAGGCACCTTTGTAGGGTTCCGTCAAGTACTAATACAGCTTTGGCCTGGCTATACGTTTGAGCCATCATGCTGATGGCCCTCTTGCGCACGGTATCCGAGCGAGGGATACACAATGAATCAATCCAGAATGCATCTCCGGTGCTCACCAGATCGGATATCCGGCGAATCTGACAATCTGGAAGCCCGTCCTCTGTAGTGCTGCCGAGACCGTCTGCCCATACGTGTGAGAAAGCGACGTATGGTTTATCATCGCTACTCTGCACGTTCAATTTGTACGCGCGCGCACCTTCGTTCCGATCAAAGCTAACGACAGGTATCTTACCGGCAAGTATCAGTCTTTCGACTTCTTGTAGATCAAGCGGCATTCGTACCGGAGCCGACTTAGCAAGGACTGGCAATCGCGTGTATGGTGAGCTGTATACGTTGCAGTATCTACGATGTACCTGGAACAAGATCGCGAAGAGCAATCGCGATGCTTCTTTACGTCCTCTCCCGGCCCACACGAGACTGCATACTCCAGGGATGAGACAGAGCAAGTGCTGATGAGATAGTTGATGATAGAAGGGCACCATCCTTGAGCGAGCATATCTTCTTGTAGTAAGTTTCTATATGGAGGAGTCCAAATCATCGACCAGTCGAAGCCTTCCCGAGGAAGATTTTGTGTAAACGCCATCTTTGCGGCTACCAATGCTTCGCCGATCGTGGCGATAAGGCAAACTGTAGATGGCGCATCATCTCCGAGGGCCTGAAAACATCGAAATTGTTCCTTCAGTAGTAACACCAATGTTGCGTTAGATTGTTCAAGCGCGAGGTGTACTCTTCCAAACCAGGCTTCGTGGTCGTCTGTGTGCTCACGAATTCGCTGGATCCAGTCCTGGATGATTTGATCCAGACCATCTTTTGAGATGACACATACATCACCAAGGTTCCTCGTCAACGCGCTTTCGGGGATATGTTTCTCCACCACTGCCTCCAAAACGCCGAATGTCAGCAGGCTTTGCATCTCTGCAGCCAGACTCGAGGCCGCAGGCTCGACGGAATCATTTTGATCCGGAATGGAATGCTGCTTTCTGATTTTTAAATATTGATTGAAAGGTACGACGGGGTATCCATCATGACGAAAGTTTAACCAAGCGGAAGGTTTGAATAATCGAGACGGCATCTTTGTGAAATGTCATCGACTGTCATGAAGGACGAAAAGACCGGTATGACTCTATTAACAATGTAAAACTGCTGTATGGTTAAGAAAGTTGAAAGCTCCTGTGCGTGTGGCTAGAGTGCGCACTTGAGAAATGTGTATGGTAATGTTTTCTGATTATTAATGTAATATTCCCATGTATTTTGGGAGTAAACTTTTACTGGCTGCCTTCTCCTCATAGTCATAAGCAGGCTGAGCGAGAGCTGCTTACTCCTTAGGTCGTCGGTGCTGGGAAAGGTCTTTAAAAGGGAAATGACCGTTTTAAACAAATAAATCCCCTTAATCATTGCAGTTGTTAAGCACAATTAGATTCCACTGAATAAATCAGCGATCTTCTCACAAGATTGGAATTACATGAGTTTAGACCGTGCCCCTGAATTTTTCGAGTTTTCGCTTTGTCGTGAGCCGGGTTGTTATTTAATGGGCAATGAGCACCTCACTATTCGAGGAAAATGTGTCGAGATCAAATTTGGCAAGGCCATTGCAATCTCGTACACATGGGTGAATCATATCGTGAGCCTCGAAAGCTTGGTAATTTCGAAGATGACCGCATTGTGGCTGTCCTCCTTGGAGAAGAATAAGTGTTTATAACTTGTTCGCACACAACCTTCGGACAAATGTCTTAGAGATAAATTCTATTACATTAACTAAATTAAATGACATAATTTCACTGCTTATTTCAACTGCGACATTTATATGAAAGAATGCGACACGATAGCCTTTCGTAAACTTAAAGCAGTAAATAAGGCGCGGATTTTAGCGACGGAATTCAAAAAGCAAATGAAGTTCCAATTGGTCGGTTACATTTCCGGCTTTTTCGGACTACTTAAATTTCCCGAGATATATATAAAACCAATATCATTCAACCCGCCGTACTAATCATTCGCGGAGGTTAATTTGCTCCTCGAGAATGGCTTCGGCATTTACCCCACCCGTACCCCCCGGCATGGAGGTCGATAGGCCGGAGATATCTGCCAATAAGCAGAGGGCGTGCGTGAATTGTGCTCGCTCAAAGACGAAATGTCATTGGCTAACAGGGTCTGTCTGTGAAAGGTATATTCTTGAAAACTGACAATACCATACCGATGGTCTGTAATTGACATGAGTCTAGATGCTCTAAATCTAAGCTGCACTGCTTTATTCAAGAGTTAGGTCCCAGAAAACGGCGAGGTAGATCAAAGTAAGCGCTTGACCAGCCTTAGATGCTTAGTACTAATACTTCTTTCTTCCTTTTTCTCAGACGGGTGGGAGAACTTGAGAGAAAAGTAGACAGCATCATGACCATGTTAACCACGGGTCAACAAATCCCCAAGATAGGTAATTTGCCGGCTCCTCAAACCCAACAGCTAGGCCCTCGGATGTCGTATGGGGAAGTTGGCAATTCATATACAATTTCTCCAAACGTCGGCATACCTTCTGCATTATCTTCAGTTCCTAAGCCCCCTGAAGAGTATATCGACTTTCCGGCTGGATTCCGTGTATCCGTTGTCGAGGCCGATCAAGTTCTATTCGAATATAGAACCACTATGCAGCCCAGCTTTCCGTACGTTAATCTACCCCCCTGGTCGGCCCGTGAGATGCTCCAGGATCGGCCCTTGCTACTAAAAGCCATCATATACGTCTGTCGTCCCCAGCCTTGGCCGGTTAAGTGTGAGATAGAAAAGTGGTTTCGGGAATATTTCGCCCTCCACGTGGTAGTGCAGGAGGAAAGAAGCTTAGAGCTACTACAAGCTATACTTATTTATATTGCTTGGTAAGTCGTCACAATACTAGCGCGAGGTTCTGACGCCGTGATTTTCATCGTGCTTTCTTGTTGATGAAATTTTAGGCAAGTTTGGCATTTCTTCGTACATGCTCATGATTCAAGTCTTATGCAATTAGCGATTGCAATGGTCGGCGACATGGGACTTAATAGACCTCCAGACTCTCAAACGATGCCTTCGAGATCTATCATAGAAGAAACTACGATACTAGTTAGAGGGATGAATATCCGAAAGGAGCATACTCATGCCGAACGAAGAACTTTACTTGGCGTGTTCTATATCTCATCAGTGTAGGTATTAATGATGATTACCTATCACCAATGTCAAAGTCTAAATGTACCCATTTAGTATACGAAGTATTTTTCGACGTACGGAACCGATGGAGTTTACGGAATACGTGGGTCAATGCTGTAACGAGTTAACCCAAGCCATGGATTGCTCTACAGATCAGCTTGCCGTTACACTTGTGCGCATGCAGCATCTAGTACTTCAGGCGACCAAGATAGTATCGGAGAATAGTACTAATGGGGAGGCGGCATTAGGAGTATCGCATGTCATGGCGATGACTAGTATTCGACGGCAGCTTGATGATATAGTCAATCGCCTTCCAGAAGACCAGAAGTCCAACTGTAAGTTTTATTAAGCATTCATAAATTCGTATGCTCCAATTAACAATCCTACAGTCCTCGTATGGCATCACTATCACATGGTCCTCATCCGGTTGTACGAGCCAGTAATCGATATAAAATCATTAGATACTGCAAATAAGGCATTTATGCGGAGCCAGGCCTTGTGGACTTGTTGTCAAAGCGCAAAGTCGCTTCTTGAGCTGTATCTCACCATCCCAGGAGACATGTTTGCGGCGCTCAGCTTCGTCATGATTGCACATCTCTCCTACTCCAATATCGTATTAACCCACCTCCTCTTCCTAGAAGACCAAGATTGGGATGCGCATACCGCTCGGGAGAGCGTTAACTACCCCGACCTAACGGAGCGGCTCAGCGATTATTTCGTGGCGTGCGAGCAGTTACTTGGTCGTAGGTGCAAGATTATGGAAGACGGTAAAGGCCTTTTCACTAGGTCCGCGGAAAGAATGAGATGGGCGAAGAGTTGGTATCTTTCTAAGTTGCCTTTTAATTCTTCTATGCTAGGCACGATTTCAACTGCACCTATGGCAGCCAATGAAATGGAATATGAAACATGGCAAATTCTTTTTGCATAGCATAAGGTATTAAAGTCTGTAAACTAAATACACCGGCTCTACTTTGTTAGACATCCCCAGTTTGTCGGAACGGCGACGCCCGAATAAATCTACCCCTATTCAATAAGGCATTAAAGTACAACGTTATTTACCAAAGAGGTACCCAACCATCTGCTTATATTTACACACGTAGAAACCTACGATACACTCACCTACTCCCTCCCGATGGGCTATGTGGGTAATTACGCAACAAAAAGCAGACATCGAAACACATCTGTCATTAGCCCATCTAGATGGCACACCGTCCAGAGAATAATAATCGGAGCATCAATGAAGATGCACCGATCCAAGCAGAAATTCGGGTGCTGCTTGTTCAAATATTCGATAAAGTACTCACAGTCGAAAAGAGGGTAATTATACGATGACGCTTACGAGCAAAAACCTCTTGATAAACTATCGTTTAGGTCCTCGACGATGAATGAGATAGAGATAATTAGAATACACATTCGCTAATTACTCGGGGATAGTCGAAGAAATCCTCGTTGCCCACACGTCAACATGATTCAATACATCCAGAGCTACAGGCGTCTCGGAAAAACCTAACAGGAATAATCGAGGTCAGATTGTCTCACCTGGTAGCGCCTCAAATATACATGACATGTCAAGTATATCAGCACGCATTAGGCTCTCGAGATTTGGCCAATTACCGGCTTATTTATTATCTTGTCTTGCAGAGGTAGGACGTTCTACAGGATAACTTGCCTCGTATTGAGTTAAAAGGCGAAAGTATTCATTAGCGGTTGAGAGCAATGTATTTGGGTTATTTGGCGTTTGTTATATCAACAATCCTCCAGCTACGCTCAGGTACTCGAGTAATTTAAAGAGATTGAGGCATATACCCTCCTCCCTTAGAAGCATACTAAATCTCATTCATCATCCGTCAAGGAAGCAACCTAACCTAGTAGACTCTCCTACCCACTACGCGTTAAGAAACTTCTCTTGCCCACCCCCGTAGCGCTCCCCACTGATAGGCAAGGTATCAAGAATCCTCTGAATCTCAGCCAACTCCCTATCCGTCAGCTCGGCGGCCTTCGTGTTTTCAATGACGCGCTCGACCCGAGCAGAACCGGGGATAGGAATAGCGCCCTGACGAATCACCCACCCGATAGCCACCTGTGCCGTCGTAACACATTTGCGCTTGGCAATCTGTTCCACTGCCTCGACGAGCTTGAAGTTCTGGTCGAAGACCTCGGGCTGGAAGCGCGGGAGCATGCGGCGGAAGTCGTTCTGCGGGAGATCGTCCAGCTTGCGCAGCTCGCCGGTTAACCACCCGCGGCTGATAGGGCTATATGCTACGATGGGGATGCCGACTAGATGCGGATGGCACTGTTAGTGGATGAATTATAACTTGTTACTATATCCCAGATTACCTACGTTCGTGGCAAGTATCCGCAACACCGTTGTGAAGGGGATCGGGCGTGAATAAGCTCAACTCGATCTCGACGGCCGAGATAGGATGCACTGCGTGAGCTTTGCGGATTGTGTTCGCGCCAACTTCGCTGAGGCCGATACTGCCAATCTTACCCTCCTTTACCAGCTCACCCAATGCTTTGATCGAGGTCTCGACGGAAACATTAGGGTCGACCCGCGCGCACTCAAAAACATCGATGGTTTTGGTACCAGCTAGCACTTTGAGGGCCTCCTCAACAGAAGCGCGGATACCTTCCGGGCTGCCGTCTGGCCCGGTTTTCGTCCCAAATGCACCTTTGACACTGAGGACGACCTTGCTAGCGTCCTCGGGATACTGTTCGAAGTAGTACTTGACTAGATGTAGAGAATTTGCCTCGGGAGTTCCGTAGTGCATGCCCTACTTTCGAATCAGTCTTACTCTCTTAGGGATTTGTAAAGAGGGGGGGGGGGGTTCACTTACGCCGTTCCAAAGATTCGCACCTTGCTCTAATGCAGTCTTCAAGACTTTCACGGCAATGGGATACTCGACAGGGGCCCATGGCTTCGTTAACCCTATTATATGGTGTCTAATTAGTATTACCTTGATGTTAATGCATAGGTCATATATGATAGGCTACTTACCCAGCATGCCGAATCCAACAGGGCCTACGGCCTTGCCGCCGACACGAGTGGGCGCTGCTTTTCCTGGGCCCATGATGTAAACTGTCGAGTTATGTCGAGTTATGGTATTTGATGGAAAATCGAGAAAGGGGCTCTCTTGTAAGTTGTGCTACTGGAAGGGAAGGGCGCAGCTATGGGAACCAATATTGGTCTAGACATTTCTTACGTATATTGCGTGGCGACTGGCTTTTATATATCCTCTGTCGTGGAACAGATCGTTCTTAGTTACGGCATATTGGACTTCTTGTTCTTAAATCCGCATATCTCTTATTCGGACCGGATGTTTTATTGAATCCCGGTTCTGACCAGGGACCCGGCTGAATCAGTTAAAATCTCGTTCCGCCATGACGTTACCGGATACGTTTTGTCAAGGGTTTGACGGACGGGACTCAAATTGCCTCCCGACGCCGCAATCCTAAAGTACCTACCTACAACGCCTAGCAACATGAACGTTCGAATTGCAGCAGCGTATTTTTAACTAGTAGTTTATGAAATGGGAAAGGCAGGGAAATATATCGGACTCTCTAATTACTATCTAAATACCATACCCAAACATACCTTTAACTACCTAGGTATTTTGGTTGGGTGCATACGGTAACAGGACCACCCAGTATGGTAATTCGGTACGCCAGATCGGCTCCGCCATCGAGCCCCACATTTTCCGATGCCGGTTTACAGTATGGGGGATCCGACTCCTCGCCGGTGTTAGGACAATTTCGCGCGGTATGTCCATAGTATTACATGTTTACAATGCAGATTCCTACGGAGGTATCAAGTTTCTTCGCATTTTATTAAGTTGGTATATGGATGACTATAGCAGTCGGTATCAAGCCTTGCGCAGAGTTTAGGACAGGCAGCATCACCTACCTAGCCATCAACTGGTCAGATGAGTCCAGCGCTATTGAATACTCATTTATCTATGTTAAAGGCTCGACTTTCCTTAGTATCGTAGCCTGGTAGCCTAGTGTTTGTAGGAGTATTGGCAATCTGCTAACCTGCTAAGCTCACTTGGTCCGAGGGCCCTTCGCTTTCCTTCGCTCGCCTTGCTAGGGCGTTGAATTAGTTCTCCAACTTAGCATATCTCGGCGCAACATATTAGAGATTATAAAGCAATTCTTCGACCCTCCTAATACGCATCCTCGACTTCTATGAGTAGAAACGGAAGCTGTGGTAGATGATGGCGCTGCAAGTTTCGGTTTTAATCGCGACGCCCATGAATTCCATATCTTACTTGGAAGATTTCTTATTTTTCTTGTCTTTGTGCTTCTTGTCTTCTTTCTCTTTTTTGTTCTTCTTCCGTGAAATTTCCAAGTCAACCTCTTCGGCATTAGATTCGGTATTGGGCTCTACTGGCGGTATAGATATCTCGGCCTTTCGCTTGCTACTTGCTTGAGCAGCCTTTAGGGCGGCTTTGGCGCGTTCCTTCGCGATCATTTCGCTTAGCTTAGTGTTGACTATCTTATTATTGTTCTCGGCTAAGTCGGCTCTGATGAATCGAATGGCGGCTTCCTTGTTAAGGGTATGCTCGGGCTTCGCTGGGGGAGTCTCGATATTTTTAATCTTGTCAAAGTATTGTCGTACGCGGGCGAGTTCCTTGAAGACGGGATGTTCTTTTGCCTCGACGCCATTGAGTCGAAGGGAAGCTTGTCGTATGTCAGACCAATAGATGTTTGCAATATTTAAAAGGCTTGCACTTACAAAAGAGCATCGATTCGATGGAATAGGTCGCAAGCACGTAGAGCTTGGCCTTGTCGAGCAGGGGCAGCTTATTAGCGACATCCGAGATGTTACCAAGGATGGGCTGTAGGGCTTCCTCAAGGTTATCAAGTTCATCGTCGAGCCGATCTAACTGGGGTGAAATATTTGGCGGGTCCATTATGCAAGAATCAGATATAAGATATTCGCAACCATCATTCGAGGAAAGCGCTGGTTTATCTGAGGTTGACTATCGCATTGGCGCGGGTCGCAATTATTAAACATGGATTGAAACAATTATGGCGGTGATTAGAGGCAGAATATGAAACGGAGAAAGAATAAAGCGAATTCTAAGAACCCTGGGCAATTGTACGTAGGTACCTCTATACATGTCAGTACGACGTACCTACCCTACCTACTTGGATGTAAATATGGGCCTTCAGTTGCTTCCGCCAATAATAGCCATTTCATTTCGCACCGGCTTAGCGCAATCGTGGGGCCCGAATCGGATCCGTTCAAGAAAAAAAATTTCATATCGTCGTCATGAAAAGCAGGTGTAAACCTATACTGTAAACGCACGCTGCTGGGTTCCACCGCGTCGAATTTGTATCTATTATTTCGACCGATATTTCTTTCTTCTAATTTCTTATTCATCTTCTTCAATATTCGCCCGATGTCCAGGGTTTGGCCTTAGCAAAGAGTCACGATTCAGCCCTCGGCCATTCCAACGACATGAGAACAGCCGATTAACTCACGATAAACTCCCATCCTGTATTCTCATATCTTTCGCCAGCCGCTTTCGCGGGCTTCAGCGCGAATACCTAGCAGAGCTACAACATGGAGTCGCGATAACCTCTCTGTGGGCCGGGGGGCCACCGAGTACTTGTCCGCTGTCGCTGCCGTAATGCCGGACCTACAACGCCAGAATGACGGCTTCCGCCTCGATCCTCCTATATATTACCCTCCAACCTCATCTCATAAAGGCGGGTCGAGAGAGGGTATTTCTCCAAGCTATCCCTTCTATACGTCACCGCCAACGTACAACATTGATACACCTCCCTACCCGTTTACTAAAGAGGATGCAGATTCCGCTAGAGCCTCGGCGGCGGTAGCAGCACAAATAGGAGCCGAAACGAAAACCGAGTCAAATTCCCCGAGACCAGTACCCGCGATCACGCTCTCGAATAAGATTCACGTTGTAGGCTTCGATCCACATGCAAGATTCGTCGCCCACGCTCTTGCCGCTGATCCTAAACTACCACCGGTTCAGATGCTCACTCACAACCCGATACCGATGAAGGCATGGGGACAGGAAGGTAGAGCTGTCAGTATTCATGATAGCAACGGCCATCCCATATCTTCCCGGGAAATCCTCTGCCCAGATTATGTCAGTCGTCGGTATAAGTCGCTAGGGTATCAGCCTATCTTGGACAATATTATTATTAGCACTGCGGCCAGGGCTGCTTTCCCCACCTTGTATGCCTTGCGTAAACGCATCGACCGTCGAACAACAATCTGCTTGCTCGAACCAGGGCTTGGATTGATGGAAATGTTAAACGAGGAGGTGTTTGGTGTTCCCGCTCTGCGTCCAAATTACGTAATTTGTCACAGCAGTCATAAACTTGCGAGACATTCGTACTATCATTACTCGATACGACACATACCTGGGAAACTACTTCTCCACGCGGTTCCTAGGAATGACGAAGACGAGGATTTAGACAGTGCAACGTCTCAACTGCTTGGGAATCAACATACTCGGCACATGATCAAACTCCTCTCGGCGACTAGTGACCTCAACGCAGTCGGCGTGTCCTGGTCACGATTGTTGCTGCAAAAGCTACCCGACATGATATTTCAATCCCTAGCCGACACGCTCTCGGCCATCTTAGATTGCAACTTCAACCTTATAAGGCGCAATAAAAATGCGATGAGATTATGGGAAAATATGTTAGCAGAGACGATACACATCATCTCATCTCTTCCCGAATTCCAAGACCATCGCAAGAAGCTCAGATTCTTACACGAAAGGCAGTTTGCGACAATGCTCAGAGTCAGGCTAGAGAGGCAAGGTGCGGAGTATAGCCAGTGGGTAGCGGATGTCCGAATGGGAAGAGAACCGCCCGTCCAGTTCATCAACGGCTATTTTGTGAGACGTGCCCAGGAGGTCGGAGTCGACCACAGGGATAATAGCCTAGCTATATCCATGCTTAAAGCGAGGGTAGAAAGCAGACGTAAGATGCACGAAATTCCGTTCAAACTTGTACCGGAATATGATGATTATTAGAAACTGCAGCTCACAGTATGGCCCGAGTATAAATAGACAGACGCAGGTTTGAGTTGGTATTGTATATAGTGTACACTTACGCAAATTATTTGTATAACGAATCAGAGATGTTAGATTTTGATCCACGTGCAACGTCTCGCCTCTATATTAGAGATATCTACTTGTAACGTGTTGTAGTCCACCATGCGTAGGTAGTGAATGAGGTAGCGGTGTTAGATTGGGGACAGGTCTAATTATATTCGACGACAAAATGTATCAAAATCGGTCAACTCATACATACCAGAAGGAATACACATATCAAAGAACGTAGGGTGAAATTTTTTACTTTATGAATCGTCTTACGTCAGTATATACAGAAGCACTGGCTCGAGGGCTCCGCAAGCAAACGCGACTGCACTCCACAGACAAAACTATGCGTTGGCTAAAGACGATACAAATAGCTAGAGGACACGATTACTTCGGCCTAAAGGCGCAGAGATGGGAGAGTTCTCATTACCCCCTTTTCCAGCCATCCTCACAGCCTCCTCCTGCTCCTTTCTCTTTTTCCTCCTTCCCTACCCCATCTTGGAACATATGAATATCTTAGTACTGGCTAGCAGCAGCCTGGCAGGCCTTTAGCTGCTCGAGATACCAGCCGCAGATCTGCATATTTCCGCCCTGTTCGTCCATGCACTTGGTGAAGGACTGCGTGGCGCCCTGACAGTTGTTGCCCCACTGGCTCTGTTGCTGCTGTGCGCTGGCGGCTTGGGGAGAGGCTTCGGCCGGCGCAGAGCCGCCGCCGCCGAAGAGCCCGCCGATCGCATGGCCGATGGAGGAACCTACTGCGACACCACTGTATGTGTTGATGTTAGTTATAGTTTATATATATTAATTTTATATAAAAAGTCGATTAAGATGATACGTACGCCGCAGTACTGGCCATCTGGCCAAACAAACCGGGTCCCTGGGAGCCCTGGGGAGCGGCCTGCGCAGGGGGATGCGGGTGCGCAGATTGCGCCGGGGCATAAGTCGCTGCCGGCCGCGTCTGTTGAGAAGAGGAAGCAGACGCTCTGCTGGGGACGGTGGGACGAGCCGGAGCAGGTCGAGCGGCGGAACGGTTGCGAGCCATCTTGATTTACGCGTCGAGAAGTATAAATGGGTAGCGCGCGAATGAGCGTGTGTATGTTTGTGTTATGTGAAGTACGTAGAAAAGAACGTCGATGGAGAAGAAAAAGTTGCTAGATGGATCAGCGAAAGGGTAAAAAGGTAGAAGTCTACGGAATGTCGCGGGGCGCTAGTTCGGATTTAAAGAAAATGCTGCAAAGGTACATGAGGCAAAAGTTAGAAAGGTAAAGGTCCGGGTGGCAGTGGCCAATGAGGGGTTGCTAATCGGTAATCAGTGACCTGTACATGTACATGGGTACCTACCTAGGTAAGTTGCGAATTGAGTTTATATAAGGTTAGTACATTTTCACTGAATGAGGTCTCATATGTATTTCCTTTCTAACACGATAGTTCAGGATTTATTTTAAGCCCAATGTTATAGACGTTTGATGCCATCTTCTTTATTTGACAATTGATACTACAGTTGAATGTGTTGAGCGTCCAACCTAAGAAATCAATCAATCGCAAACGATCCAATAGAGTTCATAACTTCGTTGACATCGCGGCAACTGTCTGTCATATTTTATACATCTAACGAAATAATACCAATCAGCTCTATAAGGCTACTCAACTAATCATTTAACTCGTTCATTCAAACAGTTCAAATCCAATAAGGTCCGGGGCTGGCGAGTTTCCACTCGTAGCAAAGATTACTTGGTTCTCACCCTCCACAAATCCGTCAACCTCGATAAGCAACCTATCAGACTCAAACCAGTCACCTCCTGATATAGGAAACGCCCATCTCTTCGGCAATCCGCCGTTGACCACAACTGTCATGTTTCGAGTATTGGAACCCCAGCCCCAGGCACTGTCTAGGGCGATCTCGTAGTTAATAAAATCAACACCAACTAGCTTCTTTCCCTCGGAGCCTACAGTTACTGAGTCAAAAGTTGCGCTCGCTCCTTGGGCGGCAATGCTGATCTTGTTACCCGTAGGGACGCATTGAGTTGCCTCGCAGGTAACCTTCGTCGCGCCACCCGAGAGCGTGGCATTTTCTACCGAGTAATAGCCTTTTGATGTAGGTCGTGAGGTCGATGCCACGATGTCGCCCAGGACCAGCAATCTCATTTCGTGGGCCGCGAGCTCGAATTTTTGGACCCCCGAGATCGTACTAATGTCTTCCGCTGCCCAAACATCGCGAGCGTGAGCCTCCGAGACGTCCGCTGCCGAGAGGTCGAACTCTACCGTCTGAGAATCGTTTTTCCAGTTTGCAATTCCAAGAACGATCCTTGATCCGGAGAGCTCGCCAGCCCAAATATCCCACTCTTCTTCGGTGTACCGACGGATAAGCCGCGCCTGTTTTCCCAGCGAATCCTGATTGATAGCTATAACTTCTTCATTGCGAAGCACATCAAGAGAGGCGGCCGGCGCGAGCTTCGGGTCCATTGGCACCCCGATGTTAAGAGGAGACTTATTGATAGCCCACATGCTGAAGTGAAATTTCTCCTCCTCGAGAGACAGGGCGTTAAGTCCAACACTATATATGTCAGCAACTGTATGCAATTTAATACGTGTACACCTACATGAGCATATCCATATCGGGATAAGCACCGACCGAGGTAGATTTATAAAACGGCACGACTTGGTTTGCAATCCGCCACACGCTCCTCCACGAGTTATAGATGTCATTGCTGATCCTGTAGACGTTGCCAATGGGCGGCGCCCACTCACCTAGATCTTCTCCGATACCCCATTGGCAAATGAAGTAGGCGATATCTCGCTCTACGTCGTCTAAAACCGCGGCCATCTTCTTGTGACGCTCAGGCGATGTAGATTCCGGTGACACATAATCTGCCATTTTGTCCTTTGAGGATGAATAACAGTTGTCATATCTATAAAGACTCAGCCATTGTCAACTTCTCCTCTGCTAATTAATTTTAGTCTCACTTTAAGGAGTCTCCTTGCCACTCGGCAAACGACTGCGCATCTATTTCTTCAAATCCTATGGCTAGTTAGAATTCTACTCAAACAGCGAAGACACGCATGGTCCATACCGAGAGAAGCTGGGAGATCCGTCGAGCCGCATTGATAGTAACCTGCACCGGAGTAAAGACCGAATTTCAAGCCTAGGCCGTGGATATAATCTCCTAGGGCCTTGCCTCCAGATGGGAAAAGAGTAGCATTCCACTGTAGCCGACCTTCCAAGTCTCTGTCCCTCGACATCCACCCACAGTCCGTCGTGACATATGTGTAACCCAGGTCAGCCAATCCCAAGTCTACGAGCCCCTGGGCATTGGTCTTCATGATATCCTCGCTAGGGTAGCAGTTATAATGATTATAACTGTTCCATCCCATCGGTGGTGTCTTTGTCTTGTAAAGAGCAGCTTCCGCAGAAGCCCCTAGCAGGATCGCCGAAGTAGTGACAGTCTTCATCTTGCGGGAATTCATCTGCGACCTAGTTACGGACGCACCCGAGCTGAACTGTCTGAATGCTCTCCCATATCAACTTCATGCGTCGAAATTTCCGAGCGCCGCTGTATCTTTTATACGACATAGTAGCCGCCAAGGTATTTCCCCAGTCTACAACGGCCGATGATGTTTGATTCCCTGTGGAGTCGGTTTCTCCGTCACCTTTCTCCAAACACGAGGTACCGCTTGCGGGGAACCTTGTCTAGTACATTCCCGCATGTGTATAAGTCTAGGTACTGCAACAATCCGGACGCCGAACGGTGTGGTATAAGCGGTCCTATGAGGAGTCCTGATGGCAAAGTATCAAGAAGAATTCTCCGAAATCGACGTAGAATATATGTCACTTCGCGGAAATCGTCGCATGAATATTTCCATGAGTAACTAACAAGACTATACTCCATGCTATAGGCCGCTCTCTACTGTGCAATTAGTCCAAAATCCTAATAAATGGGGGCGGCGGCCTTGGGGTGATTGAAGAAGTCGGAGATACATTAAGAGTCAGACTTTTTGTGTTTCATAGAGCAGTCAAGGAATGAAATATTATAATTATCACAAGAATATGACTCCCAATCTCAGAATAATATTCAAGTACCAGTTTATAATAGTCGTAGAAACTCGAGACCCCAAGATATGTATTTAATATCCCCGAGTACCTTAAAAGTAGAATTGACTTGAATTAGTAATAGGATCAAGATTCACACTGTTGACTTGGGCTTTTCTAATGCTGTTCGGGGGTATTAACCTAACTATGGCCACAACATGATGATACCGATATTTAGCTAGTTAATACGCTGTTCTTCGCCTCCTGTCCTTCAAAGTTGTGTCAGCGCCGTGGCTAAGGAGACACAAAATTTGTTCCATATATTCTTACTACACAACACGCATCAACGCGATTTAGCTATCTTCATCGATCTTGTTAATTACCCATTTTAAATGCAGCGGGCTCGGAATAATCTCCCCGCTAGAGTTGGCCCATGTTCTTGCGAGTTCGAGCGCCTCTCAAACCACATCGTAGCCATTGTGCCTGGGCTTGCTGGTACTGGGATCTTCGGGATACTCAGGTTTGACTGCACTGCATTATACATAGTCGATCTAATCACACGAGGGGGGTTTTGTCTATTAGGCAAGCCCGCGTGACGTGGAGCAAAATGTCAACGCTGATAGAATCACCGTCTGTCGCTTCGGCAACATCAAAAGAACCCCACTTCGACATGGCCTCTAGTGAGGGTCCAACAACTCCACGCCATATATAGGAGGTGGCCGCGAAATTGATTTTTTCGACGCTCATATACACGGCGATACGTAGCTCAAGGCGATGAACTAAGCGAGAACAGTCGATGACACGATAGCGGTTTGGAGTGGCGCTATTTGCGATGGAAAATATATAATGATTGAGAGAGGAGATAGATCCCAAAAACATAGACTATAGAGGTTCCGTAACTTCAATCTCTATTGGTGTTGCCCGCCCGTAATCGACTTCAGCTTCACCTGGATCCGCTGTTGGCAAATGTGCTTCGGCACGCGAGACGATGAAATCTTGGAATGCCGAAGCAGGATCACGTAGTAATCCTTCGACCGCCAACACGAGCCTTCGTGAGATATCGCAAACTTAGAATGGCGATTCCTATGAATTTGGCAATAACGCCTCTAAACATACCCGTTCAATTTGTGTGCATTTGCAGAAGCCGAGCTAACTTTGCCGTCATTACTTTCACTATTATTTCGTGATAAGGCTTCTGATGGTCGTGTGACACTGACATAAAGGCACTTTACTGGATAAAGGGGTCGGGTATCCACTATTATTGGAATATAAGAACATGCTATACCTAGCTAGCCTCAGATAGATTCTTCCCTCCTTAGACATCTCAATACACCAGTCTCAACACCATTGATTTACTTGCTATTGCTTTATCGTTATTATTGTTATTCCTATTTACGTACGTACCTACCAACAGCTTCTGCTTGCAGTAACCCATTATGAAAATTCGTCTTTACTTTCTCGCAAATCCCTGATAAAGCCTTTCAGACGTGTGAGATTATCGCTCAGCCAACTACTTACGACGAACAGAAACTTACTGTCAGGTCACATCGTCATCCATAAGAGATCCAGATAATAATGGAAGCGTTTGGCCGAGGCTACCCCTAATAGTGCTTAGGACGGGCATAGACGGGGTCAGTTGCTGAGAGTGAAATAGCTGGACTGGAGACTCCCAGTGCTCTCAGGTGGATTTCCCGTTGATACGAAGGAAGAATAATCAGCGACCAAGAAGGTTTTACATGGAAGCACCAAAAGTAAATACCTTCACGTATCAACTTTGGCTTTTCTGCCGTTCCAATGAAGTAATATAAATATCATAAATCAACAACCTAAGAACCTTTTCGGAAACTCGATATAGAAAAAGATATCAAATTCTCTTCATAAGCGAAGCGCTATTATTACGTTTGAGTTAACTTGTACATTCTTCCCCTCTCGCATCTCAGCCCAAACATCCTATACTCGGCCTGCGGCTAACAGTCAGTGCTTTTCCTTCCTCACCTTAGACTCTCAATATAGATAGAACCTCTAGCTTAAGCACGCGCAAAGTCTATGCTATAAATTCTTGACGAAAACATAGTACAATGATTATCCCTTTATGAAATGTTGACATTGGTTACCACAACATTTCTAACTTCTTCAGTCAATTGACAACAAAAAGGGGCGTAGGTATCAGCGAATTTTCTACCCAATGGAAAATTCCTCGTAACGTTAGTACAGTATTGATAGTCATTGATGTTGATATCGTTTAGAAAACCCTAGCGCAAACAGCCGGCAAGGCCTTTACGCCTGTCTGCTTCTCATTCGGCTGGGTCGCTTACGCGTTCATGTCCCGTCTCAATACCTTTGGCGATGGGCGTTTCCTACCACCACCAGATTCTCCAGCCAAAGTCTGGAATCTTAAATCGGGCTACTACCGAGATAATCAGAACTGGTGTCATGGAAAGCTTCTACGCGACCGTGAGACTTTCATGTCGAAACAGGATCCACTCGAAAATGAGGATATTCGAATTACCGTCTACGAGGCTAAGCTAAATCTGAACGTTGTATACTTTTCTCCTTCGGCTATATTCATGCTTATGGTGCTGCTACTATGTTCTTAAAACTTATTGTGGCCAGTATTCCTATCGTAATGCATGGAGAATGAGGTGTCCTGATTATTACAATAGTAGGGACATGTCTGAGTCTCATACTGGTAGGCTGCCCCGATGGGCAGCTGGGAAACTCCCCAACCAACAAAATTCAAAATTTAGCTACGCCTTGACATCTGGTAATAGATCTAGGTACATCATGGTTATCAAAGTAATGGGCACCGCTTAGAAATAGAGGAGTTCTCCGGCAGTCCTTCTCCTAAGGGTACACAGCCGTGGCACAAATTCTCCGAGTCTCCCAGTATACTTCTTCGTAGTCGGAATCCAGCAAGATACCTGGTTTCTACTCGCAACCGGGTTAATAAGCATATTCCAAAATGGCATAATAACTTCTGTTGAGTGTTCGCTCGAAACATGCAATATGTTCCTGGAGGCTGTTGACATTAACAAGATGCGCAAAGTTATAGATGGCCGTATGTATTTGGACGTTACACACTCATGTGATAATGACCTAACCCGAGAGTTTCTCCCGGTAAACTCCGTACCAGGAGACTTCTATATGGTTCTTGTATATCAAATCTATATAGACGGACATACGTATTTGGAAATCCCCGCTACTATTAATTCCATGATACACCATCTTATCATCAATGAAGTTGTTCACTGCTTCTTTTTCTTTTTTGTCTGACTTGCTGTTCCGCAAGCCAGGAGCTCCCATGTTTCTTGTATGATAGCAAACGACAGCATTCTACCTCGTTAAGTATAGACATTGTAAGCTTTGTCGCATATAGCCCCTCGGGTCGGATCCAGATGCGGTCGAACCAGGAGTCCATCAGCACGAGATTAGGACACTCCTTTGCGTGATGCGCCTCCTTCTCATCGAAGACAGCGGCATCGTTAACGTGTTAGTATGCGGCGTTAGTAACATCACCAACCCATTCGCGACATACGAGCGACTCGATAAGTACGACGATGATGATGCTATGTCTATAAATGGCCGGGATAGCCATAAGTTGATCTGAAATGTTGATAGGCGATCCGTCGCTCTGGTCAATACAAAGGAGATCCAGCCAGAATCACCCGGTACCGCACACGTCGGGCCAGTGTAGAATAAATAGAAGATATGGTTTGCCTGGGCTGAGCTTAACAATCCTACTCCCTTGATGTGGACTTCTTCGATTGTCTCCGGGTGGCCCCATGCGTGAGAGATGGCGACGTAGTGCTCTGCGTCAATCGGCGCCTGCTTCCGCTCCACGTAAAATGTACCGTCATCATGCTGAGAGATCCGAGCTAGATAGATTTCCATCTGGTAGGCACTGCGCAATGCTGGCGTTTTCGAGGTGATTTATTATAGCAATATTGAGTCGTTTGGATGTGATTCCTAAAATGGTGACGACTTGATGGAGATTAAGATCTAGTATATCTACGCTATGTTTATATATGCGCATCAGTTACCGTAGCTACATGATCTATAAGGACATGATTCACACGAGTTACACCGTGTGCCACTCAACTAGGTTAGCTGATATCATATATCATATAAATCGCGGTCGAAGTGATCTCGATCCTGACTACCTACCTGAATCCGTATTGCTCATTTCCTACAAGCCACGACCAAAATAATATCACAAATCTCTCAACTCTTTCACAGGCCAGACTTTATTCCCTGTTGGGTCCGGACGATCACGGTTCCATGCCCATCGCCGTCGCAGCTCCGATTCTAGGGACCCGTCTAACATCCTCGTAACATACTCACCAATGATGGGGAAGAACTTCCACCCGTGAAACGAACCACAGGTCGCGACGTATAGTCCCTTAGAAGCTGGATGAGGCGATATGATAAAATCCTGGCTTGGTGTGACCGCATCCCTAGCGTCCAGGGGTTAGTTTCTAAGCGTAATTTATATGTACTTAGATGGGTATATAACAAGGGGAAGAAATAACAAGCTATAATAATCGCGTACCAGCATATGCGATGTTCTGAAATCTTCCACGCCTCTCCGCGCTTCCCAAATGTGGCTTTGTTGGCAAATTCGAGGTCTTGCACCAGAGTATTCGGAACCGTCCATTGCGAGTAGTCCGTGGAAGCTGGCGGTGCGGAGATTTGACGTCCAGAAGGCATCGTCTGTGTGTTCCTGAATATGCACTGACCCCACCACTTCAGTTTCTTGTCTTCGGTCAGGGGTAAGGCGCCATTACTTGCACCTGTATTGCTAGTTAGTGCTATCAAGAAGAAAGAAGAAAATAGTTGACCGCTCACCTCTCTCGGGATCATTCTCTTGAATACCAACTGGCATCCCCGAGAATTCCTCCGCAGTGCTATCGTCAAGCTTCGCCAGCCCAGTCGTTACTCCCGCCGCAATCATCCTGTCCCCAGCAAGGAACTCATCTCGCCCGGTCTTCTCAGCCACTCTATCCAGCAACTTCGGTGTAAAAGCGCCAGTCGACAATATCGTATGGGTAGAGGCATATCTCTCTCCGTCCTTGGTCAAAACCCCAACGCACTCTCCATCCTCCCCAAACACTAACTCCTCAATCTCAGCCTCAACGAATCTAACTCCCTTTTCAACCGCTTTCTCCGCTACAGCCTGCAGTGCCCCCTTAGCATCCGCCCACCCACTCGTCTCATTGACCAGCACGTTCTCAACCCCTGTATAATCCGCCCCGTCAAAAATCCCCCCGTACAATCCCTTCGCCTTCTCCACTGTCACGACACGGATACTATCCGTAGCCCGTCCTAGCCGAGCATAGTTATCCAAAGCCTGACGCGCGAACCCCGTGCGACTAATCCAGTAGATGCCCGTCTCGTGGTAGAACGGGCGCCACAGGGGGTCTGCGCGCCAGATGTCCTGCGCTTCGAGCGCGAGCTGACAGTACACCGGGTCCCGGTAATCGGCACGCACGACCTTATTCCAGTCCCAGGATGCGGCAACGCGGCGCTGCGCTGTGTGCGCGTCGCGGTCGATAAGTCTTACGGATGAATCTGGAAATTTAGTGGCAAGATGTAGTGCCGTCGAGGTGCCGAAGACGCCGGCCCCGACGATGATATAAGAGGGAGAAGGCTGGGAGGATGTCATCGCGATTGTTAACAGTATATCTACCTAGGTATCTATGAAACTATTTTATATAGAAAGAGGGGGATTAGCATAAATTGATTTCGAATTAGTGTCTTCGGTTTAGTCCTAAATGCGATCACGACATTAACGCCGTGGTGCCCATCAGCAGCCGATCAGTCTCCAATTATAGGACCGAGATCTCGATCGCCGAAACGGGAACGAGAATTACGCGCGATAAATTTCTTAGTTAATGATAGAAGCATTGTAATTTATTTATTTTAATATGATTTACCTTAAATTGATACAAATTCTTCGGCTTTCATCCATATGCACCCAAGGAATATTACATCGATTTTTGAGTTGCTAATACATGGTGCTAATATCAAACCTAGACGGCCCCAGCACTCCTTCTATAAGTAACTTGTGATGTTATATATTTTGAATGTGTTCGGATAGAATGAATTCCTATCATCTTTGTCGGTCAAGTCGCCTCGCTGGACGGATCCTATCAATCTGTTCTTTCTAATACTTATAATAGCTTCGATACTCTTCTTACTCCGCTGTTCTTGCTAGTAAGTCCCAAGTCCATGATGCTGTGACCGTATCATTGTTGGCCTTATCGCATGTTTTCGCCTCAAACATCTAGCTCGTATGACTAGAACAGGAGCCCAGTATGCATTACATACGGAATGTAAGCTGAGGTGGTTTAATGTATATTCCCTCATTACTTCTGAGGGTAATGAATAACCTTAGAGGTTAACGGATTTTTCCGGCTTTAAGACTTCGCCGCCACGCTTGTGCTGGTGGTTGATCCGTACCTCTAGTCCTACTATTTTACTGTATCGCCCATTTATAATAATTAGAACCGACCTCGGCGAATAATTGTCGTCGGCGCGTCTATAACGCTAAGGATGTAATGATACCGTAGGAAAACTGCTGATCGGATGGGCCATACTCCTAAAGGGCCCGAATCCGGAAAATAGCATCATCGTTCCTCGCGAGAAATCCTGTCATCACCTCAACTTGATAGACGCCTCAAGAGAACTCATCATCCTGGTCCTCTCCTCTCCCTCACCCCCCCACTCCTCCTCCCCCTCCAACACAACATCATCCACAGCGCCCACGCTCCCGGTCTTCAACTGCACAATACAATCCTGCTGCTTCTGGAAGAACATGGCGACCTCAACGACCTTCTGGATAGCGCGCCCCGTACCCAGCACCACGACTTCGCCCGAGTCTTCGAGCCCGATCCCGCTGCCGCTATTTTTCGAGGCAGACTGTCGCTGGATAGCACGGATACGCTCGTCCAAGGATGCGTTCTTATTGCTGGCGAGCCTGTTGGTGAAGGCTCTATTGGATGCTGATGCTTCGCGTAGATTCTTGTCGAGTTGTTTGCGCACGCGCGCTGTTACGGAGCGGAAGGGCGTTTTGGGAGTTATGTAGATGCGTCTCGAGGCGCGTGTGGAGGGTGTGCGCGTGGGGATGGGACGTCTTCGGACGGTAGCCCCTGAGTTGGTATTATCAATTAGTACAATGGAGAGATTATTGAGGTAACTATAGCTTCTGATCTAACCTTTTGGTATAGGTGGCAGCTTTGCTAGCTTTGTGGGCTGTTCAGGCACCTGCGAAACGGTCTCTGGCTGTTCGGTAGCCATTTTTATGATGGTTCAGTTGTGTACCTAAGGTATCTACCAAGTTCCTTTTTTTAATTTTTTTATTAGTAAAATTTTTTTTAATTATCACTTCATACTCATGAAAACCTTGGAGATAGTAGTCACATTCGAAAACACCGTCGTGTTGACAATAAAGAAGCAGTTGATTTGGAGATATAGTTGATAGCATCTGATATTCAATTATCCATAAGCTAGAAAGTATAAAAATGACGTGGGGGCCTGCAGCTAGGGACAGACCCACATCGCTATCTTTAGCTTAGGTATCCGCCATCGTCCAATCCAACATTATGCAAGTCAAGCATCATCAGTCGAAATCCCCCACTTACACGCATTAGCAAGGCTACAGCTTATACACCACCACATTCGCTCAGCCCGATCATCATAGCTCCAAAGCGTACACCTCACGATACCATCAGATGGCCCGTTGAAATGCGGTTGCCTATGCCGTCTCGCGTCCACAATGTCCGTTGAGATCTGGCCTCCCATCTCGCTGGCTGAGCTTAAAATCCAAGAAGATGCCACTCAGGTACGATCCTATCACCCCCATTCATTCATTCCCTTGCTTCCAATCATGTCCCCCTTATCAGGTCCCAAATCCCAAGTCGGTATATAAAATACCATGCTCCTCACCGAAGACGACTTCGTCCTCGTCCCCCCGTACCACTCTCTTACAACTATATACTCACCACAGCGGCAACCCAAACAGGCCCGCGAGCTAACCTGGCTCCTAATATCCCTGCGTGCGACCCTCGAGAAAATCAAGCGCGGCTTGGAAGACTGCTGCGCACTACTAGCTCCCGCCGACTCTGCAGGTAGTACGCTCGTGCTAACAACGCCACGCAACGAGACCGTAAAGGGACACACGACACGTGTGGGCGCGCGCCTGGTGCGCGGCTTAGTCCATCTTAGACTGCGAACTCTCCCACCACAGACTATATCCCTCGACCCCTCGCGTCCCGTCCGTGTCCCCGCTCTAATCCGTCTCGACGCTCTTCTCTCGCTCTCGCTTGAGTTATGCCTCGCCCTAGAAGAGCACCAGAATCAAACTACGCCCCCGCCCTCTGCGCCGTACCTCGCCTCCCAATTACGGCTGCTAGCACTACATATTGCGGAAGCAGCAGCGTTAGTCAAAGGGCCGTCTCAACCGCCTGCGCGCCCATCGACTAGTGCTTCTACGGCGAGCCATGAGGTGCCCGGACGCCAGCATCTACCGGAGCAGAAAGTTCCTCTTGATACCACGTGGACGACAAGTTCAGTGTCACTAGGCCATTTCACGCCCCCGCTTAGTCGCAACCTATCTCTCTACGTAACGATTCAAGATGCCTGTCTGGTCATATATTTGCGCGCCCTAGAACCCGCCGATGCACCCGTAAATTTCGGAACAAAGCTCGCGCTTGCTATTGGTACAACACGGCGCATCGAGCACGATGAAGCCGACCGCGTGTTCTCGTACCGATGTGACGACGAGTCGCGAATTGATGGCGGCACGTCCGCCCCCGAGCATCATGGTAGTCGTAGTGGTAGTAATGCCGGTGGTGAGGATAACGGGGGGAATAAGAAAGAAGTCGAGGTATATGTTCGCGAGAAGGTGCGTGTTGAGAGCGCGGACCCTAGCCTCCTTTCGCTATCCGCAAAGTTGAGCGCTTTGGGCAATACGTTGGGGTTGGCACGGCGTAATTTGGCCGCCGTCATGGAACAAGATTTGGAAGAATAAAGCCACGCGGGAGAATATGGCATCACAGAATTATCTCCTGCTAATAGACTAGTACGGCAGAGCTATATGCATTGTTGGAATAGGGGGTGGAGTCTCCCTGGATGAAAATGAAGGACAGCAGCATTAGCTAGGTACCTAATAGGGTAACAAGTTTAAAACCACAAGACAATCAAATCACGATAAACACTTGGAACTTCATCTCGACTTTGGCTTTGACTTTGCCTCCAAGAAGAAAACTCGAATTGCTTCGTATTAGTATCAGTGAAATGTGGCCATAGTCCTCAAGGCGTAATTTTCAGCTTCAAGCTCTCATCATGAATATCCCGATCTCGGCAGTAAAAGTACAATCACTCCCGCAGCTGCCCTCGCGCCAACACGGCGAATCGACTACATAAAGAAACAATCGCCTCCAAACTCCAATTCTCCATATCAGATGCTTAGGTAGGTTTAAAAATCGGCTGATATTAACGCAATCATCCCTTATCTGCAGAAATTATGCCACGGGTGACCATGGCAGTGGGACAAGGATCCTCGACTTCATGGACTGGATTAGAGGAACAGTCTTATGGACCGTCTCGGCCCAGCCTTCTTGCTTCCAGCTCTCCTCTCGCCGAACTTTACGCTCCTCGAGGTTCGCAAATTGCCAAAGATGGTGGACTGTGTTCAGATCGCCTATCTGTACGAACCAAGCACCTACACCTTCCATAACTTGTCTCCGCGCCTTTAAGCCTCGTCGCCAGTGGGTTTCCCACTCCAGCAGGTTTCCAGGGTGAAGAGTGTACGAACGTAACTCGAATAAACCGCCTAGTTGGCGTGGTGCAGTTGTTGGCCAGAACGAAAATTCTTGCATAATCGACGTATTCTTAGACTTGATGAGTGTCTTGAGCTTTTTGTCGAATTCGGCGAAGTCGCGGTGGCGGGAGATGGAATTTAGGGACTGATGGTATCCTTGGTAACGCTGGTACTCCCAAATGTGTACTTGGCATTTACGTCATTAGCATATTGTAGCTAATCTTGAATTGAGGCCCAAGCCGTAACTTACCGAATGTATCACAATCTCCCACCTCGGTTCGCCAGCTTCCAACGAGATGAACCTTATTATCCTCCAAGGAAGCCATGCGCGGATACCATTGGCCAACCAACTGAACATACTCGTCCACCTTGTCCGGCTGCACCTCGTGAAACACGATCGAGTGAACGTACTTGCCACGAGCCAGAACCGCGGAAAAACTTGCTTCGAGTTGAGCATCCAGTTCGCGTCCTTCTTTTGTTCCGTAGATAACCCTGGATAGAAGATTATCGGGTCGCTCGGGTTCCTTAGTTGATGCCTCCGCTCGCTGTCCTGTATGGGTGCTTAATGAGCCCAAGCCTTGGGAGGTTTCTCGGGCAGCAGACGAAGAATCATTAGTAGAAGAATTTTTAGTGAACCTACTTGCTTCGCGCTCCTGATGTGCTTTGACCAACTGCTCGCGGAACTCCTTCTGCTTCGAGTTGAACGAGTCGACACCCTCGGGTGTGATGTCGGCCAGTGTCGGCGTACGCTGGCTAGCAGCGGTGGAGCTGAACGCTCGAAGCGAACGCGGAGCTCCCACCGCTGCTGCTCGCGCGAGACGTCGGGAAAACATGACGGTTGCTTGAGTTTGAGATATTTCTGGGGGGGTGTAAAAAGAATAAACAGGAACGGGTTGAAGTGGGGGGATTTCGTAAGAGCAGGATTCGAGAAGAAGGGTCTGAGAAACTTGGTAGCAGCGTCGAATTTGACGCAACCCGATAAGAAAATGAGTGAAGGTGGTGAGGAATGCTAATCTCGGGATTGGTTGGTGATATGATCAAGCTTGAGGTGTGGGAATGGTGTATCTGTGTGTGAAAACCCCTGCACGGATATAGTGGTTTTTCGCGGGGAAGTCTAGACGAATTTAGTCCTCTAAGGAACAGGCAGTTATGGAGGTTCCGCGGAGCAGTTTGGATATCGAAAGGCAAAGCACAACTGGTCGGAGAGAAGAAGCAAGGTCGATGGTGGAGGGTAGCAAGCGGCAGGTAGGAAGTAGCGGTTTCGATTAATTGGTTACTTTACTCCCCGCATTTGAATTCGGGAGGGAAGCTTTGAAGGTTGTAAGTTCGATTTCCCCAGCTTTTGATACATACTGCTGCTTAACAAATGTGGACATGATCTCCAAAGGTGTAACACTGTGCAATGATGTCACCTAAATTCAGCGGTAAAACCATTGACCGTAGGCCGACAGGGTATGTACAGTACGGGCAGTACTTCATGCCTTAGGCACCAGGCTTACATAACACAGCTCGATAAGGCAACAGTTAATCGCCAAGTTCAGGCTTAGCGGCAGAAGAAAACCACTCGCTTTACAACCTCAACCTCAATCATCTCCAATCTCGACGCCGTCTACTACTCAAATCCTCCGAATACACATTCAAGATGTCTTGGCTCGGTGTTACCCCTCTCAAGAAGTTCCCGGCGCCAGTTCGTACGTCAATTGACTCCGCAGCCCGGATTCCGATTGCATAACTCGCGACAGCTACTAACATATCGATAGTCCGGCCTTATGCACCCTTCTTCGCCGCTGGTATGATAAACCACGATTGATATTATGCGAAAATTAGCATGCGCGAATAATTGCCTAACAGACGAACAGGCCTAATCATCGCTTACGGTGTCAACTCGCTGCAAAATGCCATGATGAAGTGTATGTGTTGACTATAGCCCCTAGAGGGCAGAGGGCAGAGGAGCAGAAATAATTGACAATTCTTCAATAGCCGACGAGTGGAAGAACGACCCTCGCAATCCGAACGCAAAGTCTGGTGGACACTAGAATGAAGGTGACAAACTTGGAGAACGCGACAAACTATCCCGGGCGAGAAGCATTATAGACGGTCGAGTCATTCCGATAAATGAGCAAGGCGGGACTGTATCATAGATCGTGAGTTCGCGTTAAATCGAGGGCTATGTCCAACAATCTATCCATTCGTGCCGTGGTCGAATGACTACCCCAGACTTGGGATATGTACGATCTGTGCCCATCACAATTTCAAGCATAGCCGCAGTCCTAACGGCTCAACTCAATTCACTAGTTTGAAATATATCGCTGGCTTTACACTTAGAGTTGCAAGTTTACCGTAATACCCATGCAAGTTTACTTATCGATGATCACATTATATCTAGCCTTTCGAGACGACTAGTCTTTTGCTGTAGCAAGTAGGTTAAAGGAAAATAGACTTGGGAGCTCAGATTTTCAAAAGGAACTAACTTTCACCATATTTCATGTATAATCGGGTATGTTAAAAAGGAGTAAAGATTGTCAATTCCCTGGATACGTTTCTCTATACCAAGCCAATTAATCAATAAATGTTCCAATATTTGTCCTAATGTCATAGTGGCTGCATGACAAATATTAGGTACCTATACCAGCCATGTTAGGTCAATTTTGAATCCTATGGAATTTACCTCAAGACATACATCTTCTTATCAGACAACGTTACACACACCTGAACCCACGAATAAGCAAGGGCCTCCTTCATTTACATAACTCTATAACATAACCTATAACTAGTTAACTAACTAACAGAACTAGGTTAACTCTATACCACTTCTATGAAACTTTTCATCCCATCCCATCCTCGCACAATCCACTTTACATTAGCAACGTTCCCCCGTCACCCAACCCGGTCCCTCACCATGTCAACACCGGCCGCACCCCGGGGTACACCGACCCAAACCAAGCCCTCAATTCCCAAAGGCAAAACCGAGCTGAAAATACTCATGCTCCACGGTTACACCCAATCTGGGCCCCTCTTCTCCTCCAAAACCAAAGCCCTCTCCAAACTCCTCATCAAAGCCCTATCCCCCGCGCCCTATAACCTACACCCAACGCTCCTTTTCCCCACGGCCCCGCATCGCCTGCGTCCCTCCGACATTCCGGGGTACGTCCCCCCGGAGGAGGACGAAGACGACGAAGAATCCGACAACTGGGCCTGGTTCCGCAAGGACGAGGCGACGGGTGCGTATCGCGGGTTTGAGGAGGGAATGCAGAGTATTGCGGCTGAGATTGCCAAAGCGGGAGGTATTGATGGTGTATGTGGGTTTAGCCAGGGAGGAGCGGTGGCTGCGCTTGTGGCTGCAGCGTTGGAGCAACCATATCGAGACCCGCCGTCTTCGTCCCACGCAGCATCCCCTTCGGACCCGTCCTCGCAACCTGAAGAAGCAGACTGGTCCTGGGTGAACGAGCTGCGCAGAGCGAACAATAACCAAGCGCTGAGCTTCTCTGTCGTGTACTCTGGTTTCTACGCGCCGATAGACTCGCTACGATGGCTATATGAGCCGCCTATCACGACGCCGACGCTGCATTTCCTAGGTAGCTTGGACACGGTTGTCGAGGAGAGCCGGAGCAAGGGTCTTGTGGACCGGTGCAAGGATCCTACGGTCATTGTGCATCCAGGGGGTCACTACGTGCCTGTTGCCAAGGACTGGGCTATGGCTTTGGCAGGCTGGTTAAGGCAGCGGTATGAGGACCCGGAGGCTGCGAGTAAACGGTCGCTGTGAATAGGTAGGTAGGGCTACGCCGTTGAGGTCTAAAATTTAGAGACTCTACAAGAGAGATTGACCCGGGATTAGAAACTAGGTATGGGGGCATCATACGCACGACTACACGTATAGTAGAATCAAGACATAGAAGGCAACCCTGTTCTTCACGGGCATTATGTGCCTCCTAATTTAAATATTATACATTCGCATACTTTTGATGCAAACCTGTGCTGTGCTGTGCGGCTCCTCTCGAAACCAAGCCCCTCTCCCAGCCCCGACAGAATTACTCCCCAAAACAGAGTCATAAATCGTCTATCACGCCTTCTTCTTACCCTTCTTCTCCTTGCCTTCCTTCACTCCAGGCTGGATCCTCGCCATCATCTCTTCCTTGGTAATGAGATGATCTACACGTTCCAGTAAACCGAGTAGGCTCTTCATGTTGTGGCTCCACTCGTTGAGGACGTCATCGACATCTCTGGGCTTGGCGAAGCTGACTATACTTGCTGGCCGATCAATGCGGGCAAAGACCGTCTTGGAGCACACCAGTTCGCTAATATACTTCTCGGTCTCATCCTCCGTCAGGTCGAGCAGCTGAGTCAGGCGCTTCATGCCAATGCGGGTATAGTATTTCGCGATAACTCTAACGTTGTGCTCGATAACCCGTTTGCGAAGATCCTGCCATCGCTGGTGGGCTTTCTCGTCGCCCGACTGGTTTGGACTTTCGTCGAAGATATCAGTGCCACAGAGATGAGGACCGTACTGCTTCGCAACCTCTGGCCATCGCATGAGCTCGTGTACTGTAAATAGCTTGAGAAGCGCCGCATCGACAGGGATTTGGGTGTTTCGGGTATCACGGAAGACACGTTGGAGAAGATCATGTTGTTCGTTGTCATGGGGAGCGAGTATGACAAAGTAGATGATGCGTTGCAAGACCTAATTGGCATTAGCAAAAGTTACCTTGATAAACACATGGGAACAACGTACGGGTTGTAGTTTTGAGGGGTCCTCTTCTACGGCCTCGGTATCCAACACTTGTCTGTAATGCTTGCAGGCATCAAGATACTTATCGTCGTGCTTCGCTAGAGTGATCTGTTGTCCATAATAGGCCAGCTTTAAGTCGGTAGTGTCGTCCTCCTGCTCGGAGGGAACCTCCTCCCCTCGCTTAAGCTTCTCTTCGCGGGCCTTCTTATCTTTCTCTAGTTGTTCCGCTGTCTTCTTCGGCTTTCGAGATAGGTATCTGGTGCTGATCTTGCGACTAAGAATGCTAGCTTGGGTCCAGTCGCCGTTCTCGATACATAATGCGACTTGGGCAAGTATGAATTCCGTCTTCTCCCGTCTCTCCATTGAACCAAATGTTTCTACCTGCAATTCGCAGAGGATATCCATAGCGGACTTAAGATCTCCCTGCTCCTTCTTGATGTCCGACAGGATTTTAGTCACGCGAGCGCGCTCGACCTCGACGAATATCTTGCCCTCGGTCACGGTACGCAGGGTCTCAATTACCGATAGCTTAGTATCTAGATTCGGGGTAGCGTCGAGGAAATCCATAACGGTCTGAACCATCTTGGTGATAGCTTGTTTAAGCTGGCCATGCTTCTTGGAGAGGACCAAGACCTGGTCGTTGAGCAAACTCCAGTTTCCGGCATTTTTACAGATCGTACATATGGCAATTAGAGTTCGGGATGTAGAGGCGAGATCGGAAGCCTATAAAGTATTGTAGTTAGTGGTGCTAGACGATTACAGATTAGAGAGAATAGCTCACCTGTCGGGTTTGCTTCTCGAAAATGGTAAGCTTCTCGATAGCCGCTTGAATGTCATTCTATAACTATGCATTAGCAACTTATATTCCAATATTTCTAACCCGGGTATGTGCACCTTGGCAAGCTTCTCTGCTTCGCCGATTTGTACGTCAGCTTCCTTACTGAAGTCCTTCTCAGGCTTCAGAGCTGCGTCCGCCATGATTTCTGAAATTTACTGCTAACGTATAATCCAATCGGAGGAAAGTGCAATAATTTCGGAGTGATGTGCGAGGGCGGACCTTTGGTGGGTTATATTTGATGTGTTAGATAGTTCGTGGTAGAATATTTAAGGCGATGATGATAGAGGGAAGCTTAAGGCGGCTGCGAGGCGACGAAAGCTCGCGCTGCCTTGCACCTTGAATTGAATTGGTCCAAGCGTTGAGCTTGGTCAGCCCGATAACAAAAGTCACATGTGGATAAGACGTTACAGGTCTCGCTGCGATATTGCCATATTCATTTATCCATCTCCACTATCACGGCTACGTACATTCAAGGGGCATGAAACTGATCAGCCACTCAATATTATCACCTTGAGCTAGCCTTATTTTCACAAGCACTATACCGTCCAGAAAAAATGGAAGAAGGAAGAAGGACTAAATGTAAGACATCTAGGTTGATTCATCCGTCTCATACGATAGCTACAGCATTCGCAGTGCTTGATATTCCTCCTATAAGTTCGTTATTAGTTAACAACCCCGTTCTTATCCAACCCCACACTACGTACCTTTTACATGGTTAGGAGCACTTGAGAGGAAGAATGTCCATCGCTTCCTCTCGACGCATTTCTCTGCAAGCTTCTCGAGGTCCCAAAGCTCACCGATGGGAACCCCCCAAAGTGCCAACAACTTCTCGTGAAGATAGTAATCTATCATGAGGTAAATTGCATCAGCAATCCTCTCTTTTCCCATGAGTTTATCCAGCGGAAATACCAACATACCTTTCTCTGATGGCCACGCTTCAAAGGCGGGATGGTCTCCAGCTACAGCCGAGAAGTAGGAGTCATGCAATAAGTCGAGAATCTCCTCACTCTGATCCACACCTATATAGCGCTGTTCATCGTGAGGCCCGAATTTATTCTTCCCGAGGTGGCGAGGAGCCCTCTCCTCGTATGTAAGCGAGTTTGCGTTCTTCAGAAACCCAGATCTGACGACTAGGATATCGCCAATCTGAATGTCGCCTCCTTGTGCGGCAGGTCTCAGATCGATTCCTTGCGACTCTGCCACGTTGACAAGGTCGCTATGAGTAATTTTGAAGTTGTCATAATATACTGGTTTGATATTTCTGGCTTCGGCCCAGCGG
This sequence comes from Daldinia decipiens, assembly GCF_022478715.1. Taxonomy (NCBI): domain Eukaryota; kingdom Fungi; phylum Ascomycota; class Sordariomycetes; order Xylariales; family Hypoxylaceae; genus Daldinia; species Daldinia decipiens. The sequence goes on along the minus strand of NW_026054569.1, from coordinate 327,354 downwards.
CCATAGTCGAGAAGTAGACCTCTGCCCGCAATGCCGTGCTTCGCCCACGCTTGCATGCCGCATTTGGTCGAAGCATTTTCACCGTGAATATCCTTGGCGGTGGTCTGGACGACACGATTCAGACTACGTGACATACGTAGCGGTTGTGATGAATAAACTTACCCCGTTATAGAAATACCCCGAAGGGATATGGGAGAACTGCGCTGGATTAATCACTGTGCTGATAAAGCCCACCAGATGCTCGGCCGAAACTTACATGACGAAACCCGTCCCATTGAGAAGTGCTTTGAGGGTTCATGTCATAGAGGTCGTCAAATCCGATCTCTCCCAAAGCATGGATAGAATGTTTAAAAACCTGTCGTTCATAGCATGGCGGTGCAACCTGGTCGAATGGGAGACTATATGTACGAATTAGTAAGCAAGTATTTCTATACCTCAGACTAATCATTGTCTGAACTATATTCGACATTTTACTCACCCAAGAGGGATAACCTCTCCAGAAGAGATGGTCTCCAGTGCTTTCTTCACCCTTTCCGGCGTTTGAAGGTTTAATCTACCTAGCTTTAGATGAAGTCAGCTGGATGGCTACATATTTTACGATTCATTAACTTGAAATAGGAGGTACCGAACTTCATCATCGCTTCCCCATATCCATGCTGCATCTTCGGGCTGACCGGATTTTGGCCGCAAGTCTTTTCTCAGAGGAAGATCCATATCAATAAATCACAGTGTAGTATTCAATAAAAGCTGCGCTGGAATTATAAGTGACGAGGGGGATAATTGTCAAGAACGAGATGTGAGGGTCAACTGAGGTAAGGATAACGTTCTACTACACGGCGGGGAAATATAAGGTATTACATATATCGGAGTAATAAAAACCATCATCATATCACGTTTACATAATCCTTGCCGTCGAGGCTTTCCCCTCCTCATCGCTAAAGCTTCCCCTCATGGAACTGTCACAAATTTGGAATGAGTTTCTGTACACCGGTGGCGTTTTACATTGTAACATATGTGTGATTTATAATACAGTGTAGGTGGTGGAGGTTGAATTCGTCCTCCTCCAATAGATTTGAGGTCATATATATCTGCGTTCGGCTATGTTCAATAAGAAAATATTCTTGAGCTATGCCATGCTTTAAGTAATAATATGGTAAAACTACCGCCCAGGTAGGTACCTAGGTATTTATTAAGTTATGGTATTGACTCAACCCAGAAGGTCTACGTAAGAAGTAAGACGCATATAATTACTTGAGTAACTCGGATGTCTTATTCAATTCTATATGAGAAAAGTATATATTTACTACGATCTCGAATTATATCAAATTTGTTCTACTGAATTGAGCAGTTCAACGTAGGTAGAGAACCTTCCCCCTTCCTATATATTATGAACGGACAGCGTTATCTTTAGTTGGATAATATCGTTCCAAACCATGATATGCGCCTATTTAGATAGGTCCCTCGTAAGAAAGTTATATTGTGCCGTTTATCTAGTTATGTAGAAAACATGCCACGTTTTGGGTTTCAACCCAGACTACTGTCAGAGATACCCCTTGATGGATGTCATACGTAGAGTGAATGTTAGAAGCAGCAGCTTTGCTGCTGTATAGTAGCCGCATAGTAGTATGAATCTATTAACGCTTAACCTTCTATTCTCTTTCGAGGGCGCTTCGCGCCCCCTTATATATGTGCTCTATGTAGATCTATGCCTAATTCATACTAGTCTCACTTGTCCCCTGACAACTACTAATGCAAAGCGGTAAGTCAAACCACCCTTACTGGGGCCATCCTAGTGGGGGCCACCTGTTTCCCATACAAAATCAACAACTTTACATGTTTATAATTAATTTAAGAAAATAGATAAAAATATATAATCTCTTATGTTTTACTTTGCGATTATTATTGTTGGTAGGTACGTACGTAAATAAGAATAATAATAATAATAATAAAGTAATAATAAGTAAATTAATGGTATTAAAACTGGTATATTAAGATATTTAAAAAGGGAAGTATTTATTTAAGGTTAATTAAATATATTATATTTTTATATTTCAATAATAATAGATATTTAATCCTTTTACCTAATAAAATCGGATATTTTATTTCTTTCTCTTTTATTAATAATAAAGGTATTTTATCATTAATAAAATGTTTTTATGTTAATATTATATAATTATTATTTATTTTTTTTTTTTTTTGCGATTAATTAATTGTAAAATATAATTAAATAAATAAAACCTTAAGATTTATATTAACGTATATTTGTATTAGTTTAAATATATGCCATTATATATTTATAATTGTATATATTTATAATAGTTAAAAGATAAAATCGTAATAATTTAAATTAAAAATTATTACATAAATAAAATTGCGTTAATATATATTATTTTATTTTATTTTTAATATATCCTTCCTTATTTTTTATAATAATTTATATTTAAATTAATATTAATAATTGGCTTTAATAATTTATTATTATATTAATTTAATGTTGTTTTTAATTTTCTTACGTTTTATTTATTTTTTTAAACGTAAATTAATTTGATTATCTTTTATTAATATTCTTATAATCTTATTTAAAAACGTCTTTATTATTATATTAATTAAATTATAATTATTATATATTTATTAAATATTATTAATTTTTTTATTTTTATATAATTATTTTAAAGTTATAAAATTAATTATTAGTTTTTTTTCGTTAATATTACCTATTTAAATAAGGTATTGGTATAACAAAAAAGAGTTTATATATAAAATAAAAGAAATTATTAAAAAATTTAATTAATTTAAAATAATATTAATAATATTATAAATAATATAATTTATATTAAAATCTTATATTATTTTATAAATTTTATTAGTAAATACGTTACGTATAACGCGTTTGTATTTAATAAATAATTAATAAATAATATTGTTAATAAATTATATTTTATTATTATAATTTATGGATCTTTTATTGTTAAATATTATAATATAACTGATTTAAAAGCTTATATTTTTATTATTAATAAATAAGCCGTTTATAAAAACGTATAAACATAGGTTTTAAAGGTTTAACTTTATATATTTAAAATTTCGATTTTTATAATTTATTTATCATTTAATCTTTGCGTTAAAGATTTTAGTTTTTTTTAATTTAAGTTTTATATGTTACGTTATTATAAAGTAATCGAAGATTATTTCGGGTTAATAAATGGATATAATATAAGCATTTTTTATACATTATTTTATAAATTTCTTAATTATATTAAGTATTTTTAAGTTTAATTTTTTTAATTTTTTAATTTATCCTTTTTAAATAATAAAAATTGTTTTTTCATAAATTATAATTTATAATCCGTTAAAGTCTTCAATTATATTTAATTTTAAAACTGTTGGTAGGTACGTACGTAAATAGGAATAATAATAATAACGATAAAGCAATAGCAAGTAAATTAATGGTGTTAAGACTGGTGTATTAAGATGTTTAAGGAGGGAAGAATCTATCTAAGGTTAGCTAGGTATAGCATGTTCTTATATTCTAATAATAGTGGATATCCAACCCCTATATCCAGTAAAGTCGGGTATCTTATCTCTTCCTCCCTTATCTACGATAAAGGCACCTTATCATCAGTAAGGTGCCTTTATGTCAGTGTCACACGACCATCAAAAACCTTTTAAAGTTTTATTTTAACATTTATCTTTATAAAAACCTTATTTTTTTCGGTTAAAAACTCTATTATATTAATATTTAATATATTATTTATTTATAAATTTATAATTTTAAATAATTAATTTAATTTTACAATTAATAAGTAAAGGTTAAATGTTAATAAAGTTATATTTAATTTTTTTTTAATAATATTTAAAATAAGTTTTAAATTAATATATATTTGATTTTACAAGTTTATATAAAAATTTAACCATTTGTAATAATATTTTTTTAAGATATTTACTTTTTAATTTTAAAGGTAAATATACGTATATTATTTTTTATATAAAGGTTTTAAATTATATATATATTATAATAATATTTTATATTATTACCTTTATATCTTATTATTATAATATAAATGTTAAAACTAATATTAAATATTAATTAACGTATTAAATTATTAAAATATATATTATAATAAAATTTTTATCGGGGTTTTTATAACTTTATATTATAAATTATAATTTTTTATATGATATTAACGTATTTTTCCTTTTAATTTCGTAAATTATATAAGATTTAAATATAATTATACTTTAATAAAATATTTTATTATACATTTTAAATTATAAAATATTATTCGTAAAAAAGATATTAAATAAAACTTAAATGTTTTAACCTTAAATCAAGCTTTATTAAACTTGATATCAAGGACTTTTAAATGATGAAATTAATAAAAGAAAGGAATAACTTATATTAAAAGTGGATAATATTATGTAAAATGGGTATATGCGATTATAAATAGTATTTATATTAAAAATATAATTATATAATTAAGGTTAAAGTTATTTAATATATTAATACCAATTTATAACTTCTTTTCGAATTTTATCAAGGTTACGAGATTAAATTCGACTTACGAAATAAGGGTTAAGACTTGAAAAAAGAAGAAACAAAATAACACGAGTGGGGATCGAATCTTAAGCTTTAAAAAAAAAATTTCGCACTGCTTAAGCTATTAAGGCTATTAAGGCTATTAAGGCTATTGATCATTAACCTTGTGGTATAACCTTCTTAATATCTTAGGTATTATTGAACTGGTGCTGGTGTATCAAGTGACCTTAACCCTGATCATATGATTATATTCTTAGTATAAATACTATTTATAGTCGCATACACCCATTTTACATAATATCATCCACTTTTAATATAAGTCATTCTTTTTCATCATCAATCATCATTTAAAAATCCTTGATATCAAGTTTAATAAGGCTTGATCCAAGGCTAAGACATTTAAGTCTTATTTATTACTTTATTAAAATTATGTTAATTATTATAAATAATTTAGTATATTTTATAATAATAGATTTAAATTAAGTGTATGGAAAAAAGGAAAAAAGATATATGTTAAAAACGATGGTTGGTTAAAGGGTTAAAAAGTAAATCTTAATTATTAAGTTAATAATAAAACATTAAAAATTAACGAAGGTTAGTTAAAAATAAAGGGTAATATTTATTTTAATTATAAAATAAATAATATATATTATAAGTTAAAAAAAGGTAAAGTTTAAGGTATAATATTTTATATTAAAATTTATCTTATAGGTGTAATTATATGTATTAACGTTTATAGGTTAAAAATTACTTAATATTATTATATTAACGCTTATAATTGTATAAACGCGCGTATAATGGGGTATATTAGTTTTTTTTCGATTTTATAAACCGAAACTTTCCACGTTAATACGTTAAGCCATTTTATTTTTACTACTTCTAATTTGATAACGTTTTATATAAATAAATTACGTAATAATATAAAATTAATAAATACTTTTACGTGATTAATATTATATTTTCTTATATAAATATTTTTTTATATTAATACGTTTTATAATAAACAAGACTTAAACGTCTTAGCCTTGGATCAAACCTTATTAAACCTAATATCAAGGATTTTTAAATAATGATTAATGATAAAAAGGAATAACTTATATTAAAAATAAATAATACTATGTAAAATAGGTATGTGCAACCATAAATAGTACTTATACTAAGAATATAATCACATGATCAAGATCAAAATCACTTGATACACCAGCACCAGTTTAATAATATTAATTGTAATTATTTTAATAATATTTTAAAATTATTTATTATAAATTTTTTAAATTATTCCTGGTACTCGGTTATTACTTCCTTGGTTAAACATATATATAATGCTTTATTATCGATAGTTTTAAAATCTATTAATGTAAAAAATGTTTATATTATTTTTTATTCGGACGTAATTATTTAAGAATTAATATTTTCTTATTATACTACCATATAATCAAATATTATATTAAGTATAAATATTTAACTAAGGAAATAGTTTAAAAATTTATGCAGTTTATTAATATTTTCTTATTTAATAAAATTGTATATAACGTAAACCTACGCCTACGTTAAACCTTTTACTTATATTTCTTAAAATATAATAAGAAAAATTAATAACATAAATAATAACAATTCCGTGGATAAAAGGTTTAAATTGTAATAATTTACCAAAAATATAAATAGATTATATAAAAAAATAAAATTATAATCTATTATAAATTATAAAAATAAAATGAAAAAAAATATTAATATTACTTATATTATTACAATAAAAATTTTTAAATTAAAACAATAATAATTTTTTTAATTTTATTAATTTATATTATTATTATTTAACAATATTAATTAATATTAATAAATATATACATAAATAAGAATAATAATAATAACGATAAAATAATAATAAATAAATTAATAATATTAAGATTAATATATTAAGATATTTAAAGAAAAAATATTTATTTAAGGTTAATTAAGTATATCGTATTTTTATATTCCAATAATAATAAATATTTAACCCTTTTACCTAATAAAATTAAATATTTTATTTTTTCTTTTCTTATTAATAATAAAGATACCTTATCATTAATAAAGTGCTTTTATATTAATGTCATATAACCATCAATTATAATAACTTATATATATTTTATTATATTTAAAATCTAATGTTTTAATAATAAAATAATAAAGTGTATTTTTAATATTATTTTTAAAATTTTTAAAATTTTAATTTTATATAAGAATTTTATTAAATTATTATAAAACCTTATAAATGTTTATAACTTTTTAAATAAATAAGTTATATAATTGGTTTTAAATTTAAAAGTTATATTAAAACATTTTTTATTTAATAATATAGATTTTATATTTATATTATATTAATTAATAAAGTTATAAGCAATAATATTCTTTAATAATTTTATATATAAATTTATATATGTAATTATTAATGTATATTTTTATATTTATTTTATTATAAATATTAGCTTTAACATTTTTTTAAAATTTTATGCCTGGTAAAAATCCAATACCGTATTTAAAATCAAGGATTATATAATTTTATCTATTTTCTTAAATTAGATACAAATATGCGAAATTGTTGATTTTGTATGGGAAATGGGTGGCCCCCATTAAGATGGCCCTAGTAAGGGTGGTTTGACTTAGTCGGTATGACACGCACGGCAACAAATAATATTGTGATATAAAAGGGCAAGGTATCAGCAACAGTTGCCTATCTCATAGATCAATCTCTGCTCTGAAAATTTACATCAATATTGACTGATATAAACCTAGGTACACATTAATATCCAACTGGCAGTGAGAAATTCGGTGTAGTTTCTTATGTTATTATGCCTAACTATTAGGACAATATTGAATGAGGCATCAATCAATTATAACTATTACCTGTATATTGCCGTCAATCATCCCTTTACTTTTAACACCTTCAAAATTCTCTCGTCTGTATGTAATCATTATTAACTACATCAATAGGACCCTTTTTAGACGTTATCACCAGGGCATCACTTTTATTGTACGGATATAGAGCGACCTTTAAACTCTGGAGTGCGTAGAATCAACTTTGAAATCCCTGGCGAGAATTTATTTTTGTTCCTCGAGTGCCGTAAAGGGTCGTATTCCTAGTTAGGGTTATGGTCAAGTACGTTCTATCCCATGCTACTACGGTTAGAGGTCTGGTGTTATGAACATCCCTCTTACTGGTTTGGATATATCTAAGGCCATCCAATGACTATCGGGTACCTTAAAACATCATATGCCAATCACTAACAAGCCGGGCTCAAATCAAATGTAGAGAGATAAATTCTATGTTATAACCCCAGAAACTTGTTCTACTGAAGATGTATCATTGTTAGCCATTTGACACTAAGATAACAGAGGTGAAAGAGGCGCTGAAACACTTTCATCCCGCTTACCAGCATCGGATAAAGAGTTCGCTTGATCATTTAAGCCCCAAAGATATTTAACAGCACTATTTCCCTTACAATTCTGACATTTGATAGAAGAAATTTCTAGGGTGTCTACCTAGGGTATCTACACAATCTTCAAGGAAGATAGCTTTCCGATGGTATGGCCTATATTCAGTATTTAAAGCATCGACTAGATGCCATCGTGGACGCTAACAAGGTTAGGGCAACCCCAGCAAACATTCTATATAACCCTATCTTTGCGCTAGATTATTTTCACCAACTCATCTAAACGCAATCCGAATTGGTGTAGTGGCTAACATTTGGTGCTCTCATTTTCGTAACTGATAATAACTTGACAAATCCGCCAAGCCCGGGGTTCAATTCCCCGATTCGGAGTTCTTTTAATGGTCTGATCTTACTACCTCCCTTTTTACTGTGGGTTAAAAGCCTTAAGTAGACATGCTTTGCATATAGCATATCTCCGTCAGCCCTAGGCAACCTTAAAATATTAGTAGGTGATGGCGTTGAGTTCACCCACTGATAAGGGGTGCTTACAACATCACCCATGACAACATTAACCATATAGGTGCCTAATATATTTCCTCAATCGCATAGGTACTTGGAAAACTTATTATAAAGATCTGTAGTTGAAGGTTTTCGACCCTTATCCTTTATTTTTCTTTTTACTAAGATAACAATTGCAGCAAGCATGATAAAGCCTCGACGTTTAAGCATATTCGATTGTGTGTAGACTAGGCTTTTCATGTTGAGTCTATTCGAGGACGTATGGTTAACCTGGACAAATCAGAAACAATTTCCTTATTTATAATAAAGGGCTTGTCCCCTCCACCAACTCTCGACAGTGTGCGAGGTTACCACTAACTTCCACTACCCTTACTCGTGGCCAACCTCTTATAGTAGGTGAGCTTTTCGGTAAGGTATTTATATATCATGTGAGAAAGGCGAGCTACTAACGATATCAAAGGAACTCTCCTCTCCAGAACATGTCTTATAGAATATTATGTTAGAAATAGATAAGGAGTTTATTGCTTCTATTGTGATATATCTAAGCAAAACTGGCCGTAAATTGTTTATTATAAAAAAGAAAATAATTAAAAAAAAACCAACAAACTACTAATTTTGAGTTCATTACCTACAAGAACCTAAACAATTAAAATAAGTATATTCAGCTCAGAGCCTAAATCTCGGAAGCTATCATATGCCCCGGTTTTCGGTTTTATACGTAGATCCCGTGTCCAGAAAACAACCACGAACCGGAAAACCTCTCGGCCTTGTATCTTCCTTCCCGATAATTTCTTCCGAATTCGGGCTCACATATTGAGTCAGTTCTTGTCACTTTCCAAGTAAGTGCTTAGTCCTATATGGTGCTACACAGCCAATAGTCTGTTCGGAACAACCCATCACAAGACTAAAGCTACTTATGAGTTGGTCGACAATACAAGGTGTTGTGCAACAAAGTGCAAGATCGTGAATCAGAGAACTTTCCTCACACAAAGATGGTTACGAAACGATGTGGTTGTTTTTTAACAAATACATCCAACAAATCTTCTATTTAATTATATATATTCCCCCTTTCCCCAGCCTTGTCCTTTCAACATCGACATCTTCATAGGATAAACGACATAAACCCTTGGCTGTCTAAATTGCCTTTGAACCATTCGCCTATCAAAGCTTCGAAACAGGGAGATCCAATACAACTTGTTCGTCTTTCAACTGCAAAATCGACAGCCAAGATGTGTCGACTCGAGCACTGGCTTTGTTGCATATGCGAGGACGCTTATGTCGCTGTTAACTTCTTCTGTGGGCATGTGGCTCCCGGAGCACCAGCTTGCCTGGACACGACTCGTTACGAGCGACATATCGTAGCACGCTACTGTTACTTTTGTTCTAACGTAGGTCTTGGCGGTGCCCCTGTACTGTCGAAGACCAAAGAATACCTCGACAATCTCGCGAGTCTGGAAGGCATGCTTCGCGTAGCGGCCATACCGGACCGAAATGATGTTACCGTTTCGGTATTTAGCAACTGGTTGATGGGGTTCAATGGCCCGACAAGCATCCGCCCTTTCAAGGCCGGTCATCCGGCAATAAATAGCAATTCCACTAAAGACCACTTTGCACACAACCTTTCACCACCACAAAAGGTAGCTTCTTTTATCGTTACTTCATCTGAAATGTCTCGGGCTAGCGCATTCCACTATCAAATTGCGATCCCGTTGAACTTGACGGTTCAGCCATATTTTCGACCTCCTGTACCGGTCCTGGAGCAAGGCCTTGTGGGCGGCCAGCCTGGTCGTAGAACCGACAAAGGAACCCGTCGCTGGTCAAATAGGACACATAGGATGGTGTTTGCCAAGATGGACCAGCAAGACTCGTCATCTTCTCTCCCAAACCCATCTAATGTATGGCCAAGAGATGCTGCTAAGCCAGACATCACTATGCCCAACGAGAAGCATTTGCCTATATCGTTTACCCCGGTTGATTCTGACGATATCGATATTCGTGCAACAGCATCCAGCAATGACTTAAAAGGCAAGCAAATTGTGACCCCGTTGGCCTCTGCTCCAACTTTCGCAGGCAATTATGCGAAATCTGCTACTGTAGACTGCATCGGGCAGCCTGTTGCTACGAGCTATGCAACTGTGGCTTCCAGCGCCCCGACTTCTCCAGTAGTATTCAGCGCCGATACCGTTAAAGATGACAGAATTGACAAGCAGGAGGGCGGGAAACCCTTAGGAATTCAAAGGCCTACCCGATCAACCGCGGTCATCCCGGTGATTCCTCTTGTTCCCATAGCTAAAGCCAAGATTCCTCGAGGGTCTGCTACATCCCAGATTGCATCTACCCCAGGAGCTGTTGCTACTCCGATCGTTACTCCAACTGCGGCCCCGACTCAAACAAAGGCCAAAATTGAGACTCCAGCACCAACCAGTTCACAAGTCGTCGTCGTATCAGCCAAGGTAAACGTTGAGAAGGCCAAGGCTAGTACTTCCAAATATTCCATTCCTAAGGACACCCTAGCTGCTCCACGTGAAGAGGATGAGCAAAGGTCACCTGTGCTACCCGAGGCACAGAAGAAGCCCCTCCTCTATAGCCAGGCAATTACTACCGGCGCCTCGTCCGCGACTATCCCTACCGGTCTCCGCGGTCACTCCATAGACCACACTAAGAGCCAAGACAATCCGAAGAAGAAGGATCTCGTCCAGAAGGGATCAAGGAATTCACGCCCGAAGAGGAAGGGGCAAAAGCAAAAACGTGGACAAAAGAAACAACAAGAACGCACACAAGAATTGGAGCCTAAGCCGGCGCCTAAACTGGAGTCCAGACCCGAGCCAAAGTCGAAGCAAGAGCCGGAGTACCACCAATTCCGACTACCATGCCTTTCCTACCGAGATGCCCTTAAAGGCAGCCTGAAAGGCAACACCTTGCCCAGCTCGTCCAAACTGCATTTACCTTCATATTAATCCTTGAGAAGGGGGGAATAAAGGCCAGATCAGCATAACCAACTTCTTAAGGAGAAAAACACGGCAGTATATTTGGACTCTGGACAATTACCTCCGAGGAAGGTGGATTTGATGCGATGATATATGAATCATGATATGATTTTCTCTCGCATCGTCTGCAAGTACTAGGCCACTAGAACATTTTCGTACGGCATGGTGGAATTCTAAGAGCATTTTTATGCAGGGACCTCTCTCGAGTCTCAGCTTATTTGTTTGCTTTGTTAGTTTTGTTATCGTACCGAGATTTTTGAAAGGGGGGCAAGGACGGATAGAGCTTTTGTTTCGGTAGTACTATTTTTATTGTTTTTGTTTGGTGTATGGGGAGGAGTAAGAAATCAGATGAGACAGGATAGGCAAAGTACCCCAAGGGGAGAGGCTGGCCATTACTATGAAGCCATGACATCGACGTTGTTGGAACTTGGCATTTGCACTAGAAACATACCTAAGTAATTAAAAAGGTTTTTACGATTTCTCATCCCAATTTACCTATACCTTCCCATGGCAGTATCCGTCGTGCCATCTTAACTTAAATATCACAAACCAGGCTGTCATATACGTAGTAAAACCTTCCATTCCAGGGAATAACTCAGCAGTTGATCTACATAGAGTAAAAAAAGACTATCGCGTCTTGTCCAGATTTGCCTCTAGCAAGAGACTTCTGCACGGCTTAGTCTCATAGCTTTAAACGAGACCGGTATCTCACAGAGTTGAAGAAATACTTTGCCACAGGACTGTATAATACATATGAGTTAAACGGGACAGCTGCCGACTACGCCACCTGAGGCGTGTCTCGTGATAGAGGCGAATATAACACGTGTAGCGCAGTCACATTTCATCTCAAATGCCCTGTTTGCGCCCCAGCATCAGACACCTGTCAAAAACACTAAGCGGAAATAATACGGTAGGGCTGGATATGAAACATAGGTAGGCAGGTATAATTACGGTATCCAGTCATCGATAGAAGCTAAGAGTCAAGCCATGAATGCTTCGGAGTTCGGGCTATCACGGCAAACAATTACCAGGAATGCGACCTGTATACATCGTGCGAGAGTGGCTGAGTGGCTAGCAATATGGGGAAATATTCGTATTCGCATTGCCTACTAAAGAATTTTGCATCTTATCTCTAGGTTAAGGGTCTCTACATATGGGAATCCCGTAGATTCGCGTCTGGCCTCGCAAGTTGTCGTTGTAAAGTGGCAAACGGAGTGGAGACGGAGTGGAACCTTACAAAGTCGGAATTGAGCTTAGGTACTCTAGTGGGGTCATGTGACAGGGGGTAGCTTCAGCCACATAGGTGCCACATTATGGCTTATGATCCGGCTGTGCATAAGACAGGGGGTAATGGTTGATGCTAGAAGAGTGGCGAATATTCTCAAACAACCTAGTCTCCCCCAACTTTCGACAGCGTCAGCGGCGGATTCGCAAGTGAGGCCTATCCCGAGCGGAGATTAGCGAACAGTCAAGACCACGAGGCTACATGTCAGCTCGGGTTCACCTAGCTGGCCTATATAGTTCTATACTTACCTGGTGTATAAGTGAATCCGTAAGAGGCCATGATCGACGTTATTGATGCACTGCTGTCGTGCGATTGACGAACCAAACGCGATATGCGACGCCATTCCTTAGAATAATGCTTGCTCTGCGTAGCGTAGCGGAGTGAAATAAGCTTAAGATAACTCACCGTCATAGCTACCAAACGATATCAGCATGTCACTATGATCAAGCTTGAGGGAATGATACTCATGTTCAAGAGCCGCTGTGGCGAAAGAAAATGTGCGTTGTTTTTCAGAGGCTTGATGAGAGGAAAATTCGGCCCTTTCTTAAGGTCTCCATCTATAATTTGGCTAGCTATGCTTCCAGCTTGATATCAGCTTTAGCTCGGCTCATCAAGCTTCGCGACCTACATAGTGATACCCTAAATCTGCTTGATCCTAGACCGCACCCAGGCAGCCCAGTCAAATACCAATGAATTATCGAGGAGTATGATCCGAGCATTAGGATGTTAATATGTGGATACACCTGCTCACCGACACGGGTTCTAAGAGGCTGGATGATCTGCTAGGCGCGATCCTAGGTTATCTATAACCGAGGCCACAAAGTAAGGATAGTTAGTGAATACAAACAATGACGGAAGAGATGCCTAATATTGATCAAAAGTTATAAGGTAACAACGCATCCAATGTCGTATTGAGATGAATCAATCTCGATGACTTTGGTAAGGGGCCGCGTGCGAATGAATCGGGATCGAAAAACGGCCCTCATACCGAACTCGACGCTGGCAGTGCGCATGCAGACGAGGAGAAGCCTTCGTTTTCTAAGAGAGGAAAAAGGATTACGAGCTTGAATGTGAACATCGTTTGCTATATCTGTTGTCTATCTATCCGAGCGGGCTACGAGCGGGCTAAATGCTCCTAGCTTGGCATTTACACCGGCCGGTTCGAAGCCGCTAGGTATTTGATTACATAGGTAGTTATGGCCCCGGCCGTTTGGCTACGGCGGAGAGCGGGAACATGATCCTTTCGGTTGCACTCAGCGGGACGGTTGGGCATGAAGCTGACTCCTACATAAATTTCAGGCCAGAACAGTGGCTAAAGAAAGGAACATCTAGTGTGGGTAATGGGAATTATACACATGCAGCGTACACATGTATGTTTCTAATGCGGATCGTGGGGATCGTGTGGGGATCGTGTGGGAACATCCCGAGAGGCCAAGATGCATAGACGTAGACGTGGTGGATTGGATCGTTCGCTCGAAACGTTTGTTGCCCCTTTTCTTTACTATGGCGTGTCTCCCAAGCGAGGGATGCCTCGAAGGAAATGGTTTGATTACATGTCAACAATGCAGCGACCTTATTTGCATCGCAGGCGCCACCGTGTCGGTATTAGGTAGCGGGTCAAATAGAATGTCTCACGGTAGATGCAGGATATTGGCCATTTGCTTATCCGCGAACAACTCTCTAGTACCTACGTACCTACACCAAAGAGAGCCCCTAAACCAGTGACGGATCTGTAAGGCTGCAGTCGCATCCTCTTACTGATCGTCGCTTAGTTACTAGCAATAGCAGATAAGCGTCATGGATTTGTGATCCCCCAAAACCTCACTCCCGCCGGCGGGTATCAATAATCAGTAGAGGTTTAACGATAACACTAGAACGTTCTCTTGTGGATTGTCTAAGGGTAAGCTTATTCTGATTCGAATTTGCTCGTGTAGAGAGTAAGATTGGTCGAATTGATCCAGAATCTACGAGCATCACCTAAAGGCGGTCGAAGCCTAAATGGAGAAAGAATTATAAAAAATAAAAAAAAAATAAAAAAAGACCTGTTCACTGGGACCACTAACAAAGTAAGCGTTGCAGATCCATATTGGCCTATCACATGTGTTACGGAGCATTTGCTCCGGCTCACCACAGAGCAGTAGTATGGCTCCGTTTAGTTGTATGCTGGATTAAACAAGCACAAAAAATTAGGAAGAGCAGGCAGACTGTAAATATGAACTGCTAGAGTAAACAGAAATGAGAAACCACCTTCTTGTACATTTATCGGGGTTGTCTGTTACGTATCCCCATGACCAGTAATTGCCACAGGGGTTTCATTAGCAGTACATCAGTGGTCAAATGTGCTTTTTTGGTTCGGGTGGTGGCGATTCTATAGTCGTATTACAATAACTCTTATGGACGCCTGTGTCCTATTTCTGTACTCGAAAGCCACACCAACTTTAATAAGCCACGTTTATACGGATGGTATGCCAAATCAACAGTTGTCGTCGAGACTTTCGTCCTTCCAGGGACTTTCCATATTCAGGTGTTCTTTGCAATTCGGGGCAAAGACCCAGCTTGCAACTTTAATGTGCACTGAGCACACCGCGGAGTGCCCTGTCTGCGGGAAACAATATCTCGTCTATGTCGAGTTCTGCAAAGACTATCATCCTCCATTGTTACGGTGCCCTAGGGGAATAGCTGAAGAGAGCGAAGATATGCAGGAAGGAAGATGTCCCAGCCCAGTTTGTCCTTACAGTCGCACCGGCGGTTGCTGTGTCAGTTAACACAGGGTATGCGCATCTTCGACAAGCCGGTATTTCCAGCTTGGGAGGGCACCCCCGGTCGAGCCTCTGCAATTAGAGCTTTCCCCCCCCAATACTTACCTCGACAATTTGGTCAATTCCCTGATACCCTGGCACCTCGAAATCATATTTCTTAGCAATTGCCGGAGAGACAAAGCTGTGGAGTACGTCAGTCAAGAGGCTTTCTCATACCGTAAGAAGACCCTTACCGGCCGCCTACAAAATGACGCCCTTTGAAGTATTTAACGAGTGGCTTGGGAGCTGTCAGACTGATCAAGAAATCAGGGTTGAACTTGCTTCCCAGGCCGGATTCCGGTGGTCCAGTTTCAATATTCCAAGATGATGGTGCGTCAACGGAGGTTACGGGAAGTTTAGTGTCCTCTAAAGCACGGATCACCGCAGGAAAGGGCTCACGAACCTCGCCCGAGAAGCTGAATCCTTGCTTATGGATGAGTCTGGTATATTCGAAGTACGACAATAATGCTTACCGAAAACGGCATCCACAATATGATCCGCCGATTTAATAGCCGCCGGGAAATCCTCCACGAACAGCACCTCAAGGTCTTCTAGCTGTTTAGCGAGTCGCTATTTGAGAGAGTTTATGATCAGTATATCGGACGCTAGATCAAATCGTCTAAGAAGAGCGAAACACAATATATACGCGTCGTAGCCCACGACTAAGGGTTGATATACACTAGACAAGTCTAGGGGTATAGTAACAGTGATGAAATAGAGCGGTTAAGAACGTGGCTAATGGCTATTATGACTTGATCGAGACGGAGAAATCAGAGGGTACTTGAGAACCAGTTCCGGGGTATTAATAGTATTGGGAGCTTTCAAAGACAGCATGCGATATCCTACATACCTGGTAGAGCTCATTTTTGCTTTGTTTTGGATAGTAAATAGCCGGCTGATACCCATAATGACGAAGATGACGAGCTGCAACGAGCCCATCGCCACCTTTAACATATTAGAAATCTTGACTATGCAGTTCAATGGAGTTGCTCACCGTTATTACCAGGACCGCAAGCTACAAGCACTCTGTTGCCTTTATTCGGAGGATGAACCCGGTACACTGTGCAGCAGCCATTAGATACCGGCAGACGAGTAATTAGCCAAGTTAAAGCGCGTGCCAACTTGTGAGACTGCTAATCCGGCAAGCTCCATGAGCTGATCAAGCGAAAAGGCACCGGTGCTCATAAGCTCTTGATCCAGAGCTGCTGCTGCCTTCGCCGATAAGGTCTGAAATGGTGTAAGTCAATTTCCAACTTTGATGTATTGATATGCCACCTAACTTACTTTGATTGCCATGGTTTTTATTATACTAGTTATATAATGTTAGGAAGTTGATAGTTATGAGGTCACCAATTTAAACTATCTAAAATCAAAAAAGGTTGGAAAGTTACTTGAAAAAGGAGGAGTTTGAGAGTTTAGGGATTTAGTTAAACTGATCGACTGACATCACCGGGGAAAGCTGTGATCTTAATTGGCTTTAACTGGTATAAGTACCATACGATCAACTGACTAAGCAATTACATCACTCCGATTGGTTAGAACGGAGAAAACAGTTTCCAGATCCGCCAAAATTATTGAATAGGTTCCATCCATCCATCTGTATGGAACCTTATCGCATGCGACACCAAAAATACAATCAATCGTAAGTCGCAGTCGACCTACAAACCACAAAACGGCACTGCGATCAGGATGGTAGTGAAGATTCGTCTTGCGCGTTTCGGGCGCAAGAACTCTCCTTTCTACAATATTGTAGTCGCCCATGCGAGGTTAGTTTTATTTATATAAGCCACTCAACCAAAAAGACTACCAGCCGGGTGGTATCATGGAAGCTAACCGCCGGAATAGAACGGCACGAAATAGCAAGCCACTCGAGGTCATCGGCACATACGACCCGATCCCGAAGCCTGACCCATATGACGACTCGGGAAATTTGCACAAAGACATCAAGCTGGACACACTAAGAGCTAAGTATTGGATCGGTGTTGGTGCGCAGCCCACAGATACTGTTTGGAGACTATTATCAATGGTATGAAACATATTTCTCAATTTTGGCTAGTCTTACGTCATGACTATAAACGCGTAAAGGCATAGGGATTATACGAAATAGTAATTGCATGCTGACTACCCTCCAGGTCGGTATCATGGAACCAAAATATCGAAATACCGAACCACGGACTCCGCCCCCCATGCCGCGTGAGATCCAAGGCGATTCAAAACCCCAAGATCCGACAAATTAAGAATTTCTATATGCTCGTATAGAAAGCGCATCGCGCCTCGTAACCTCAGTATGGGGCAGTAATATCAAGAAGAGAGAGCATATAAGGTCGACTTGCACGATTTTATCCTCTTTTTATAACAAAGCCAGGCCCTTAGACCTGGAATATGCCCACTAAAACGGTAGCTCAACCTAGCATGT
Organism: Daldinia decipiens; assembly: GCF_022478715.1. Classification (NCBI taxonomy): domain Eukaryota; kingdom Fungi; phylum Ascomycota; class Sordariomycetes; order Xylariales; family Hypoxylaceae; genus Daldinia; species Daldinia decipiens. The sequence goes on along the minus strand of NW_026054569.1, from coordinate 309,399 downwards.
ATATATTAGAAAGCAGGAGGGCTTACTCTTCGATGTGTATGTCTTCGAAGATTGTATGACTACCATCTCAGGTACAATGCCCGCCGAGGCATCTGAGCCATCTAGATGACAAAACAACGAAAAGAAATGAACCAAATACTGCACTCGCTGGTCTACTTTTAAATGCGTTGCCAAGTGCGATAAAATACCAATAAATATCATATCTGTTGACTCATCTACTAAGTCAACAAGTTCGAAATTAAACATTGACATAATTAACTAACCCTGAAAATGGTGAACATGGAAAGGTATATACGTGATATAGTTTTAGGTAGCCTAGCGGGCTATTTCTTTTCACGTATATCCCGCTACTTAAATCTGGACTAAAAAGCGTAGTTGGTTTTTAACCCATGTAAACGGCTATAGGACAAGCTATCCCGATGTTACAATGTAATAGAACATAAATAGAACATGTTGTAGGGTGAATATCCTCCTGTCTCTGAAATAACTCACCGAATGCGCTGAACTGAAGCGACACTGAGCAAATAATAAAGCCATCTCTCTCAAAAGCAGCTCAACTTTGCCAACTCACAGACCAACCCCTCCCCCACCATTCATAGTCGGCGCCGGATTCGCATCCGGAACCAAAACCCAATCCTTGACGCTGCCCTTCCAGTCGCTGGTCCGTATATCATTGATATGCACCAGTATAACGCGCACCTCCTCGCCCGCAACGAAGCACTCGCGACCACCATCTTCTTGCCCTCCCGATGTCAGCCCACCCGCAGCGTTGAACGCGACGCCGCCCTCGGAGTCGAAGGTGTTGTTCTCGAGATGCTGGCTACGATAATATTCCTCCTCGGCCGAACCGCGGGATACAAGCTCCGCTGTCCCGTTGATTGTCGCGCTGATGCTAGATATGGCGCTCGTGTTAAGGTTCAGCAGTAGCGATGCTAGGCTCGATCTATTCTCGGGTCCGGGAGAGCCACCGGACATCCGCCGGCCTTGGGTTGGCGGCCTATGCGAAACCCCTGTAAGCGGTTAGCCCTTTTCCAGTGCGTTTTTTTTTTCGACAATAATCTTTAATTAAGGGTGCTCACAATCGTGAACTAATAAGGAGACATTAGGGTTGACCACGAGGTTATTGGTCTTCTTAGATGAAGGGTTTGTCGTCATGACGATAACCGGCGCGGAAGAATATTGTGAAGAAGGGATATAAGTGTAATTCATCAGCGACACGTGCGGTTGGTTATCGGTACATGTCGCCAGGTGAAGCTATACCGGGATTCTGGGTTAGCGCCTGGGGGTCGAACATGATAAGCAGGGATTGGAGGGGGACTTACAAAACGAGCATTTTCGAGGCATTGGACAACTTCCGGAGGAAGCGACGTAACCAATTGCTTGTGTGTGTCGCCGGCCGAGGCCTCATGGTTAAGAGATATCTGATCCATCGCGTCGGTGGTGAGCGTTGGGGATCTCTTGTCGCGTGAAGTGGTTTGGCGATGGAGGGGTCAAAAATTATAATCCTACATATCAGCGATCCTATCAGATCTCCCATGATGACGTTGGGGTTGGGGCTGAACCCCTGGAATACTCCATTGAGGCTGGAGCTGGGAGCTTGGGCCATAGCTAAAAGGTAAAAGGACAGGCAGAAACCGGGGATTTACACTAGAACCGCGGCTTTTCGCGGGGTGGGTCCGCTTACTTACGGCTTTCATCCATCTTACGTCGAGGACGGCAAGATGGAATGGACAAAAATATATTCCTTCCCTCTTATCCTTCTCTTAACATACCTAACTCAATGTATTTACTCTATAACTAACTCAATATACTATTTGTACCTCTCGTGGTCACCTCATGAGTATCACATTAATCTAAACAAGTTCAAAATGCGTTCAATCAAGCCAAGACATCTCCGCCGAGGTCCATTTCCCCGTTACCTATCCTCAGCTAGTTCTTCTATACAACCGCACGTTACTCCTATAACATCTCTACTAATTGCAAACCGCGGTGAGATTGCATTAAGGATAAATAAGACGGCTGAACGTCTCGGTATAAAAACCACAACGTTATATACTGACCCAGACGCCTCCGCACAGCATGCTTCTTGCTCCCCACATTCCATCAGCCTTGGTGCTGCTAATGGATATCTTGATGGGGAGAGGATAGTGAGATTAGCAAAGCAGCACGGTATTCAGGCATTACATCCAGGCTATGGCTTCTTATCGGAGAACTCCGCTTTCGCTAAGAGGTGTGAGCAAGAGGGCATCGTGTTTGTTGGGCCACCTGCTCAAGCCATGGCAGACATGGGAGACAAAGCCCGAAGCAAGGAGATCATGACTAAAGCTGGCGTACCATGCGTTCCCGGGTATCATGGCAGTGAACAGGGCGAAGCGGAGCTGTTGGAATTTGCGAAGGAGATCGAATTCCCAGTCTTGCTAAAGAGCGTAAAGGGAGGTGGCGGCAAGGGCATGCGTATCGTCATGGAAGAAGGGGAGTTTATCCAACAGTTGAAAAGCGCGCGAGCAGAGGCCAAAGCTTCATTCGGAGAGGGCGGTGAGGTTATGCTGGTTGAGAAATACATCGTACGGCCAAGACATGTTGAAGTACAAGTATTCGCAGATAAGCACGGTAATTGTGTTGCCCTAGGAGAACGGGACTGCAGCATACAGCGCCGCCACCAAAAGATATTGGAAGAGTCACCAGCTCCAGACTTGGATGATAACGCAAGACTAGATCTGTGGGAAAAGGCCAAGACGGCGGCCTTAGCAGTAGGCTACGTGGGTGCGGGAACAGTAGAATTTATTTTCGACAAGGACACTGGCGACTTTTACTTCATGGAGATGAACACTCGACTCCAAGTTGAACATCCCGTTAGTGAGATGGTCACGGGAACGGATCTAGTGGAATGGCAATTCCGTATTGCAGCTGGGGAAAGGTTACCATTGACGCAAAAAGAAATCATGGACAGAATTCACGAGAGGGGAGCGGCCATTGAAGCCAGGATATACGCTGAAAGTCCCGAAAAGGGCTTCCTACCTGACTCGGGAAAGCTTGTTCATCTGAAAACTCCCAAGGTCGACAAGGACATCCGAATCGATGCTGGTTTTGTTGAAGGCGATACTGTTACCGAAGCCTACGACGGGATGATTGCGAAACTCATCGTCAGGGGTAGGGATCGCGAGACTGCTATTAGGAAGATGGAGCTCGCTCTACGCGACTACGAAGTTGTAGGTTTGAGCACTAACATTGAGTTCTTGAAACGCCTATGTAGGTCACCGGCGTTCATAGAAGGAGATGTCGAGACGGGCTTTATCGAAAAGTGGAAAGGGGAACTTTTCGATCCCGTGGTAATCAAGCCTGAAGTGTATATACAAGCAGCACTTGGCACGTTTGCTTTTCAGCCTGCGGAGGTTGTTGAGCCTCATGGAGGGTGTCTCGGCTTTGGCTTAAACAGCAGTGAACGAACGTTTATTTTCAAGTCCCTTGATGTGCTAGATCAGAAAGAAGGAGAGGTGGTGAATATTAGCATAACTCAAAAAAGCAACAGCTTGTTCGACGCTCGAGTCATACGGAAAGATGAAGATCCTCAGGTTTTTAAAGATCTCGTGTCTTCCCTCGTTTCAAGCTCCGACAAGACTAGTCTGATAACCTACTTCCCCCACACGCGGATAGGAACGACAGTGGTTCAAGATCCCAATAATGATAATAAGGTCACCATATTCCAACTTGGGACTAAGACGGAATTAACACTAGTATCTCCGTCATGGTACGAGAAAGCTTTGGGGTTGAGAGAGATCACAGGGTCGGTTGCAGCCCCGATGCCTTGCAAGATCCTCAAGAACGAAGTTAAGGAGGGTGATAGAGTTACCAAAGGAGCCCCGCTCGTCGTGTAAGTCCATTTCCCATTTTCTGACATGATAACTCGGCGGTGTGCTCATATCAAGTCCAGTATAGAATCCATGAAGATGGAAACAGTCATTCGGTCACCACAAGATGGCGTCATCAAGAGGCTCGCGCATAAAGAAGGGGTAAGTCTTTGCGTCTTACTAGTTAGGTCTCGTGATTGCTAATTTCAACTGAAGGATAAATGTAAAGCTGGCACGGTATTAGTGGTTTTTGAAGAAGATAGTACGGAGTAAGATTTAAGTAACTAAGGATATAGTAGAGTGTTGCTAAAAGCCTTATGTTACACATGGCGTACGGTTTACGGTTTACGTGTCTTGATTTATGACGAAGCATTATATAGTAAATATGACATGAATATCCTCTAGCGAGAATAAATTTTACTAGCAGCTCATATGGGTCTAATTTCAAGTCGAAATTCGAAAGTAGTTGGCGTTAGTCAGCCTTTGTAGAAGTTATGACACCAAGACCATACGCCTGTTGAAACATCAAATTTCTACCAACCTTGAGGTTAACTCGAGATGCCACCGACAATTATTTACATACTGCAATGTTAATCTAAGCCCAATGCATGTTTATTATCAGATGAGAGTACTAGCATAAAATATAGGAAAGCAGGGTCGTCAAGTAGATTTCAGTATCAACTAGCAGGAGTGTATCAAGTCAATATCTCTAAAGAGGAATATAACATAATAAAATATTGATATTGAAAGTCGCTTATAGCGCTTGGGGAGCGCAATAGATGCCAATAAGGTATCTTTAATAATTGTATGTGTTAGTCTTCGGCAATAGGAGTTTAGACCAGCTCAATCCTTCATGTGTAACTGCGACATATCAGACTTATCTCGCCTATAGAAGAGTGGACCACAAAATATACAATGAAATATATTCCTGCTGTTTCATGAGACCTATAGTTGTTGCCGATGTTCCTAAGGGGCCAACGTGCGGTAGGTAGGTAGACACTTAGGAGAGTTTGGTATAAATAGTAAGTTTAATTCCATTGCTACCATATACTCGATCGATATTGATTGAAAACTTGTCAATTCACCAGTCAAAGTAAACTGCTACTAATCTCCTTATAATACGGCTTTCAAACGGATCACTTATACCTACCTAATCTATATCCTAGGTACTCACCACCGCGCATATCCCTCCAACTGCCTCTCCAACTGTCTCTCCCATACATCCACTTCCAAATATCCTCGCCATATATCCATATGTCCAAACCTTAATCCCCATCTTGATTTACCTGTCTACTCCTACTCTCATTCTCACACCCACTCCTACTCTACCACCTCCTACGTCATACTCAGTCCCATCCGGGGGAGGGAGGGGCACCGAATCAGCCCCCCCTAGCAGCCACCCAGCCATTTCGGCCTGCCGTTCTGGGCAGCGCGGAATCCGTTATGTGTCTACTTATCTGTCTCGCGCGCGCGCATGTCCAAGCCATCGCTGCGCCACGGCGGCGCCATCAAGTCGCTGATTGTCCGGGAAACGCCTTCCCCCCCCCCCCCCCCTTTCCACTCTTTCTTATTTTTTACCCTCTTGTATATATATATATAGTACCCTTTGCGGAAGCGAGACAGACAGCAAGCAGGCAAGCAAGTAATCAAGTAAACAAGTGAGACTCCTAGCATGATGTCTCAGCCCACGGTTGCCGGGTAAGTAGGTACCCGGCGCCGTAAGAATCCTGTATTCAGAAGCGTGGTTTAGATTGCGATGGGACAGGATATGGTGTATCGCGTTGTGTTGTGCTGTATTGTTAGATAGGCCATTCCCACCGACTCCGCGCATGCGCATAACGTGTATTTCCACTCGCCGCCCGAAAAAAGACTCGGATAGTCGGGCAATTAGCAAACCGTAATAGACATGAGCGTAGTACGTCTCGGAACCCCTCCGGGAAAATATAATAATAACTATCATAATACTAATAATAAAGTCGATCCCCTCAAATGTGACCACACACCCCACAGCCACGAGTGCCAAGGGGGTTTGACCAAGACCAATATTAACTTGAGCCATTGGCCGGTGTGATCCATCCATAGGACTTCTCAGATACCTAACATAGTAGTCCGTGGCCGTGGCCGTGGCCGCGGCTGCGGCTGCGGCTGACAGCATTTCGAAACTAGGCTACTTTATCTTGTATGGCGTTGCCTGCCCGCTTGCTCACCCGCTTGATTGCTTGCTTGCTAACTACATACGTCGTGTCCCGTGTAACGAAATAATATACGGTAGCATGCGAATAGGAAATAGCACCGGGTCCTAGCGAATGCAGGAATCCTCTCCGTACGCCACTTACCGCAAAGCCAATGTTCCTCCCCGACCCTTGGTAGAAGGCAGATGCTATAGTAGGTAGTAACAGGTAGTATATAGTATATAGGAGGTAGCATGGGCATATACATAGAGCCAAACACAGATAGGTCATAATTTGGAAAGTAGATGAAGAAGTAGCATCTGGATGGATAGGTAAGCATCTAAGTAAGGTAACTGTGGCGGGGCCACAGCGTCACCGTCGTATTCTAAGGCACGCACCCCGCGGGCGGGATCGGGGTCAACGAGGGCAAGATGGGCAACCGTAGGTAACACCCGCGGCAAGTAATATAATGACCCCTTCGAGCACCTCCTTACCCGCCTCACTCTGGTTGGGCGGAGAGGACTTGCAAAGAGTATGATCTGGGTAGAGCGAGATGGGAAATCACAATATCCTTCATCAAAGGACGTGATTGTGACTGGGTGGGCACGCAGCTTGGTGGCTAGATGCACGCGATGCGTGTCTTGGAACCAGCCTATCCTCCCTCCTACTTCATATCCTAATATCCTCCTGATCGGCGGTCTCATGGCTACGATATGATTGGCCCTTCCCGTTTAAACAAGCTTGCTGCATATATATTATACATATTATCCAAACTGTTAAGGGAGAAGCATGATATGCGATGCGCGGAAGCCGTAGATTGGCATAGGACATGGGGGGAAGGGGGGAGCGAGAGGGCAATATTCGGGGTTTCGTCTAGAACCGTGATCCTCATTCCCCATCCCCGGTCGGCGACCCAGAAGATCAACTAACGCGGCTGTCGAAACGGCTGCGGTGGGTAGAACGGCCCGGAAGCGAGTGTAACGTCTCTCTGTGCCAACCCAGACCTAAGGGATACGTGACCTTGCTTCGGGAATTACCTGGCTGAATACTAAACGGCGTTTCTAACCATGACTAGGGGCTATTTACTACAGGATTATGGATGTAAAAAGATTTTTTTTCTTGTTTGCGCGCACAACAACAGTGAGATGGAGCGCAAAAGGACGAGCGAAGCCCTGAATTTCTAGATGGCAACGTGCTAATAGATTAGCTCGGCATTGCGATATATAAAATTTTTTAAAGCGTCTAGATACGGTTCTCGCTGCGGGAATCCTGCTGAGCACCCTAGACTGACGAATGAGGTATGCCGAGTGGACACCGGCATAATGCGGATTATAGATGGGAAGGGAACTATCGGGAGATCAATCTCCTCACTCATCTTGAACTACGTGACAGGTCGTAACAAGGCTCCTCGGCGGTCGTGTGTGTAGTCTAAAAGCAATGGTACTGAGGACATATTTGGTTCGAATGCGACCTCGCCCTCTCGTGTCCGTTTGCGGGAGGTAAGACAAATAGCGGGTGGATGTTGATGTTGCTTCATTTGTAGTGAAATCTCAGCAGCGGCCGGCGGTTTGCGTCGTGGGCGTCCATACTACCTAGGTAGGTATTTCACCGGCTTGGCGTAACACATATCGCGATTTTCTGCACGCTCCCGTTGGTTGGCTTGGTCTGCTTACAGCATAGCTGTGCATTTTCTGAAGGCTGTTAGAATTTTTAAAACATGCTTGAATTTCGATGTACAGATGACCCAAGCATGATAGGTCTATGGAAGTCCAGATCCTTAGAAAGATCGTTCCAGCTCTGCGATACTCTTCGTTTCAGATATCCTTCTTACGCACGAATCTGAACAATAATATGCGAAAAGGCGATGTGTTGTCCTTGTCTATAAGCAACTCTAGATCCTAAAGTGCATTTAGCTAAAAGCCAATATGATTCGTATGAAAACGCCTTGCATGTTCTCTCCATACAGCTTACCTGTTGTGTAATATGATAGTACAAATGTACTTGATAGTATGCAGTGTACGTGACAGAGCGTACAGCAGAGCAAATTGACAGAATGCCGTTGGCTGTGCGATCCCAACCTCACGTACGAGAGTTCTAGGTCGCGTATCTATCCACGCATACTCTCCAGAAATTAGAGCTTAAATTCCATACATTTCAATGGCCCAGAAATAGAGGCGTAGAATAGCTTATGGAGCTACCTCCTATCCAATGAGCATACCGAATAACCAAGCCGTTCTAATTCTGCGGCGACGGCCAAGTGTCGATCTCTTCGATTTTATGCAGATATTACGGTAAATTCGGATGCTTCCATAGCCCCCAAGCCTAGCTCGAGTTCTAATCAATGCATAGATTGCAGCTTGCCGGAAGACTTACGGTTGAAGTTGTGATAAGAGAGGTAAGGCAGATGGACATTCCCGCTTTTTGTCTAGATTCGTAGTCTACTTACTAGACCCTGATATCTGTTAACACACGTGTTAATGCGATACTCGTTGTTGGTCCGAGAGTTCCGAGTACAATAGATCGCTGCCGACAGCGGCTTAGTCTCCAATGACTTTAACTAGAGGCCGAAGCGTAGTAGCCGTGAAGTTTAGATGGAATGACAACCAGCGAATCACGAGGGCAGCGGCCGTAATCTCTTTTAGGAGCTACATATCGCAGTGCTTCAAGGGTGGCACTATAGGCCCAAGGGTGGGAGACCTCGACGCGAATGGAAAACGTACTCTAGTATGTAATCATCAATCCACCCCACGGTAGCAAATGAAGCACCTCTTAGTCCACCGCTCCCGGGTTTAATATCAGAAAGGTCTGAAGTTAGTTGGTTTAGAGAGGGCACTGAGAAGTCGTCTGCAGAGGCTTGAATTCCCCAGCACTAGACCTGGTCGGTATGAATAAACTGGTTGTAAGACGTGCATGCATGTAAGATGTTCTGGAAGAAATCTCGGATGTTCGATAGATGATGACGATGGGGGACATTTTGCCGACGTCTTCGATTCGGTTTGCAGAACATATACATAGAGCAACTCGGTACCACTAAAGATCTCTAGAGCTCGAGGGACATAGGTATAAGGATTTCGCTTAGTGATAGAAACGTAGCGTATCGACAACTTTGCGACCCTCCGGACCTGCTAACCCTTGGCGTGCCTATCGGTGCTGGTTTATCACCATGTAAGTCTTAGATTGATCCAGTACCGTGTTGCGGTGGCGGTGGGAAGGCGGGGTTAAAGCTAGAGCGTACATACATTATTATGTACGTAGTAATAGGTAGCACTTGGCATGGGCCCCCGTTGGAGTTCACCCACGATCCTTCAACTAATGGATATTAGATAGGTATAAGCCCGGGTCTTGGCTCGACTTATAAGATGAACTGTGTGAAGAAAGACCCCAAGTAGATATATCCGCTCTTTATTACCAATTCCAACCTACTATTGCCAGCTGTTGGGCGATCGTAGAGGTACTGTTCTTCGAAGAAAGCATATAGACATGATTTCATCTCACACCGTCTTTTCAGCCCTAAGGTTTCCGGGAGTATTAATCGAATCCTCTTAAGGACGAGGCAAAAATACCCATGGATCCTACGTGGCCTGCCCCTCGTAGGTCCGTCTATGGTCAGAAATAACGGCGCTACACCTACATCTTCTGAGTTAGTTTCTTCTGAGTTAGTTTCTTCTGAGTTAGTTTCTTAATAAAGCATTACTTACCTAACCTAGGTAGTTATTCGACGTATCCATCTCGCGCCATCATGAGGCTCACCTGAGCACCAATTGTAATAATATTCCCTGAAAAGCTTGTCACGCAGAGCATGATGCGGATTGGTGGGTGGACTGGTCTAGTTCGGCGTCGTTAGGGACGACGTGATGATGATACATACTTTCTATCCTCGCTTGTGATGCTGTGTTACGATGGCTTTTCTCTGTGCTGGTCTACCTTGTGCCACCAACACATATCCCGACCCACGCGCATGAAGTTTACGCTAGTTAGGTTCATGAACCGACAGTATAACACGTATACACGGTATGTATGCATAGGTAGGTAGGTAGGCCGTGTATCACCCATTGTTTAGGTATAATTGCCACCAAATGACGTTTCCCTGCTACTACGGCTCGCTTGCTTGTTTTGCTTTGCATCTGCTTTGCGTTTTCCGGGCCGGCTGGCAATTCTGTAACGCTTCAGCCGCTGGAGAGATTTCCTTTTTGGCGCCGGAGAATCCTGATTCCTGGGCTGACCGGGAAAGCTAGTCTAATATTGTCCATGCTGTCTGGCCGGTTTTCATCGTCAAAAATTAATCAAATGACCCCAACTGAAAGACCAGCGACGAATGAGGATTAGAAGATGCACTAGGTACTCAGCTCCCATGCCCCGATACCGTGTGAAGTTGACGATATCGCGCAACGATCGTGCTTCGCGATCCTCCGGTACCCACGAGAGAAGGTACGTAGCGGTCTTGGCCGTCGGTATACCTTACCCACCAGAGCATGGTGCTGCATCCATCGTAAGCACCAGTCTGGGGTAAGGAAAGATCTGGGTAAAAGTTCTCGGGTCTGATAGCGTGAAGGATTCCACTTCAACATACGGTTATACCAGGTAAATAAACTGCAGTACAGCTGCAGTACCTAGAAGTGATATGTCAAAAATTGTAGGCTGATGGATAGGTAGGCTGATGGACCATATAGACGAACGACTATCAGGTTAGCCAATAATTAGTCCAAGTTTTTCACGCCTTGGTTATTAATCCATCTTCCATCTTAGGGAAATATAGAACCATTACACATGATGACCAGCCACCAACCAGCCAGATAAGCCACAAATGCAACATAGAACTTTTGGCCGAGAAGTTCTGACTGGTTCATGTATAGTGCATTATCTATGCATCTGTGTAAGTAAATTGACTGTAGGTATTTAACATGAATTATAAGGCTATAAGGTGTGGTTTGTGCATAGACAAACACGGGAGGGTGCTTTCTTCTAGCATTAGAAGGCAGAAGTTAGCGATATACACCGTAGACATTATTAGGTACCGCTGTGCTACTCGGTACCTAACCGTTTTACCTATGTGTTGATCTCTTGTGATCGCTAACCGACGTCAAGCCCAACTAGCTCGAAGCATAGACGCACAGACCTTGCGCAAGCTGCTTAGGTACCTAAGTACCTAAATTACCTCTATGGTATGTACCTACCTACCTAAGGTAATACCTACCTAGGTAGAGTATCCTAATTTATAGGGGATTTTTTCTACATAGGGTAACACTCTCAGGGGTCTGCCGTACTCCTGCACGTATAAGTCGTGGACTTTGTTTTCTTACATACTTACATATTGCAGATAGATTGGATAGGTCATCGATTACATATATTAGACATATATTATACATAGGTAGAAGCTTCGTAGGGAGTTTCTAGGGAACTTAGGTACGTACAGAGTAAAAGTGTACATACAAAAGATAATGTACAATCCTTCTAAAGTCTTTACACGTAGACATAGATGTAGGTGTATCGGGAGTGGGGTACGGCCCAGGTGCACTTTAGTATATTTTTGAGAGGTAAACGGGAAGTTCCCGTTGAAACATTGAACCTTAAATGTATCTTCATACCTGCATTCCATTTACATATCCAAGTATATATGTATATATGGGTGAACGTACCTAGTTGAGGTAATGTTATACCAGCATTGAATGTAATAACTCAAGTTACAAAATTCACCTAAAACTATTTCGGACATCGGCTAGAAAAGCGATAGAATCGCCCAGATTCTACAAGGGGTAAATACCTAGGTAGATATCTTTATTTCTTACATACCTAGGTTACACATATAACGAAGTACCTAATGTATATGTATATACGAATGGTAAATAGGTAGACATATACCTATATATACATTGCGCAACTACCTAACGTAAATTGTACCTAAAGGTTCTAAATGTATACATACACCCTACTTGTATACAAGCAAGTATATAGCTTGTAGCTTCCCTACGCCTAGGGTACCTCTCACTTACCACATAAGCAACCCCATGTTGCAGGGGGGTCGGTACCACTACCGCTGGATGTGTAACCCCGACTTTGATGGACTTGATTGATCGCTTCTCGGTGCTCATCTTCCTTTTAGACAAAAACCCGCCCGTTACCAACTCTCTGGATCCCCTCTCGTCTTCTCTTACTTCCTTCTTTTTCCTCCTTCTCCCTCTTCCTCTTCATCTTCCTCCTATCTCTTGCTCTCTCTTTCCTGCCTCCTTCTTTTTTATCACTCGTTTCTCTTTTATCTGTCGCTGCTGGTTACAGCCCGAAGAGAAGCCCTAATAATTCCTTGCACGAGAGCAGCCAGGCGGATCCAGACGGAACTAAGATTAATCTATGAGCTCTGAGCTACTTGCAGCTAGGACGCCCACCCCGAACTTCAAAGACCATCCACCCGGTTACGTACTTGGAGCTTTCATGACCCGAAGCTCCCAAGCTTGGGGTCAAGCTCTGGCTCGTCAAGCCCAGGCACAGGCATGTTCCAGCCTCAACCCACACCATATTCCTCGTACGCTTCCTATGGAATCCACATAGCCAACGCAGAAGTTCCCGAATACGCCTTCCAGCCCACTCCGTTGGGACAATTCGGGGCGGCGCAAGCTGGCGGTGCTGGCGCAGTTGCAGGTGGTAGACCAGCAGCCGTCGACTTCTTCGCCTCTCCCATCTATCACAATCATAACCATAATCCTCTAATACCGCCTCACGCAAGTAATTCAGGCCATATTCCTTACAGCACCAACAATACCAATACAAACAACCCGGCGATACCCCACAATCGTCATCAAAATCATCGCAACATCAAGATGGAACCACCACATCCAACCGACCTTGCTCAGCAAGAAACTGCAGCTCGCGAATTCGAGCCTCAGCTAGTGGTAAGTACAGTTTTTATTGCGATACTCTTCTGTTTTCGTCCATCTACCCTATCTACACGTAAATAGCTATATATTTAGCTCATATCGCCATCATACCTCTCGCTTTGCACATTGCCCCTCCTCGTCTCCATCGGAAGCATCAAAACGCTCACATTTCAACGGCATACAGAGTCCTTTAGTCGGCGAGAGACGACCAAGCACGATAATCACGGAGGAGTATGCGAAAGCAGATCCTATATATGTCGCCAAAACTATGGTTAGTCAAACCCGAGCTCCAGCAGCACAATCGGACACTTTCAATTGACTCGTTGTGACATCGTAGGCATTACCCCAGACCTACTCCCACTATCGCCCTGTCCAAGGTGACGGTAATTGTGGTTGGCGAGGTGAGTTCTGACATATTTCCTACTTAATATATCTCGAGGACCCTCCTGCGTCACGTACGCATACCCCGCAGTTCATGCGTAGGTAGCCAAGTCAATTTAGGATCTGGGTCCTATCTAGAATATTCTTCGATCGATCGATGATCTGCTTCTGTGAAGATAAGGCAACTTAGTGGGGACAATATTCAGCTTTTTCATCACCTCACCTAGTTTTCAGACCTATAGTATCCTAAGTTGACTCTTTGTTATATTGTTGTAGCGATCGCCTTCGGTTATTTCGAGACGTTGGTACATTGCGGCGATATAAATCAAGCTCAAGGCGAGTTGGCTCGGTTAACAAGCTTGAACAAATTCATCGAGACCGTTGGGGGACATAGTGTCTGGCTGTTCGAGGATATGGTTGCCGTAACATTTGACTTATTCAATGAGATCATCGGAGCGATGTCTAATGGCCAGGATGCTATGCTAGCCGTGATGGATACGTTCAACAATCCTGAGAAGTCGCAATCCATCGTCTACCATCAGCGCTTGCTCGCATCGTCATGGTTGAAGGGTCGTTATGCCCATTACGAGCCCTGGATAACGGGTGGCGCCGAGAGCTACGTTCAAGATACCATCCTACCTATTGACCGGGAGATCGACCACGTAGGTGTTGTGCTACTTCACGACGTGCTACTCAAACCAGCGAATATCGTGCTCGAAATTGTCTACTTAGACCGGAGCAACGGCATGGAAGCCAATATTCATCGGATGCCCGAAGAAGCTAACGGTCAGGACCAGACTGCATTAGGGCCAATAATTTACCTGTTGTACCGTCCAGGTCATTACGATATTTTATATCGCGACTCTATTGTCCAGCCTTCACCCATGCCGCCCGCACTAACTACACTGTCGATCAATCGGGCAACGCCCTTCACGCATCAAGAGATTGAAAGCACCGACATGCCACTTCAAGACTTCCCGGTTGACATGAGTACATTAGCTATGATACCCGGTTTTGGTGTTGCCGACATATCCCCCTTGGGGTCTCCGGCCGCACCGTCTCCTATGTCAGATCCTTATGCCCCTTCTCCGCAATCGCCATGGATGCCGCAGCCGTTTCCAGATGGCCTAGCTACCGGGCCTCCACCTCCACAACCGAGTCCCCCGCAGCAACAGCCAGCAACCCCCATGACGTTGCACCCTCTGCGCTTCAGCAAATACAACTTCCCTGACCTAGTTGAAACCAACACGTTTCACGAACCAGCTTTCACGACAAATACCTTTAAAAACAGCCACTTCAATGTGGCTCATTACAATAATATGAATTTCCAGCCTGAGATGTACAGGCCAGAGGCAGACGAAGAGATATCACATGGAAAAGGCAGCGGTCGGAAACGGAGTAGCGAGCATTGCGCGGTCATCAAAAAAGAGAACAGGGGTTAGAGGTTTTTTTCCCCCGGTCCCATGAGCATTCTTCCGTTTGGGAGGCGGTGACACTTCCCGTCTATTACACCCACGGCGTTACTTGGTAATGAAAGACTGCGAGGTACGCGGCCGTTTTGCCGGCCGGTACCATTTATATCACCGACACGAAATAATGAGACGGAGTATCCGGTATCCCTAATACAAGAATTAAGGCCTACGAGTTTGGTATGTAATATGGACCAGAGGGCAAACAGGATAAAATTCCACGTATATCCGCAGCCCCTCGAAATAATCGGCAAAGCCGAACGCAGATGAGTTAATAAAGTTCGAGCAGAAACTAATATGATATTTTAATCCGACGTCTATGATGTGATTTGTGATATTCGTAATGGTGTTTCGCAGTATATCAGTATATAAATGCCTCGTAGATGCAGTCCAATAGCCGTATCGAAGTAGCTGCTGTACCTTGCATCCTAGGACGGAAGCACGAGCCAACGAAGAGCAAGGATTCATTGGTCTTGACCAGCTAGACCCGGCCGCGCACCAAACAATGAACACCTTCGCATCCTCGATCCTAGTAACTCGCTCACTCTTCACTCCCTACATGCCTGACTAAGGCAGCCAATTCTTGGTACAGCAAAGCAAGACCACGACGGTAAGCCACGTCGCCCTCTGATTAGAAGACTGCACTTTGCCGCTCGCTACCCAGCTAAATATATATGCGTACATGCTTTTCTCTTCCCTGTGTGAAAAGGCTGTCCGTCCTGTCCGCTTTCCTGCACAGTACACACCATACCATACATTAGGTATTATCCTAGTTATCCTGTCCCAGCTCGAAACCCTTAGGTATATACTTATCCTTCAATCTTAACTTGGCGCCGACATCGGCCGCGGACCGCTGCATGAGATCCCAGCATCCCTGATGATAGTGTCCGCAGCGCGTGTTCACTGATTGATTCGTTCGTATATACGACTCCTCCGAGACAGGCAGACAAGACAGATGGGTGGATAGATAGGAGCGGACCGTCCGCCGACCGAGCGCTTCTAGCGGATATCCGGTTGCTGGTGCTGGTTAAGTTGGGGGCTTGGTGGTGGGGAAGGTCGCGTATACGTAGGCCTGGCTGCTGGCTGCTAGCTTTTCGGGGCTAGGAGGTTATGAGCAATCGCGATGCATAAATATGTATATGTGTGTGTATGTATGTATGTACGTGTGTATACCCGTACTCCAGTGCGTGTGTAGATCGATCGGGAGGGGCGTGGCCCTGGCGTGGAGACTTTGGGGCTGGGCTGGGCTGGGCTGGCAGAGGCGTGGCCAGCCCTGCTTCGTGGAAGAGTTGTTCCATTGTTCGTGGTATCTGTTCGTACAGATCAAACCCCCACGATGACCCTCAGTACTTCGTTGTCTGGCTCAGTACGCGAACACGTGATTCGTTTGCGTAAGGCTTCGAAGAGAATACGCAAGATGGGCATCGTAGACGTGACGTATATACCATATAGGCAGATAATAAGGGACTCAAGGCGACAACGTGTAGTACGAATCATGATTGCATCACTTGGCCCTCGATAAACCCAGCATCCGTGCCTGGCCCCACCGGTTCGAATTGCAATTCCTTCCCCCACGTCTCCCAGTCCTCTTCCTCCACAGCGGCACCAGGTAGCTCCAGCCTCTCAGCGAACTCAGCAGCCCATGCTGCCGTGATATCCTCAGGCGCAATCTCGTGAGTTGGCAGCAAGTCTAATTGCGCGGCGATACTCGTGACTCCCCTATCCCCTAATCCACACGCTACGATTCGCGCCCACGGGTTCGTCGCCTCGGTCCCGGTAACCGAGACACCGACGTTGACCGCCACGCCGAGACCGGTCACATGCCGCCGAAGGTGAACACCTAGCGCCGAAATCTTTTCCTCGTCTCTCGAAAAGTCATCATCCTTGCGCACCCATACCCCCGGGTTCGAGGTCGTGAACCCGGTAACACCGTACACACGGCGCAGCGTCGCGATAGTAGTCTTTTCTAGCAGACAAGTGTAGTCTCGCACGGAGAAGTGCGCATGCTGCGGGGACCGAAGGTCTATGACGGGCCAGAGCACGGCTTGTCCCGGACCGTGGTACGTAGTCAGCCCGCCACGGGGCGCGTGTAAGACCTCAGGCGCGAAGACGGCAGTAGTGATGGACTTGTGGTCGTCGCGGGGGGGCAATGATACGGAGAGAGGGGCGCGCAGGCGCGCGAGCTCGGAGGCGGATAGCGGCTCGGTCTGCCGCCTGCCGAGAGTGTATGTGGGCGCCGGGGTAAAGGAGATGAGGGTGGGAAACGGAGGCGGGGCATCATCAGGTCGTCGCCGTGGGTCATCTCGCAGGGCCTTCCAGGCCAGTAGTTCTTTCTGCAACCTCGACTGGATGCGGGTCGCCAGGGCATAGGTCGGGTACCTGGGCGGCGTGGTCCGGGGCCACGAGGGAATAGCGATGTGGCGGAGCGGCATTGGATGTCACGCTCTAGGAGGGGGGAAGAAGAAGGGAAAGGGGGAGATAAGAGAAAGGGATATCTTTTAACCTAGGGCTTGCTTTCTCCGGCAAGGTGCAAAAACCACCTACACTTGACGATACCTAGATTATTAATAACAGAAAGCGGAGCAATGCCCAGGCCGGAAATAGTGTATGTATTGGAAGAGAGAGAATGAATTGAGGTTGTTCCCATGTAAATCTTACTGTGTTAGGTAAGGCATACGTACCCGGCTCAACTAAACTTAACCCTGTTCCTAGCGCCGTGCAGGCTTAGCAGGCTGTTTACCTAGGTAGGCTGCTAGGCTACATATGTAGGTAGGTACCTAATGTACCTTAGGGAAAGAGCAGGAAAGTTCAAGGTGAAGATAGCTTAAGCTCAGACCACCTTTTGTCGGTGACGAGAGAGCTACGATGGATCCATGGCACGGGACGATCTAGCAGGGGGTTTCTTAAAGCCTTGATCCCTGTTTCCTATCGTTTTGTGAGCTGTCATTTCTTGGCGATTTAAAAGCATTGTGCTAACCTACTAGTGTAAACTTGTTTTGTTAGTGTACTTACTGTCTTTTGTCATCCTGGATTAGTTTATGTACCTACCTCATAACATACCGTAGGTAGGTATCTAGGCACATGTACGTAATTACGTAGGTAGTTAGGTACTTTTCTTACAATTCTTCGGTCTCGCGCTCGAATTTATTTATTGCTGACAACGTCTCGAACTCGACTCGTTCATCAAAGCCTAATCCAATCCAGTCTAGTTCCAGTCTAGTCCACCATGAAATACCACCAACTACGCCACTTTCAAACAGCTTCTATTCTTATGATTCTCTTTTGATACATGGTAGAAATCACGTCTCTCCTTTACTGATACTTGAGAGATACATGTAAGCACTTGCGCGTTGCAACATTGTGTTGCCTCGCTCACCGCATAATAGATCGTGCACATGATCATCGATGGCTACCTCCTTTTCTCTGCTCACATCAGCCGCAAGATACATATCTGTTATATCCAAATTACCCTAAAGTCTAGCCTCCCAGGGGGGTATACGTTCCCGCTGGTGCCCGGTACTTCAGTGGTACAAACCTGTCAAGAGCCGAACGTTATGGCACTTCATTGCCAAATACGGAATTCGCTTATTGGGCGCCTCGGGTTGATTGGTAGCTGAGTGTGAAAGATCTGCTCCGGGGCGGGACAGGGAGTGTGTTTAATTCACTGTCGGTCCATCACTTCGTATCGCAAGTATCGTATGTATCGTATGTATCGTACTTATCTCCTATGTATATGCGCAGCAGACTAGTAATCTCGTGCGGCTCCGTTCGGACCAGACACTACCGAACCATGGATGAGGGAGAAGAGGAGCCGAGACTACGTGTAATGGTGTATACCTGTCCAACTACATATTTGTCCAACAATGGCATATGTACACTAAGTGAGCAGGCCCAACATCAAGTTTATGCATTCTAACATTGAACGGCCGGGATGAGGAAGGGGTGTACGCCCTATGCCCACCCACGCGACGGCCCGGCGTAGGCTCTCTTTACAAATCAATCCCATGTAAGGCGGAAAAGATCTTCAGCCAAGATTGCCGTCCATCCTCGGCCCCTAGTTGGGCATTTCAACTCCAGCACTACGGAGAGGACTCCGTATCCATCGTATCCAACGCCTACCCAAAGGATCTCGAGAAAACAAGGAAACGTACCTTGCCAATCCCGCCTTCAGGGCTGATTACCCTGACGCCTCCATGTTGATATTTGTTGGAGTGCTTTAGCTGTGCTCGAAAAACGCTCTCTCAATGCACATCCCGTCGATCCTCTGCCTTCCTGTCAAATGTTACATGGACACGAAAGTTTGTGCCTGAAAAAAAGAGCAAGTAGAACAATTGCAATAATATGCGGTCATAGCATAGTCAGCTGGTTTCTGATATGGAGCATCGTTTTATGTCAGCTTCTCCAAGGAGCTTTTCGGCGAATTTGACCTATTACCATGTCACAAGACCTCGGCACAAGCACGGCAGTCCTTTGCCACCTTATACCCGGACTGAATAGGACAACAACTGGCTAATTTCTACACTCCAACAAATGCCGAGAATCATCAATTGCAGAATGTAGTCACAATGTTTCATCCATCTCCAAAGGGCTTGATAATGTTTGGTGATAGTTTTAAGACCTCTTTTCTAGTTAGTTTGAAATGACGCCACCTATCAGCTAGACTCTCTTTCGATGTCATCTAAACCTCCAATTACGAACTTTTATTTTCAATTATACAAACAAGACAGCAATGATATCTTAAACAGTGCTTAGAAGTGGCCTGGTTTCCGGCTAACTCTCGCTTGGTTCTTAAATATAACTTACTTTTCTCATACCTCAGCGAGCGTTTATATACCAGGCATCGAATTGCACAGATTAAGAAGCATGGGCCTAGCTTATAGCATACTAATGATTATTTTAATCCGTGTCTCATCTCAGAATAAGGGGGAGTGATGTCCAAGTCCTGCTATGTCGCGACTATCCTGAGACTTATCAAGTACTGGCACCATAGCGACTAGTGGGATTCTCGATGAGACGTCTAGAACAAAGAATACTCTTAGTATTACATAGCTGGTTCCCTATTTTGGATATAAAGTTTTCAAGGGGGTAACAGAGTTGTTTCCGTGTCTTCGATATTCGTTTCGTAATCGCCACGTCCAGTCTAGATTAATTTATATATTGGAGACAGACACGCCTAGGTACAACGGTAATTGACTATATGACCATATTGCGATACACTGAAATAGACATCTACTGCTGGAGGTGCTAGGTACGATAGTTATGCATGAGGTGTTGCCCGTTCTAAAAAAGACCAGAAGATATAGCGGCTGGTATATCATCCTTGCAGAAGTGCTTATATTATTTTTAGTACCATCTGTACCTGCGATTTCATCCGCATAGCAAATTAGCCCATCTAACTACCAAGGCGTAAATTGAGTAGTATATCATCATGTAGCGTAGAAATAATACGATACCGTGTATCCTTCTTATGACGCATAAGCATATCGCTACCTCGTCCTTATCATATTCCAGAATATTTTGCCCCTTATAACATAATATCCAGCCAGATATTTCAGTCACTAACTCGATCAGCAAGGCGTGGTTTTCTTGACGAGACATAGAATTCGTTAGAATCTATAAAATTAAACACAAAGTAGATACATAAATAACAGTAAGATATACATAGATAGACCATTGTCCAAGCTAGTTACCCTTAAATCAACGTTCGAAGGACAAGATATTTCCTTTTGCCTATACAGCCACTTCCCAAGTTCTTTAAACTCTTATTTAAGATTTGTTGGTTTATGGGTTGTATGAGTTTTTTTTATAGCAATAGTACCAGTGGTAGGAGTAGGAGTAGTAGTGCTAGCTGTGGCGGTTGTTTGGTGTAGTGGTGGTGTAGAATTATTCTTGGCCAAACGTAAATATCCCATGATATAATGTGATTCGTCTCGCACTTCTTATCCAGACCGTATCCTCCATAATGGTTGTTATTACCCCCCGGCGCCCCTGCGCGCGCGTCAACATAAGGCATAAGGTGGTTTTCATCCAAATATAGCCTTGAGCGAAGCTTTCATAAGGGATCTCGTGGCCTCTGTCGTAGTTTTCCATCGAGCCATTAAACAGTGATGGGTGTTTCCTTCATCTATCTCTCTTCATATTTTCGATCCAATAGGGCAGGCGATGACAATGGTATCTGACGAAAAGTATATCAACTGTACCCCGCGTAACAGCTAGCAGCCGAGTAGTGATACAATAGAGCATGGAGCTCGTCAGACAATATACATATACCACTCAAACCTGTTGACAGGCGCTATCTCAACCGACATTAGAGATTCGTCGTAATTATCAGAACCATCAAAGCTCAGCTCATCATCGGAAAGATAGCCTGATCTTCGCAGCGTTGATCCTTGGATCAGAAAAGTATGTTCATCCGATTCGTCGGGTTGTTGTGCTTGGGCGTAGCATTTTTGTACATAAAGAATAAACATGCCAGAGGCGACCCCAACGACCACCCAAGCTAGAAGCAATAGATAGAAAATAAAAAGTGGAATAGACATGTTTACTTCTTCAGTGGCATGTAGTATCGTCTCTCCAACATGCTCAGGGGGGGAGTGCTAAGAAATGGTCGATTCGACTCCAGAAATAAATGATTACAGCGCATGGCCTCCTTGACACGGGCACTCTACAGTTTACCTTGAAGATAAATTTCTATAATCTATCCCTAGGGTTTCGCGGCGCAATATTTGATTATCTTGGTTTACGGTTTGTGATTCTTCAAAGCTCCCAAAGTCTAATTGTAGCGAGCCCAAATTATTTATAAACGGATAGACTTTAAACCCCATCTATTCCATTAGTTGTCTATAGAGACGATTGTATGTGAAAGAATATTCCTGGAACAATTCTATTATTATATTTGGATACGATAGAACATAAGAGTATAAAGAAGGAAACTCCATAGACACCAATCAGGTACCTAAGAAGCCATTGTGCTAACATGAGATATGGATAAAGGAGGCTAGTGTAGCGAAATCAAAGCCAGTCTTGGTTTGCAATCTTACGACGTATCTATAGATGTCGCACGCCCCGGGCTGGCGTAAAATTTAGTTCCTGTGCTCATCTCAATAGCCTTAAGATAAGTTACATACCAATTTTTTAAAACAGCCTAAGTAATGTGGTGAGTTGATCGGCTAATCTTTATTCTGAGTCTGTTACGACTGCCTTTTATAGCGTTAAATGCGTACAAAACTACAAATAATAAGTATTAACAAGGGTCAGAAAGAGCGCGCTTAACATATCTTAGAATTTATTTGGCTTACACATATAGCCTCGAATGAGAAGGAAAGGAATGGAAAGCTCGCAAGACTCGGAAATATTATATCTTATCAATCCCATCAAAATATTTAGTTAAATAGGTATTTATAAACAACCATCTAGGTTAAGTAGTTATACGAACTTCTCAGTTTCGAAAACCCTCATTATCAACAATGATGTTATGGTTCGTACGGGGTAGGTATTGGTGGCCGTGATATACAAGTTGTGGCTGGGACTCAAGCCTTATCATAGTGATAAAGTCATCATAGCATACTAATATCACCTCTATCTCAGGTGCTAATAATATCTCGTAGGGATAATAATAGTACCTAGGTAGTAATTGATTAGATGTAACAGTAAATTCGAATCTACCTACCCCTAAAAAGGTATATGAATGGGCCCAATCATCTAGCCTTTCAATATAAATTCCGACTCTAAAGAAAATGGACATTCCACGTATAGAGGACCCATGAGAATATATTAAGCGTCGTCAGCAAAGAGGCATTAATATAAAGCAAAAGACCACTTCAAGTCGCGGAGAGCGTAGATAATTAACTGACGGACTTCGGCATTAACCCCTGTTTTGGAGCCTTCACTCATGTCTTAACCAATAGAAGCTCGATGCGTAGTTGTAGGTACTTACATAAGCACCACAGTGATTTCAATGTTGTCAAGAAAAAAAAAATACAAAGTAGGATACCGGTGTTCTAGACTCGGATGTCGGATACCTCGGAGGACACGCCGCAAGCGTAGCACCACGTTGCCGTTGTCGCTATCTCTAAGCCTCACGAGAATGACGACGACTTGGCATCATGGTGATTATCAGGGCTATGCTATCACGATGATCCAACTTCGTCTGTTTTTGGTTTCTTTGAATGGGCTGTATAGATGACGTATGAGTAGAGCGGGTTTTTGTTTAGCCAGGCCTGACCTGTAATATGTAATACATACCTTAATAAAGGAAGTGCGTGCTAATTTCAACGAAATGGGCAATCATAAGGTCGAAGGATCTTGCCGGGAGGAGAGACTTGGATGTAGCTTCTTTGGTACTATTATCAGGCTATTCGGCAGAGCTAGACTAATTTAGGTAAGGAGCTCTTCCAATAGCTTCGTCAGTGTCGTCATATTACCCCACTAGGAGTTGGCTCGTGCCCGCCCTTTGACGAACCTCTAACGACTTTTCTTTCGATGATCAACACACTCTCAATCGGAAGAGACCTTCAACCATTTTATTATTATTATTGTTTTCGTTTCCGCCTCCGTCTCCATCCCCTTTCTCGTTCGTGGTAACAACCTTGCGAAAATCGTACTCGATCTTACGATTATATTACTCGTATACCTTTAATACTAATCCCTATCTGGGTTGTACAATTCGATACCTATCCCCTTAAACCATCTGCCCGACCGCCTTTGATCTCAAACCCTCTTCCGGATTCGTATCTAAGACAACCTAATCTAAGAAATTGTGTCTTGGCTCTATTTTCTCCTGGAAACGAAACAGTGTTTTAACAAGTGTTAAAAAAAATCAGGTACGTGCTGCACACAGTTTTAGTTTTACCTACCCCTTACCCTGCCAGCTGTCCTGCTTTAGGTACCTGTTTGCTCGTCTCCGCCAAACGTAAATTTCAATGTTATTATTAAAAAAAAAAAAAATTTTTTAAAGTTCGCAACCTGAAATCTAACATTTTCAACCCTCAGCTCCTTTTCAATCATCTTTCTCGATATCACAAGTAACCTCTATACACTTCAATCAGCTCTGGCCGGTCAATAGCGTTCAAGATGGCGCGTTCAAGTAAGTCTCACCGCAATCACTTTCTAGCTTTGCAACACCGCTAATAGCTCCCCAGACGCATATCTCGCGCCTCTCTCCCTCATCTTCCTCGCCGGCTCCCTAGTGATGTTGTTCTTCGTGATCCTATCAGCCGTCGCTGATACATCGCCCCTAAAACAAACCTACTTCCTGTCAGCCCAGACCGGCGGCATAACAGGCGCCCGCTCCGTCACCCAGTGGACCTACTTCTATATCTGCGGTGAAGGCAACACCGACTGTAGCGGCGCATGGCCTGCCCCTCCCCTGGGTTGGGCCTGGTCTGCAAACCCGACTAATGCGCCATCTTCTCTGATCGGTACCCATGGTGGCGATACTACGAGCTCCTATTATTTCTACATGTGGCGGTTCGGCTGGGTCTTCTTCTTAATCGCGCTCGTGTTCTCCGTACTTGCCTTCTTTGCAGGCTTCGTGGCATGCTGTGGACGCTTAGGCTCGGCCATCGCGGGACTAGGAGCTCTTGTCGCCTTGTTCTTCCACACCATCGCCGTGTCGCTGATGACAGCTGTCTTCGTTAAGATGCGTAATGCGTTCATTGCGAGCGGCCGTGATGCTAGCCTCGGTCGATGGGCCTTCGGCTTCAGCTGGGGTAGCTGGGCCGCCTTACTGATCGCCACCGTACTCTTCTGTCTGGGTATCCGCGGTAGCAACGGTGAGGGTCACACCGGTCGTAGGTGGGGTCGTCAGAGGAGTGTGCGGAGCCACCGAAGCTACGACATGAATGGCCGACGCGTTAAGGAGGAGTACGCCTAAGAGTTTCAGGGGTTATAGCAAAATACGTATGAAAAATGAATTACATCAAGAAACATACGTGCGAAAAGGGGGAAAGAAAAACAAGAAAAACAAATTGCGCTAGATGAAGTAGTATGAATGGATGGTTGGAGATTTTGACAGCACGCATACCACTTCACGCTTCAAGTTTTACGCGTTTTACACGAAGCTTGGCATAATGGATAATGACGATAATGACCGACCCAAAGTTACATACGAGGTACCGTGAGCAAGGATACGGAGGACTATCAAGGAACAAACCAGCAGACAGAGACATGGATGGATGGATAGATGAATAGTGGAGAATGTAATAATTGAGATACCACAACCATAAGTTGCGCCTATGCTCTATGTATGCTACAGGTACTTATGTGCTTACTCGGTCGTTATGGTAAATGAATTGATTGAGACTATCTAGCCAGTTTGCAGGCTTAAGTTATATCGTGAGGAAATACTTGTGATGTTATTGTGAAGAGGATGACTGCAGGTGATTGAGAGATGATCGTGTTTCATATAGCTAGAGCTTACTGGTACTTGAACGCCGTGTCTACAGTATCACAGATACCTTCCAATTGAACAGTATGTCAACAATCGGACCTCAAATTTCCCTAGAAGAGCGAACTAGAATTGTTGTACGAAGGGTATATACTTGAGAACCTAAGAGAACTACGAACTACGCCGCTATCAAGCCAATGACTACCTCCTACATACCCGTATTTAGTAGATTGATCGAGGGATAAGAACCCCCCCCCTTTATTCATCTCTATGAATACTGGGATTTCTCTCAGTATTTCGCCGGTATTAATACTAATGTAAAACAAATTAAACCAGCCCATACTCTTAAGAAGTAGATGTACCATACGCTCTACTCAGCCTACAATTACTCCTATACATGTTTATATCATATCACATCACACCTCTGACGCATGTTTCCAACCTCATGTCCTAACAGCAGCATCGTATGTATTCGCTTCTCCAGTCACATTACCATTTCAATTCATCTATAGTATAATCCACTCAACTAAACTCGTGTTCTTGACCTCAAAGTAAGTCTTATTTATCTGCCCCCGGATTACACCTCGGTAGGCAATACTTCCCCTATCGAACAACCTTCATTTCAATCTGCTCTGTCCTGCCTTGCCTCGACCGTCCAAGCATCCCTTCCTCAGCGGCTATTCTTTCCGTATATTTGCCTCTTCCAGTCCCTATAACTCCGCCCGGAATGCGAATTCCCATCTTATCTCTGCAAAAATTATCCACCGCGATGAACAAGAAGTCGAGGAGTAAGGGGAGGAAAAAGCATCTCTCGCAAGACAGAAACAAATGATTGCTTGAAATATCCCGCTCTCTTTATTTCTTTCCCTTCGCGTGATGCCAATATTAAGATCAGAAGAATTTAAAGAAATAGTAACAAAAAGTGTACAATGTGTTGCATAGAACGAAGAGCCAGCCCTCTCTGAATCTCTCGATTTTCCTCGGCCGCTTTTATAATATCACACGGATCCCTCGCGTATGCGTCGCGTCATTCATTCCAAGTTGCCCGGATTTAAATAACAGCCTATCCTTTCCATATCCCGAATACGTATACAGGGGCTCCTCGCTTCGTCCAAAATGCCGTTTCGATGATCGAAAACCCCTAAGAGACCCTTTTGCGGAAGGAGAACAAGACGCGAGATGATAAAATGTTGAGACAGCATTTCCGCCCCTGACTGTGCTATGTGTGTTGAACCAAGTTTGTACGCCGAATAATGCTATGTTCTCGAAGTAATCATGAGGGAAGATCGCGGAGGGCCTGCTCCACCATATCGCGAGAAAATTCTACCCTTCGCTGTTTGTGATCTAATGGGAATTGCCTTCGCGAAGTACCATGCCATTTCTATTTCCCAATTTGTGGACTGGTTAACGGGCTCACGGCATCAAGAGGGGCGTGGTGGAGCGCTGGTTGCCCTTCTGCCTCGCCATACTGTCCACTTTCCTTCTTTTCCAATACTCCATTAACCCATGCGGCGACTTCCGCGTCATCGGTGCTTGAATGGCTGAGGTCCAATTTCTCAGCCGCGCCGGCAACCGCTTCGGCGCTAACATCATTCTCTTCTACCTCCTCATCTTCTTCTGCGATGGTCTCCGGCTTCGTCAAGTCTTCAATCCACTCGGAAGCTAGTAGTGCCTGATATGTCGGCCTAAGCTTAGGCACCTTGTTGAGACAGCCGTGAACGAATATTCGCGCAGCTTCAGAATATCGATCCGGTAAATCGGGAGGATCTCCTTCGACGATTGCCTACGGAACAACGTTAGGGGTTATCTAAATTTTGCAGACTCGAGCTTGATTATTTACTTACACTGAGCTGGCTGAATATTGTTGAGGATACTTCTGGAGGATAGGGGTATTTCCCCATACCACATTCGATGATTGTCAGGCCTAAACTCCATATATCGCTTTGTACGCTATATGTGCCATCTCCCGCACCGGCATGCATAAATGCTCCGCCAGAGATTCGCTCGGGTGCCATGTAACTTTGACATCCGATGTTGGTTTTGGCGATGCTTGCCACCAGATTACCACTTACACCAAAATCGCAGATTTTTACTTGCCCTCGGGTGTTTATGAGGATATTCGTGGGCTTGACGTCGCGGTGGATGATGTTGTGCTTATCCTTCAGCTCCTTGAGGCCCATTACAGTGCAGTACGTAATTTTACGAAGCACATTTTCCGGAATTCCTCCCGAGTAGAGTTTGTCGATAGAACCTCCATCCATATATTCGAGACACATATACACTGCGCTTTCTTGGAAGAAAGCTCCGAAAAATTCGATAATGTATGGGGATGCGCATTCGTGCAAGATTACCAATTCCTTCAATATGGTTGTCAACTTTGCCTCGTCCAATTCTAGGCGAATCTCCTTCATAGCCATGACCATACCGGTAGTAGACCCAACTTTAGTCTCGGCGTCTACCTTGTCTTGCGTGCCCGTAGGAACACCTGGCAAGGAAGCAGTTTTGAATCCAGAGAGGCCAGGACCGAAGCGCGGAACCCTCGGTTTCGTATGCCTCACCTTGTAAACTGTGCCATAATTACCTTTCCCTAGCTCATCGAGCTTCTCTACTTCGTCGAGCGATATTCTAAACACGGATCCGTCCGAGAAGTTGACTCCCTTGTTAGTAATAATCGCTTTACCCTTAAATGTTAGGTATCCTTTTTCAGAGTCGATATACTCCTCGAATTGCTTCATTTGTGACATGTGGGCATTCCCGTTTTGAATGGGCATCGTTTGGGGGCCGGTATTGACACCGCCGGATACGGGTGAAGCAGGCGGAGCTCCGCCCATATCCCCAAGCTTAAAACCAAACCGCCTCTTGCCTGCTAAACCACCACCTGCCGAGGGTACCGAAGGGGCTGATTTTGGAAACGAGGGCGCGCCGGGTCTCTGTAAACTTCCAGACATTTGAAGGCGCCCAGGTAGGCCGGCTATTGTTGGACCGCCTGGGGAAGGCCCGCTAGGTGGTGTGGCCTGCTGCGAATTTAGAGGAGAACTACCCTGGCGCGACAGGTGGAAAGCTCGCATTTTTGCGTTAAGGTCTTCAGGTAGGCGTCCACTCGACATATGCGTAGCAGCACCGGGGCGCCTTGCATTGGACAAAACGCCTAGGTGAGTAGAGGAAGCAGACATTGGATGGGCCGGGTTTTGGGGATCGGAAACGGAGCGCAACGACGGCATTCTCTTAGGTACCTCGGGGTTAATTTCGTTGGGAGTCTCGAGAGGTGTACTTGCTTCTGAAGAGTTAATAGAGCTAGGTGAACCGGGGCTGCCCATGCCATCCCTATCGATCAGCTCATCAGGCGTCGCGGGCACCGAATCCGGATCGTCGTGTACGTCGGCCATGATAAAGAGAGGTCTTAGGGTAAAGGAAACAAGATATCTAGTAGTGCGCCTATACTATCATCACCGAGTAGTAACTCTTGATAATGTTTTATTTATTGTTGGTACTAAAGTAGAAGTCGGTATGGTGGGATTAGTTTGCTGGTTGGCGGGGAATAGCGCAAATCGGCGTTTAATAAAAAAATAATAATAAAAAGATGACGATGGGGCAGCTCGGCGACCGAAAACGTAGGTCAGGTTGGGCGTCTAAAAGATCGAGGAAAAAATTTCTACATAAATGGCAAAGGCGCAACACCGATTCGTCGGCACAAGGGTCTTGAGTCGTTCTATAATATAGTTATTTTTCATTAGCGGTCTGTAGTCTTGTCCACGGAATCGGAGCCCATGCCGAGCTCTTCGGGTAGACATGGTAAGTAAGGTAAGGCAATGAAGGTGGGAGGGTAGTGAGTAATTGGGTTCCATATCGGACAGCCACTCTTCGTCTGACAACCCGAAGCAAAGCAGAATCATTAGGGCTGCACGAACCTAGTCAAATCCGAGACACTAGCTTAAGCTGCCCAATTGTGAGGTTCATGAGCTGTTAAACTCTTGGTTGTATGTAGCAGCGGCTAATCTTTCCGTATGAGTACCCTAAGGGTCTTGGGGGAAAGAAAAGAGTAAGAGTAAATATGAGAGTGAGAGTGAGAGTGAGAGTGATAGAGAGAGAGAGAGGGTGTAGATAGTATGGAGTGGTGATAACTACTAGCATGCAAGAGATAGTAGTGAGAAGGATGTATATAAGAGATGTATGTGTATGTGTGTGTATGTGGGATAATTAGTTTTTTTGCTAAGAACGAACGTACGAAATATGAAGCGGCCGAGGCTTGTTGACAAAGAGGTTTGTGGGATTGTGGGATTGTGGAACCTTTTAGACGTGTCTTCTCTTCCTTGGACCCTCAAAACCAAGACCTTGGATACGATGGGGTTTGGGGATTTGGTAATCGACCTTGTTCCTTGTTAGATGCTTTAAATTTTTGTTCGTCTTTTTTTAGGTTTTTTAGGGTTTTTAGGTTTTTTAGGTTTTTTTTAGTTGGATAGTTGGATAGTTGGATAGTTGGAGAGGGATGATTTAATGAATGATGGAGACAGTAGTAATGGCCTATAGATTTTTAGTGGTTAGCTTGTGAAGGTTGCAAAATGTTGCCCCGCGTTTCTAGTTTCAGAAATGCTGGTTAACCTGCTATAGACTTTCACGTGGCCATAGCTTACAGCTTCTTTAACTGATTTATCCAATTAAACAACTCCGATAGGATTAAATAATAAGTACGAAACAATGATAAAAGATGATGGCCTATGTATTCTAGCCGCAAATCATCAGAGATGGAATTCTCATGAACTCGATCCATTTACTTCCTTTCCCCTTTAACCTACATCCTAAATATTAATTATTATTAATATAACCGCCGTCATTAATTTAAACGACAACGTACACCCGCATGCTATGAGATTATGGCATGATGCTTAAACGATGCTAGCGACAAGAAGGAAAGAAGAAATCGTTGACGTCATATATACGGGGCGGACTGAAGAAGCGCGAGGCTCAAATAAGATAAACTACGGGTTGGACTGCGGTTGGAAAATATCAAAGCATGATTTGGGTGGGGGGAGCATTATAATTATCACGAGCCAATTTGGAGATGCAATCAGGTTACCAGGGAATGATTTGAGTATGCCGCAATACATCACGACCAACTTGTAAACCAATACTAACGCCGATAAAACCCGGTGATCTTTTCCTTTATAATAACTGGTCACCCCGCAAACGATGCTGTTAAAATAGTAATGCAACGTACGTAGATCTCGAATTCCAACGCGATGTACCTAAGCCATTCTGACTAGTGAGGCGCACATTATTGATTGAGCAACGACTGCGGCTTACAATATGTATTAAGGTAGGGGTTATAGAGATAGTCATTAGAAGCTTCTGGCCAAGGAAATCTTAACTGTATATAAGGGACTAATGTACGTTAATACTATGGATAACATCTTAGAAGTACCTAGGTACCTAGGTAGTTAATGGAATTCATAAACTCACCTGATGTTAAAACATTCAATACCTTATGTACATGTAGGTATGTAATCTCCTCAAGCCACATACACTACCTACCTAATACAGGACATACTTAAGTACCTATCTACCTAGGTATTACATACTCCCGTATGCCATTACATAGGTACATGTACTTGCGTAAGGCAGTAAATAGAAACTGATAAGAACGAATCACGTCATCGCCACACTCGTCATCACTTCAACCCAATCACCCAATCACCGCCCCAAATACAACACTGTTTACCTATAGGCAGATATGGCTGATATACCTACGCAAGCAAGCAGGAATTCCGGATCGGAGATGTGGCCATAAGACCGGCATTTCAAGATCTCGGTCCATGATTTACAATGCGGCAACATTTGCGTCGCTCATTGTGCGGTTGATGTGTTGGCTTTACTGGCCTTGCTGCCCGTGGCTATATTCGGGTACTATTCAGCCAGCCTCTCCGACGCTTACAGTCTAAAAAGACGTCATCGTAGTCCAACGACCATATCGTACCATTTGAAACATGTTGCAGGTAGGTAATAAATATTGTTAAGCATTTTAGCTTAACTAAATAAAATAACTTAGTAAGTACATTCCAAGATGGTTAAAATATAAGATCATGCTCTGGGAGGGAAAATGAATTAACCTAGACAACCTCCAATTGTATAAGTTCTGCATGCGCCTCTATCGGTGACTTCATGAATCCTTTGTCACTTCCAGTACCTACTAGAAGACAACTGTTGGGAGCGATTAACAGACGGATGGTTGCATTCCTTCAAGCTAAACACGGCCTGAATAAGCCACCGGCCAAGCACATAGACTCTGGGCGCAATATATATCCAGTAAGCATTCTTGGCTTAGGTACCTAGAGTCGTCATTATTGCGCACTGGCGTATTGGGGCAAAATCATAGGTAAAGCAATACCGTAGACTCCAAAGCTACCTACCTAGAACACTGATAAGTAATAGGCACCGGTAATGGCTTTTAGCTGGCAGACTGGGCATTTGTGATAGTTACGCGCTAATCCCATCATTATAACACGATACATGTATATATCACTGGTAACAAAACAACAGAGAAGTTCTTTATTTCTTTCTCATTGATATGATTAGGTAGATATCCCCGACAACGGTATTAATAAGATATTAATATACACGCATATCAATATGATAGTATGTGCATACATAACCGAAATAAAGAGCGTCATAACATACGGTTATAGTTGCTTCATAATCTGTAAGTGAGGTCTCCAATCTGCCTCCTTGCGGTAAGACCGTTTTATTCTCTATAATACTACTCAAGCCATTTAATCCCCACACCCGCAAGGACAAGACCTTGAGGGGCTGTTTTAGCGTTTTGTAAAGGCCAATCAATTAGCGTAGTTAAAAGGTCCTTCCAAATTTGTTTCACACAGTGGACCTGCAGGTTGCACCCGGCCATGCACCGGGCAGCTTCCACGCCCAGCCTTGAAAAGGTACATGTATCACATACATACATACCTCATGTACTTACCTGCCTACCAGGTACACACGCTAATCAATGTTAAGGTATGCGCTTCAATGTTTCACCGGTAATTTTATTGGGACTTATCTCGTTCGAGATCTCGGCGCAGGCTAAGATCAGCAGGTACTTTAACAGTATCCTTCACCTTTTCCTTTTTCATTTTCTTGTTTCTAATCCACTCAATTCTTCTAGGCACTGCTGCCATTAAAGAAAAAGCAGCTTCTCTCAAGTTGCCTTTTTATTCTTCCCTTTTCCTTTATTACCTCATTATCTTAGGTACTTTTTTTCAGCCTTTAGGTACTCAACCTTCTTTTTTCTTCACCTCGTATTTCTGACGAACTCTATTGCGTCACACCTTGGCGGCTCTGCAGCTGGTCTGAATAGCTAGCACTGGATTTCTAGACGAAGTCATCATACAATTACCTACAATCTCGTGCCGGAGACCAAGGGGCTGATCAGCGTATTCGAAGAGAGATCATCCATCTTCTTCGATTACCATTCAACTAATTCGTCCGTCAAAAGTTGAACCCCGGTGTTTCTGTTTGGTCGTAGGATTACGAGTTTAACTGCTGGTGTTCGCCAATAGTAAGACCAACGGCAATAGTAGTAACACACTCTGTCCTTAGTCGATCAAGATCTCTCAAGTCGAACAAGATGATAGACCTATCAAGCGCAAGACCAACCTCCTTCCGGGTCAACAATGCTTTAGTAAACTGGGCTCCCGATATGCCGATGATGGCAATAGAAAACACTCACGATTCCCATCCTTCTATTGACCACTTGATCCTACTGGTCTTTGAGGCTGTGCTGGAGGTCGTCTGTGTCAGCTTGCCCGGATACATTATCGCAAGGTTAGGACATTTCGACGCCGACAAGCAAAAGTTCCTAGCGAATCTCAACGTCATGCTATTTACTCCATGCCTAAGTATGCGCATATGGACGGGTCTGTTCTTTTGGTATAATACTAACAGATAGGCAGTTTTCACCAAATTAGCATCACAGCTTAACGCCGACAAACTTATCGACCTCGCAGTTATACCTTTCATCTTTATCATCCAAACCAGCATATCTTACTTGGTATCCATATGTGTCTCGAAAGCATTCCGTTTTTCGAAGCGCCCGGCGAATTTCGTTACGGCTATGGGTGTATTTGGAAATTCAAACTCGCTACCGATTTCCCTCGTTATTTCGCTCTCGCAAACTCTGAAGGGGCTCCATTGGGACAGAATACCAGGCGACAATGATGATGAAGTAGCCGCACGCGGCATTTTATATCTTTTAATATTTCAGCAGCTTGGACAATTGGTCAGATGGAGCTGGGGATATCACGTTTTGCTAGCACCCAAGAACAAGTACGAAGAGTACCAGGATGAGACGGTAGAAGAGGGCAGATATAGAGATGATGTACCTCGAGACGACGTTTTGATTCCAGGTCTTGACGGAAACGTTACCGAGAATGATGACCACAACGACTCAGATGAGTCGGACGAGTCGGACGTATACGAACCGGCCGGCCGAACTCCAGTAGTTGGGACTTCGGTAGCATCGCCCGCCGAGTCTGATGACGAAACTGCCGCGCCAAGAAAACGATCAGCGAAGGGGTATAGCAATGGTACTAATTCCCCCAACGGTCACTCCGTAACAACCGGGCCTAGCGACATAACATTGTTTCCTCGTATGCGAGACTTGAATGACACGGACATTCCAAGTGGAGTTAAGGGATGCTATGTGCGCGCATGTCTCGGAATCAAGAAGGTTACTACGTCCATTAAGCAACGCATCGTTCTGCTTTCTACACGCGCATACAAAGGTTTACCCCATCCGATCCAGAATGGTCTGGCTAGGGTATGGAGAGGGTGGCTCCGAGTTTACAACTTTTTGTGGGATTTCATGAACCCACCACTCTGGGCCATGCTTATTGCCATTATCGTGGCTTCGGTACCTGACCTACAGCGAGTATTTTTTCAAGAAGGAACATTCGTCAACAACAGCGTAACCAGAGCAGTATCTCAGAGTGGCGGTGTCGCCGTACCTCTTATTCTAGTGGTGCTTGGTGCCAACCTCGCTCGAAACACGCAAGCCCAGAAGATTAGCGACCCCGAAGAACAACAGATTGGAAAGCGCCTCCTTGTAGCTTCGCTCATTAGCCGCATGTTACTCCCTACCCTTATCATGGCACCTATTCTGGCGCTCTTCGCCAAATACGTCCCCGTTAGCATATTGGACGACCCAATATTCATTATCGTCTGCTTTCTGCTCACGGGTGCGCCGAGCGCTTTACAGCTGGCACAGATCTGTCAGATCAACGAGGTATACGAAGGAGTCATGTCAAAGATCCTGTTCCAGAGCTATGTTATTTGGTAAGTCATATATCATGCCAAGTTTCATATGAATTCAAAGTATTAACGGTTTCTAGGATTCTCCCCTCAACATTAGTGCTCGTCATGATGGCGCTAGAGACGGTAGAATGGGCAAGATGATAAAAGTGTAGTCATTCGGTATCCAACCACTTGTACACTTGTATTATATAATGTGCGATGCGCGGGAAAAAAGAAAGCAAGGAAAAACTAGCTTGAGCAATGGTCCGGCGTGAAGATGAAAATATGTTGGCTTTATGTCTCTTAGTCATTGCCTGAACACTTTAACCGAGTGCGAGACTGACTAGGTATATTGTGACATGACGAGGTTTGGCACTGACATGACGAGGTTCGGCACTGCACGGCGAAGACCGTTCAACAGGATCGATACTTGTTGGAAGTCCAATGTACTTTTTGTACATTGAGGGGATAGGTCCCTTAGATACATAGCTCAAGTCAATGTTCGGGAATGTAATAGCTACATGTATCCAAATACATATGTGATTTTGTATACTGTGCAATGGCAATAACTTTTTGGATTAAACAACCCCAAATGACTCAAGTTGTCTAAATTCATTGAAGGGCAATACATCTTACGGCGTCATACGATTAGATAACATGGACCCCGCCATACGATTATTTATGGAAATCACTACATACAAGTATGTACCTTATGTGCCTTGTGTACATCTATAGAGGTACATGCCTATGTAACCAGTCTAACGCCGTTTCTGATAAAAAAATTCATGTAACTTCTAATTCGTTCAATCTTCAACTTACATTTTACTATTCTTTAAGTCATCAAGGATTGGTCTTTTAGCTCTCAGCC
This sequence comes from Daldinia decipiens, assembly GCF_022478715.1. Classification (NCBI taxonomy): domain Eukaryota; kingdom Fungi; phylum Ascomycota; class Sordariomycetes; order Xylariales; family Hypoxylaceae; genus Daldinia; species Daldinia decipiens. The sequence goes on along the minus strand of NW_026054569.1, from coordinate 274,127 downwards.
TTACATACCCCATTAACAATCTCATTCAAAAAAAAAAAAAAAAAAAAAAAAAAAAAAGAATTGACCACTACTCAACATAGGTCGTAGAAAGAGACCCCGCCATCAAAAAGGCCAAAAACCGTACCCGCGGTCAAGAAAAATGGGTCAGGAGTCTTCGCATCTCATCGACCCGGACACACCGCCAGAGACATTATCGGAGCGCAGTCTTCGCGCTGTCGCACAGCTTATCAAAGATGGCGGCGCAAAAAATATCGTTGTTATGACCGGCGCCGGTATCTCTACCGCGGCTGGAAGTGAGTCCGTTCTTTTTTCCTTTTTTTTTCCTTTTTTTTCCCTTTTTCTTTCTCACTATGCAAATTATATATCGTATCTACCCAAGTTCTATATAGCCGGCCTTATCATATATCACACTTACTTATCGCGATGCAGTACCCGACTTTCGCTCCCCTAAGACGGGGCTATATCACAATCTTTCTCGCTTCAACCTCCCGCATCCGGAGGCTGTCTTCGAGATCGATTTCTTCCGCACTAACCCGGAGCCTTTCTACCTGTTGGCGAAAGAGCTTTACCCCGGAAACTTTAGCCCGACAGTCTCACATGCATTTATCGCCCTACTTGCTAAAAAGGGTCTTCTCCGCATGCTTTTCACCCAGAACATAGATTGCTTAGAGCGCGTTTCTGGTGTGCCTTCCGAGAAAATCGTTGAGGCTCATGGCAGTTTTGCTACGCAGCGCTGTATCGACTGCCGTACTGAGTTCCCTGATGACCTGATGCGCGAGCACGTTAAGCGTGGCGAGACTCCACGATGTATCCGAAAGAACTGTGGGGGTCTTGTCAAGCCCGACATCGTCTTCTTCGGCGAGCAGCTCCCTGAGACGTTTTATAATAACATCTCGATACCTAACACCGCAGACCTAATGCTTGTCATGGGCACCAGCTTGCTGGTACATCCGTTCGCCGGTCTACCGCAACGGGCACGTGAAGGTGTGCCGCGCGTACTTATCAACCGCGATCGTGTAGGCGATATGGGCTCGCGTGCAGACGACGTCTTAGTCTTAGGGGACTGCGACTCCGGGATCCGAAAGCTAGCGGATGAGCTAGGATGGGGCGATGAACTAGAGGCGACATGGAGAGCCGTAGTCGGGGAAAAGGAAGCAAACCGACAACTATCCAAGACGGAGAAGGAGGAGGAGATCCGCGACGAGCTTGATCAGCTAGCCGAGGATATGGATAATAAGTTGGGCATCTCCGAGGGCGACGACGACAAATCCGAAGCTAACGTCGCGAAGCAGGGAGAGGGCACAACGACTGTTGGAACGCATGGACCGGATCGTGCTAAGGCAGGCATTAAGAAGAGCCCTGCGCCTAGTGATGCAGCACAGCTCGTGGACGACGGCGAGACGGTTCCGGCGAAGAGCGCTGAGAGATTGGATCGAGAGGAAGGCCAGAAAGATGAGGGAAAGGATGTGGAGGCGCGAGAGCAGGATAACGCGAAGATGAGTTATGAGCCACTGCAGCCTACGAAGGAGAAGCCTGTTACGGTGGACGACAGTGTCAGGGCGGAGGACAAGGGCGGAGGTGATAAGCCTGCGCTATAAGCTCGCCTTTGGGTATTTGGTGCGGTATATACCTACCTTGCATACCTTACAAATCAAAACCACAAGTCCGTAGCGGAATCTTGTCACGGTCTCATGTGTGAGTTGTCGGTTGTGGGTTATGTATAGATTATCGTCTATAAAGACGGGCGGCCGGCCGGCCGTGTATAGATGTGAGAGACAATATATACCCACCAGTGTTTTGAGATACAGATGAGGCGGGTTTGTGTTGCTCTTTAGTGTAGAGATATATATAAATATCGATGTGTGAATGATACGAGTTGAAAGCGATACTAATACAACCGAGTGAGCTTACTAGGTGGTTTGCTACGTACCTCTATGAAGCGATTAGGTTACGTATCTAGGTACCTAGGTAAGCAGGCATTGGATTATATTGTTTTCCTGCTGGGTATCGGAGCAAGAGAGTTCATAGTCGATGGATAGTACCTCCTAATACTTGGGGAAAAGTTATAGGAGATACTACTTTTAGGAGGGCCGCATCCTACGAGACTGTCAGTAACGAACGGTAACATAATCTACTCATCACTTCTCAATGCTAGAATTATTTAGAACTAAGGCTAGGTTACAGAGAATACCTTGGCGCATCTTCCTCGCTTTTGGCGAGTGATTATATTTAGTGGTAGCTAGTAGTAGTGATATGAACATTTTCAACTTGATAATCTTAGGAGCTGCAGCAAGATGTATTAATAAGAATTAGAACTACCTACCTTTTGCGACCTACGAGGCTGGCCATCATGTATCATATATATTCAGGTTGCATAGTTGTGTATCGTTGTACGTGCTAATAGATCCAATATGAGAACCGCGTATGAAATTTTTGGTTGTCGTTCGGGCATAGTATAACGGTAGCATCACTCCGTAAGAACTCCAGTGTCATCGAATATGTTTCCTTAGTGAACCCCGGCATAACTTCAGATACTGCCTATTGACGGAAACGGTTCCTGATACATTTATGAATCAAAATCAAAATTCAAATTATATAGCCAGATAGATAGTGCCTATAAAGACTTTCTAATCTCATGAGGAAGAGACAAAATGGCGCTTCTCTTCTAAGATACCGGTATATTATAACACTAGGTAAAGCCACATACTATGTATTGTTATTACACACGCTATTACCGCCAAGACATGTGTAGACAAATATTAGTGCTTCTCACACCAAGCTAACCCTCTTTAAAGAAAAGAGATATAATGATATTTGGAAATACCCAGGCTGGCCGAGCGTAGCGGTCGGACTACTTATTAGGACACGCGCCGGCGAACTTGTCCTCTTTATAAGGGTTTAGTGTGTATTTCATAATACCCTATATTGCCATGTTTACTAGGCAGGAACCAGTATCGGCAATGCTGTCGCTTAACTACATATATACGGCAATTTGTACGAGAAGCTGAGTGTGCTGATTGCCTCGTCTACCTATGTATGTATGCAGTTCTGCGGCTGCGATGCAAGGGGATAGGAATCTAACCTAGTCTATATCGGTGGTGATAGTGTGGTTTGTTTCGCCTAGTGTAAGTCGTCGTCCGGTCGGGACGGGGCGAGCTAACGAATTAAAAATAGGAATACGAGGTTGTCACATATATTTTACAAGCACATAATTATCAGCCTTGACCGGATGAGGAGTTTAACCGCACGCGCTATTCAAACTACACATCATGGTTTGAAGTTTCGAGTCGCCAGTATTGGTTAGACGGTTTCAGCAGGGCCATTAAACGTGAGGATTCGGATGGCTCCGAGCTACTATGTTCGTACATAATGTCCCTCATCCCCGTTTGATGTTTCTCAACCGTTGTTGATAAATTCAAACCTACCAACAACAACATCTCTAGGTAAGACAAGGCATAGTGATAAGTCTTCGACGTGGCATCCCGAGTTGAAGGTTTCTCTCTCTTCTTTGTTCGTATGGAGTGGGTAAGTTGCCATGATATCCTCTTTAGCTAATAGCCTAATACAAACAAAGATGTCATACGAAGGCTGTAAATTAGTTAAAGACGGCCTTGCCGAGGAGTCCTAAGAACTAAGAATATAATATGCTCTAATAGGATGACTAATTTATTCTCATTTTATATATAACTTCATCCACATGGACTTCGCTCACTTTGTTCATACTGATGAAAATCTCTAATAGGTCACTGTTCGCAGAAAAGCATGTGCGGAGTCTAAAGAACACTATCGGTACAATTCTAGCGCAAATGAACCCCTGCCAAGACAAGCCAGGGTTGTCTATTCCCTGTCAATATGTTCCCCTGAATTTTATGGGGCCGTATCCCCTTGTATCCCTTTTCCTTTTTTGGGGTCCTGTGCCCTCACGATACATGGAATCAAGACATCAATTCTCATAATTTGAACCATACACATCAGTAGTTTACCCATAGAACGTAGGTTGCTATTCGCCCTGCAGTTACCTATGCATAATGTTGTAATTCGCCCCGTTGTGATCATATCAATGCCGCCTTTACGCCATTTCTAATTCTCACTACACAGGTTTACTTCATAAGTATTTATCCCTTCTTTACCTAACTGCTCTGTCAGGAACAAGAGAACTAGACTTCTGGCTTGGCGACTTCGAAGAATACTACCTCACACCACCCGCCGCGTGACAATTTCGGAATTGCAGGAGAAAAAAAATTCATCACGATCCCTCCTAAGACTATTCTTACCTTACCCTTATTATTTTCTGCAAATAGAAGCCAGCCGCTGCCAGATTTATCAAGATTTCGGAGGATTGTGCATGGCATCCTAACATACAACGTCGATTGCATTGTGACGCCGAGCTCTTGGTCGCTATTAGGATCGACATGTACTGCTAGCATCCTCGTTTCAACCCCGCTGTATCCAACACGTCCCTGTCGCGCGCTCCTGGTTCCGAATCTGCGGTCCGAGCATATCCCTTCTGAATTCTACACATACCTAGTTTAAACTTTCTTTTCTTGATTTCTGCTATTCTATACAGTCATTACCGTCTTGGTTGTTAGGGAGAGAGAGTGCGCGCTCGCGTGTAAGAGTGAGAGTACGGTAATCTTAGAGGTGGAAAGCAGCGCATGTATAATTGTGAAAGGAAACAATGGTCTCATTCTTTGGGTTTAAGCTCGGTGGCGAGAAGAAAAAGTGAGTCGGAATAAGTCTTGCGTAGTACATCTATCTGACTAACAATATCCAGAAGCCGAGAAGATGAAGAGGCTTCACCAACGCAGGTTCGTAGGAAACTTGTTAGAGAACCTCTAGATGAGGATTTTCCCACGAGGGAGGGCGGGAAAGCCGCATCTCATAGTGCCAACGTCTATTCGGTATCCCGTCCCAACACGTCTCATTCAGTCAAAATCACGGCTATGCAGGCGAAACCATCTCCCTACGGCGCAGACATGGCCAATGTAGCTACTATGAACATATCCGAACTTCCTCAGCCAGGTTTTCCGGCTTTAAAGCAACATTCGTCGAATCCCATCTTGGGAAGTGGTAGTGGTTGGCAAAATAGCCCGATTCAGGACATAGTACCTCCAGTTCCTATGCGAAATCCTTCAAGGCCAGCTACTCCCGTTCAGCAGAAGCAGACAGTCTGGATGAATCCCCTCGAAATGCATTCTACCACAGGTCCCCCACCGTCCTTGGCATCGGCGCCCTTACCATCGCTGAGCAAACATCAACTTAAACTAGAAATCCCTAATGATACGGCCCCCTTACCTAGGGAGGAGGATCCATCAATGCCTCCGGTACCTCCGCGGATAAGGCCAAGCCCCGGTCCACACTCTGCCGAGTCACCACAGAGAAGTCAGTCACCAAGTAAGCCACCATCTCCTCCGCAGTCGATTAGGGGCGGAACGCCGGTCTTGGGACGCCCGCCATTTCCTAGGGAGGACATGTTCCGTCCGTCAAGCAGAGGCAGTCACAGGAACGGGCCGACTACGCTTAAAGAGGTACAAAATGTCAGGGATATGCCGAACTACGGGCATTTTGGACCGGCGTCGATTCCTTCGCCTATAGCGACTCCCCGTGTTAGCGAAGACCAAGTTCAGGGCGGCTTAGCGAATATCTTGGGCGATCCCGGTATCCATATCCGGTCAGTCGGGGCAAGACGCGACACAGTAACTTCCCTTTCAGCCCCCATCCTGTCCCAGAGACGAAGCCTCGAGATGCGAGTAGAAGAGCTCACGAGACCGCGCATGGAGGAACCAATACAGCGTCCAAGGACATCGAACGGTCCCGAGATGCGCAAGCTCATGCGACCTCCGCCGTTGAACATCGATTCTCGTCCGAGAACCCCCGACCGCGCCGGCACTTATCCACCACCGTTCGCCATGAATCAGAAACCTCAGTCGCCGATGCAGAGTCCACGTAGGATGCCGAGGGATAGAAGTGGCCCGCCACCTGCTGCCGTCGGGGCGCGTAGACCAAACACTAGAAATGTGCGCAGACCCGCCGCAGACGAGTACGTGATTCAGCCGTCGTCTCAACCGTCGTCTCAACCACAATCCCGATCTCAATCGCGATCTCAGTCCCGGGCCAGGAGAATGTCTCAGGACAGCATTGGTTCCAACTATGACCGGCCGACCTCCCCCGACAGCCCTCTAATGCCGCGCACCGGACCGCTAGCAGGAAGCCCATACATCACGCCCATCGAGGCGCCACTAGCACCACCGCCGCTCAAGAACGCGAGCTCGCGTTCGCGTCTACAAGAAATGGAACTATTCCTTGCCGACGGGGATGAAGAAGAGGCCGAGTTAGACGAGCCGCTAATTCCCCCACGCCTAGGTAACCGCAATGTTCCGACTCCAGATTCCACGATGTGGCCGATGCCCTCGCCAACCGCCTCCTCATTCGATGATTACTCGCGCGTTGGATCCCCCTTTGAGACACCGCCTCGCATATTAGCGGATATGGCTAGGGGAGGTAACGTAATGATTGGTTCGCGATCAGAGTCGCCGTTTGGGATTCGGTCTTTTAATTTCAGCCGGCCAATGACGCCGACTCTAGGACATGCGCCGCCGCGCCACGATTTTAGTCACCTTAATCATTATGGTGGTAATAGTGGTGGTCACAATGTAATCGCAATGCCGCCGAAACGCTCCGAGACCGCCCCCTTATCACCTGGATTCCGCGACCCGCAGGCCTCGCCGGCATTTGGTAGGCCGCTACCGCCGAGGTCAAATACGGTGTCTCCCGGCATGGGCCATGGGCACGGCCGTGGCCTTAGAAGCCCGGCAATCGTGGGGGATGATTTCGGGCGTGGTGGGTTTATCTAACCTAGCCTTGTTATTGTTATGGTATATCATGTTGCGGCTGGCTGGCTAGCTGACTTCGATTCACATACGCCTACTAACAGTCAGGCGGAAACTGATAACATTCGTTTTTAAGCTTCAGTTTCCTGTTATTTCTCTCCTTTGTCCTTAGAATATCGCATAGCAGCGCGTCGCGTCACGTTACATTACACTATCGCATCATCTTCAGCCGAGATACCCCTTATATATTCACACATACCCGTAACATTATCTTTACGTTACTATACTTTACTTCCTTTGTCGATATATAGGATTCGCTATTGAGATTCGAGCTGGGCGTTCGGAAGGGGGAAGCAAAATGGAATTCTCATGTATTGTCTGCATCGGCATCAGCATTAAGCATTGGTGGTTTGTATTTCGCCTACTGTATCGCATATGTATGTATAGCATCTGTTTGAAGGAAGAGAAAAGAGAAGGCTACTCTAGGATGCGCGGTTTAGATGGGAAAGAAAGATATGGCTTTGTTTGTTGGACTAGTTAAGCTATCTATGATTACTGTCTATTGTTAATGCGGACGGCATATATATATTACATATGTTCTATCTTTAGGCTCTTGGTGAATTGAAGTAAGGAGTATTCAGATCTTACGGCTGAAGTTTACTATGTACCTAGTTCCCCTATTCCCCTTTCAATATCCATCCATCACTATCGAACTTTGCGCTCACGGTACGTGAGAGGCGTCTCTAGTTACTAGAATGTTATAAGATTCATGTGAAATGTGCATATGCCACGTAGCAACAAATTATCAATATGAATAAGGCTGAGACTATGGGAAGCCTTCTCTAAGGTTCGGTTACTAAGACTTTGAAATGGTTGAACACTTTGACATCTGATCGGCAAACCCTCTAGGTTAAGCCCCTTCTTTTACAGCCCAAATCTAGATCAGCCTAGCGTCAACGATATATATCAGCCTTCATGGGTAGGTGGTTTATTAGGTCAGGCCTTTGTGGCTGAATTTTGATTGCCAACCAAACCACGCAGCATCAAATCTTTGCCTTGAGAAAGTCGCGATAATGCATAGGTAGGTAGGTATTTATATACGAGACTACATATGTTGCTACAACCATATCCCTCCAGTGAACATGATCATATTATAATATCAAACTAGCGTCATGAGTAAATGCTGTCATATTTCACATGTCGCAGACATCTCGGCTTGCATAGTAGACCCTGTTCTCCAGTTTAAAACTAGACTCCGAATGACGATCGTGATGGTGGGATTGCTCTGGATCTGACCTTCAGTGACGTCACATTCACGTGTGAATGAGATTCTAGATTTCTAGGCAGAGCAATGCTCGGGAATGCAAAAAGGTCGATTAGATGGGGTTTCTATACTAATCGCAGCTTCAATATAAAATAGTAGGCTTCGAGCTGAAATATACAATACAACATATAACGTGGACTTGCGATAATAAATAACAATGCCTGTCGAGGTTAAAAGCATAGACGAAATTAACGGCTTGAGCGGCAGTCGTGAGCCGCCGGTCGTGTCGACGATACCGAGTGTAAAAGTAACGGTTGAGAGGAAACCGTTTCTTCAGCCAGACGATGACCAGAGGTTACCGCATACTGGTATGTACTTTCACCTTCGATTGTACGGAATACCGTCTCCCTAACTTACCCGCACAGGTACTGCTCGAGCCAACATAGCGGCTACTTATGAGAAGCCCTATGGAACAACGGAAGATGGATGGGCGAGACGGCACCGGGATAAAACAGTACTCCAACAGCACTGCGAGTTCTTCGACTTCGTAGGCCGGCTCTTCACCCTTTCTCCATTCAATCCACCTCAGCATACTAACCCCGCTGACTAGGACCGCGACGGCGTAATCTGGCCACAAGATACATTCCGGGGCTTCCACCGGATCGGCTTCGGGATAATCCTCTCCCTAGTCTCAGCCTTCATAATCCACGCCAACTTCTCATACCCGACGGTATCAGGGTGGCTGCCGGACCCATTCTTCCGGGTGTTCATCGCCAACGTGCATAAGGACAAGCACGGCAGCGACACGGGGACGTTCGACACCGAGGGCCGGTTTATACCGCAGCGGTTCGAAGACGTTTTTTCCAAGTACGGCAAGGGTCACGATTATCTGACTATTTGGGGTGTCGTAGACTTGCTTAAAGGGCAGAGGTGCATTATGGATCCTGTGGGGTGGTTTGGGGCATTCTTTGAGTGTGAGTGAATCTATTTACCTACCTGTTATCCCTGTCTTGTCGCGTCGAGGTGATAAGAATATGTGACTGACGCTTGAGATGATAGGGCTCGCGACGTACTTGATGCTGTGGCCGGCAGACGGCAAGATGAGGAAAGACGACATTAGGGGAATCTACGATGGGAGTATCTTCTATACCCTTGCAAGCCGGCGAGCGGCCAAGAAATAGGTTTAAATATGGTTCAATGATAGTGAAGGGAGGCTAGATTGTCTGGATCTCAGACTTGTAAAAGACGGAATCTTAACTTACAAGTTATAGTAGACGTAGTAAAACGACGAAGGTAAATTGCTCCTTGCATAACCAATATGTAAACTATCCTGTATAAATAGATCATAAATCATCTATGAGAGAGGCTAGACCTTGACCATTCCGTCTCTTTAGAGAAGGCACAAGCACAAACTTATTTCGGTAGTAATCGCTCGTAGCACGATATATTTGAGGCCTTAGAATCTTAGGCTTCGTCCACCATACGTAGGAATAGGGCATCCTTTCCTGTGTATCATCCAAGCCATCATATAGGATCATATATGGCGACATAGCTACTGTGTTCGATAGCAACTACAGTTAAGGGGTATAAGAAAATATGTCTTTCTGGGATAGAATCATGTCGTGGTTTTACCTTAGGGTTGCACACAAAGTCACCGAATACCTGACATCTTGAAAGATGTTATAGATCAGTATTTTCATTACATACTATCGATCTTAAATACATAAAAATACGCGAGCGAGTAGGTTAGCTAAAGGCATTGGTATCTTAAAGCCCTCGGTTCCTAACTCCCCCCTCATGAACATTATCCAAGACCCAATATGCATAATCATGTACAAGTCTAAACCGTATCATTAGTCGCCGGGGCCATGCCCTGCTTCCTTGCTTCATTCAACGCCTTGAGCTTCGCGGTTCCAAAGCCCGCTACGCCGTCCTCCTGGTTGTCACCGAGCCAAGGCTTCTTGGACTCGCCGAGGATGCTTCCCGCGAGGAAGTACACGATGAGGCCGACGATGATGCAGACGAAGGCGATGGGGTACAGGAAGTGGATCGCGTAACCGAACACGTGAATGCCGATGATGGTACCCCAGAAGTTGGCCGTTAGCAACGAAATATTATAGAAAGCTGCAGACGCGATACGCAAAAGGAACGGTACCACCGAATAGAAAAATGCTAGTACTAGCGTGTAGCCCACCAGGTACCCAGCCGCAGAGTTGCTCCATGTCGCCTGCTGGAAACTCTCGCGGTCGAAAATAGCCGCTTGCACGCCGTTGATAAGCATGCCGAAGAGACCCATGAAAGACAGCACCTCGTACATAGGTCGTTTACTGACATACCACTCCTCAAAAACGTTGGCAAGACCGTAGCATGTGGCGCCAACCAGGGCAAACAAATCACCCTTCAGTATATTTTCTCCGGCACCCCCATTGGTGCCCTGGATGTGGTCGCTAGCGAGTAGGATTCCCATACCACCGCAGCAGATTAGTATGCCGAGGATCTGGAAGATCTTGTACCGCACACGCAATAGGAGGAATGAGATAATAACAACACACACGATGGCCCAAAAGTTGATCAACTGCGCTGACAGGATATTCGTATAGCGATACGCCAGCACGGTGAAGTAGTTACCCTGAACATCGAGGAAGCTAAGAATAAAGTACTTCCAGCCGTCCCGCAACAGGATCTTGCCGTACTTCTTGGGACCGTAGGTATAGAGCGTATATGTTAGGTAGATGAGCGATAATAGGATGTAGGTGAAAACGGTCTGGAACGCTGGAATGGAAACGCCGCCGTTAGCTAGGAAGGTCGAAAAAGTATTAGTAGCCGTGATGCACAGTGAGAGCGTCTGGCCTAGCAAGAGGACGATCCAGAAGTCGGTGGTAGTAAAATATGAATACCAATGGAACTTCCTAGCTTCGATCTGCTGCAACCCATGGCTGACGGCTTCATTAGTAGCACGATCGGTGTCGGTGGCACCGCGACAGCTCTCGTTGGTACTGTTACCGCCTGTTACTTCGACGGTAGTGGTAGGAGCCTGGAATTGGCTTGTTTTATTATAATCGCCCATTTCGAATTGCTGGATCCGGCTATATCCTTGGTGTCGATGGACTCGTTTAAATGTGTCTCGGAATGTATGTACGGTGGTAGATGAGATATCTGAGAATCTCATATAAAATCGACAAGCGAGACGGGTATCTTGATTAAATGAAAATGCGCCAAATGAATAATAACTTTGAGATCAATTATGGTCTGGTATCCAAAAATCTCCGATTATATTCGTGTAAGTCTTTCTGTCGTCTCCCTACTGCAAGCGCAAAGACTTCAAGTCGCCTGCAAATGATGCTACCTCGATGGGAGAGTGCGCATAAGTCTATGCGCGCGGGCGGGATTTGAGATAATAGACAAGCAAAAGGTCATGAGATGAACCAAGTTCATAGGACGTATAAGTCTAACTTATAGCCTGTCTATTTGCAAGACGCGACGGGTTGGTAGCTTGAGGCGAAATCGTTCCTGAAGAGAAGCAAAAAAGAAAGAAAAAATATTTATTATATCGGGTCCGGTCGGTCTTGTCCAAGCTGGTTTTGGTCTTATAGATTAGACAAGATCTAGAAAGCGACCTCCGTGTGTACCTATGTATAGTGGGGTGCTCGTGGGGTATCACAGGCGTACTAAAGGCGTGCTTGCTTTCGTAAAATCTTTGAAATTGGGCCTTCTATTGGTTGGTATGTCCCAGCCCCGGTTCTCTTTCAGCTAACTAACAAGGCTAGCCCTAGGCTAGACCTCGTGGTTATCGCCGGTCTCCACTAAGTTAACACATGTTTTCAGGCCTGGCCAGCGGGAGCTCCCATTGGATTTTGGCGAACATACCTAGTACTAGGTTACATACATGCAGTTGCTAAACTCTTATTAGCGCGGGATTCAGCGCCTCGGCTTCATCATCAATAAATTTTTATGTTTGTCTACCTAAGGTATCCAGCCTAACTACGCCATTGTCATTTCCCTTTTCTTTCCTATTATTACGAGTCAGTTTCTATGCAACTAGCTAGGTAGTGATACCTGAGAGCTACGTTTGAAATAGGAGAAAAGCCAAAGGTTCAATATGTGGATGTCTATCTTTTGATATCATCATATATGTTTACAGCTATAACATCTGCTTTGTCATTCCGCAGACTATCAAGCTCTCCAGAAAAGCCTATAAATGGTAGAGGAACCTACATGTTCACAAGTTCCTTATAAATAGCTAAGGGATGATCTATGGCTATTGCTCTTAATAATTCAAATAGGAGACTTATACGATAAGTTTTCATTGCTAACTATGTGCATGTCATACCTTAGGTAGTTCTAGCAACTAGATACTCTCTAAGAGCTTTGACTGGAGAAGGCGATTCTATACTACTGAGCTAAATAAAAACATCACTCATGAAGGGGGGCTCCTTAGCAAGCGAGAAGTATATGATTCCTTTATGAATATTGGCTCGTAAATCTACATATGGGTAGCCCTGAGAAGGCAGCCTCCTTTATATAGGCACTGCGTGGAACTACTCGATGAGTTATACAAATACGATAATTAAACATGATAACTTTAAGAGCAGTCTACTTGTAACCTACATTCGCTTAAAGGGTTCAGAAATGTGTTGCGCGAGGGGTCCGATAGCCTCCTATTTATCTATCAAAGGCTAGAGAGTCGGTAATATCAAGATAATGTGCACCTCGTAAGTTAAGGTAGATGCATTACTTCTCAATAGGGTACGAGAATTTACGACGTCGCTACCGGTACTATTCATTAATATTGTAACTGAGATGAAAGTTTACTCCCTTGATATCCCGAGATGGCGCTCCTAGACGGGTTTGATATAGACACTAACCAACCTGGATAGGTTGTGTTATCATGCCAATAGCCTAGTTTTATGCCTGCGTCGTCATTCAATCACAGGATAGGTAAGATAACATTTAGTATATAAAATATCGTACGAAAATTTAGTAGTTATATCGTTAAGACTCTCCAGTCTCATCAGCTCCGCAAGCAAACACTCGTCCGACTTTCCGACGAATAGCAAGGCAGCTAAACCCAAACCTCGGACGGACGTCGGGGGACCATATCATGCCGGATCAGCTGGAACACAGAAGGAGATCAGCACTCGCCATCGATTGGGCTGATTCGACCACGGACGCCGGATCCACCAGCGCGAACTCGTAGGATCTTGGCGGCAGCCAGTTCTCGCATTAGTCGTAGTATGTACGTGCCTGGTGCTTTACCAATGACACCCATAAATTGCATCTTGATCTTGACGTGTTGGTGGCATAGATTCGTCGCCCGACCTATTAGGCCTGAGATAGGTCCCTAGATCGGAGTATATATACTATAGCCCATAATAACTCTACTTGCCGGGCGGGTCTCCCCAGATACTCTTTAAGCCGGTACCTTAGTTCTAGCGAGGCGAAGGTGGAAGGATAGGACTGTGCATGTGACGCGACATCGAAGATCTATCATGTCGCCTCCGAATACCAGTATTGACTTCAGATCCTCAAACCTTACCTTTTCTAGTGAACATACCCATATCACTTAAGTATATTGATCAACATTTATTGATCAACAAGATACCTAGCTTTACGCATTTGCTTTCGGCCCATTTGAGGAATTTCCATTCCCTCAGGCGAAGATCGTAGATGTCATCGCCAAGCGAGGGGAGCTATGATTCGCATATGGACCCTTACGAGCTGCAAACGCGGGGAAGCCTTATTTGCTGGGTGAGTTGACCGAGGAAGCAAAGAGGAAAATATATTAGAGATCGGGTAGTGGGGGTCGCCGCTGGCAAATGAGGTCTCCCAACGTCTCATACTGGATAGAGATTGATCAAGGGTTGGTAGGCAGGGTTATACCTAGGTTAGTCGCTTCCATATAAACATACGGGATAGGCGATTGTGTCCGTACGCAAAATGTAATTACTTATAAATAGAAAAGTCCAGTATGCCATTGCTTAGTTAAGAAATAGGAATGCAGCCTCATAGGCCGTGACGATATAAGATTGAATCAAGCCTGGCCTTACTTAAGGGCTTTTATACAGCCGTAAGGATATCGAGATCTCATAAATAACGGATTACTATTAAATCGGAAAATTGAAGATAAAGTAGTTAAGTGAGCAGTCATGAGCTATTATAGATGATAAAGGCACGCATTCTTAGTTACTATCTTAATCATGTTTACAACTTTTATAAATGAAATTTAATAATATATCGGGCTATATAGTAGCTACTCCACTAGTTGTTGAGAGTACTGCAAGGCTATTCTCTTGTTGACATGGCGTACTCGGCCAAATTTGAAGCTCGGTAGAATGACCACTTATTAAGGAGGATTAAAAATGCCCGAACTACTAATATGTAAATTCCTTTAAACCAAGTTAATCGTAACCCTACGCGTTAATTTAGCCTGACTAGTCAGTAGGCACCCCGCGGACCGAGTCCATGGGAAGCGAGTTATTGGATCTACGAAGAGTATGTATATCGAGGGAAATGAGCAATAAAATGTGACAGGTGGTGGCAATAACAATGCTTTGAGCATTAGATTTTCGATTTGTAGTGGGATCGGAATCGCTACTTCGACTATCCTCAGGGGTGTTGTTGGGATGAGAGCAATATGGGGTCGTATGTAAAACCATGGAGATGCCTAGGAATTAGGAACGCCATTGAACCGAATGGAGCAGATTACCAATTCAGGAAGCTCGTGGGGAAAACATAACGGTTAGGTCCTCTCGATCGGCTCGCCGAAGGAACCCTCTTTTGTTGGCGGTCACCTCGACTCCTGAATCGTACTGTGTAGAACCTTGTATGTAATCTGATCAGGCCATCCATTGATTGATGACAATGGAAAAGCCATTTCAACTGGTCAAATCGACGGGCCATCCCACAATTAGTAGCTTCGGATATTTTGGGCCACCAAACCAGGTCAAATTTTAGCAAGATCCCGAATTTAATCGTCGCTAAAGGCGCTAAGCGGAAAATAAGAAAATTGAGAGACGATGAACCATATGTAACTAAAATTGTTGAAAGGGGTATTACATATCTGCTTACGAGACTTCGAGCGTCGGTCAGTTCTTGCTAATCCGAGAACATCCGGTTCCTTTACATTAGTAGACCGTAGAATAAACCGGGGGAGTGGAGAGTGAACGGTTGCGTGTTGGAGATGTGGATGGCAAATTTGCTGTGGTGGTCTACAAGCCTAGGCTATCCAGATACTCGGGTTCCGGTTACGATGGCTTATTGCTCTATACCATCTTGCTCGGCTCCTATATTGAACAAATGCATTGTGATCTCTAATAGCCGCCGTACTGATGGACCATATCGTTGGGTGGCATATTTGGAGTTCACATCCACGTGAGCTTGGATAGCGGACCGCTAGTGGGTGGTGTTCCCTTGTTTTCAGTAGACTTAAATGTCAATTATGCATAGGAATTATGCATAGGAATCCCTGCTTACGAGCTGCGAGATGCCAAGCCCACGTAACCTATGTAGACGGTTAGCTCTTTTAGATCAGCGCTCGCGGCGCTTCTCGCTTCTTGCATGCTGCAGGAGAGACGTTTTTGATGTGCTGCGTTGTCCCATACGTAAGGGGTGGTGTGAGGTAATGGCGGGCGACTGTTACAAGCACAGGTCTGATGATCAATATGGAGATATATCAACCTGAGAGGTTCTATTCTAGAACTACCTATTTCCCACGGGCCACAAAATAGACCGGATGGCATTAGATATGTAGGCGATATGTATCTTAGGTACACATGTAGCTCAAACGAAGTATCGAAGTATCGCTTACTGTTTGGACTAGGATCTTGATCTCGTCCATGAGGCGACAGGCAAGGGGTTGGTACATTTCCACGAATGCATACGCAAGATTTAGCTCGCCGTAAGGCCAGATCCGAACTTGGGGAAACTCCTTTCGCTTCGGTACTTCTTAGCCGAATGGAACTCGAAATTCGATCAATTCGTGTCGTCATGCGGTCAGTTTCAATTATTTAAGAATTACCAAGGGTTCAGCAGGCCAAATAGGGGCCCCGAAGTAGGTTGATACTTGATGAGCCGGCCCCAACAAGGGACACTCCATAGCCATTGGCTCTTATATGTATGTGCGGACTTGCAGTCTTCGACAGCTGTGTAACGCTTCTATGTCGGTATAAACTGGCGGTATCCGCGCCGTGAAGAGGGTATTTTTGGATACCGTTGCACCGTATGAAGTATTCTTTCGAAGGGCAGAACAACGCTACATGGCGTTGTTTACTACCTACATGTAACGATAGAAGACCGCATAAGAAAGAGAGAGAAGATGCTAGCTAGCAGCTATAGTTTCTTGTCGACATTATTTCGCTCGAAGTTAATAAAGGCGAACGTTAAGTAAGAGAGGACGAAGATGTATAATCGGCGATAAGCAGTTAATAATAGCAATAAGGACATATTCAAAGAATTGGTTCGCGTCTTTCCCTTTTCGCTCAATATTGAAATATATAAAACTATCAATGGTAGTGACATGTTGATGTGTTATACTTACACGTATTCATGGGTCTAAAGGGATCACATGTAGGTAGACGTGTAGGTAAACGTGTATGAAGCGGTCAAGTCAAGATGAGGCTCGTGCTGCTATTCAAGAGCGCCTAAAGAGTTGATATGATTTGAAGTTTGAAACGTACCTGGAGCCTCAAGTTTCAACGGGTCGCAGGGTCCAAATTGCGACCCGAGAATACTTTCATCGTTTAGAGAAACTGACGAGATTTAGACTTAATTGAGATGTGGGGAGGAAAAAGAACTCATAACCGTTATCTTAAAAGTCTTTAACCTAGGTAGGGATGTACATTTCTATGTTGCCATGGAGAAGAATAGGTGCACGGGTGTTATGGGTGCTGTGGGCAAGCCTGGCTGTGGGGGTCATGATACCTAATGCCCTAGTACCTAGGTACCTACCTAATCAAACGGAACAACACATGGACTTGTAGAATAGGCGGTTCGGACGGCAATAAACTCCGACCTTGGCTTCAATTGTGCTTGGTCTTTGATGACCTGTCTTTTTATTCTTATTCTAGTCATATTCCTTCCTGTTAAAATATAACGATGACATCCCATAGGAGAAAATATCTTATTCTAAGTAAATTGCAATCGTACCTTTTATGTAAATAGATTATTATGTGCTTTACTAAATATTATATTTAACGTTGGTATATGAGTTAGGTACCTAACCTAACATATGTATTTGAGAACATTTAAAAGATCAATTGGTGGATTTAATCGATGTTCATACATGTATATACCTAGGTACCTAGTTAGCTGCAAGGTGACGATTGTTAAAAGTATGGAGTTGGCTATGGAGAGTTGGCAAGGTTAAACGCAAATGTAGATTTTGGTTCCCGCTGATTACTAGCAGGCACCACCCTGTAAACCCTGCTCTGGTAGTTAGATTTCAAGGGTACCTTAAGTAGCGGATACCCCTCAGCTTTAACCTTTTCGGTGGTAGACTTTGGTTTTTTTATCTTTTCGAGTTAACGGCTGCTTCCTAAAGCAAGGACTGTCGCACCACTGACTGTAAAATTCAAATGGAACTTTTATAATACTATTTTGTTGTCCCCATTTCATTAATGTACTGATATTTAATATGAGTCTTTAATATTAAATACTTGTTTTTATTCTTTATTAACAGCACACAGCCCGTAAGAGGTTTATAGTGTATGTGTTTAAATAAGTCTGTCAATGCTATACGCGACATAGGATCAATTCGACAGTGGTCTACAGCAGCGAATAAGCAAGCACAAAGATTGGATCTTAAATTTTCACCGTCTCATTCTTAGTGTCTTAGAGAAAAAGGGGGAGGGGGACAATAAGTTCCTTATGGGGATCGAATCATCAATGACAGCTGTCACTTGTGTAAGTGTGTGAGGTAAAATAAAATGCATGTACCTAATGAGGTATGTAAGTACTGGAACTCTTATCGAATAGAAGGGACGTTGAAAGATGTATGTACATAATACCACTTACAAAAGTGTTTAAGATTTCTTTGAACCACTAGGCCTATTACGGCCTCATTCCTTTCCCCACATGTATTTTGTCCTACCATCTTAATCAACGTTGCCTTTTCAGTAATGGTCCCCTGGTAGTAAAATTTCCCTACAAGGAAGAGGATGATATCCACTTTACAGAAGAAAGAAAAAACGTCTCGAAAAATCCGCAGGACCAACTATGATTAACCAGTAAAATACTACCTAATCTGTGCCCCATTAAAAAATCATCACCATCGTCTGGTCCACCATTGCGCATGGAAGTCTACAAACGTTGTAAATACATACATAGTCCAGCAAGGACCACACTAACGGGATGCTAGGTACATAAAGTTCTTACCTGCCTACGTCTCAAGATATGTACATATATGGATGTATGAGGTAGGTTAGGTTAGGTACTTGGATCTCGTACTTACCTATAGATGTACCTCTCGCCAACCCAGTACATTAGGTACATGTAGCCCAGCAGCCCAGCAAATAGGTAATTCATGAGGAAAGAGGCAGCATCACCGTACTAGATAAGTACAGTACACGGAGTACGGGAAGTACCTCTTAACCCCCCCAATTCCCCATTCTGACCCGGTCTGGTTGATCAACTACAACAGGTTA
Source organism: Daldinia decipiens (assembly GCF_022478715.1). Lineage (NCBI taxonomy): Eukaryota > Fungi > Ascomycota > Sordariomycetes > Xylariales > Hypoxylaceae > Daldinia > Daldinia decipiens. The sequence continues at coordinate 255,393 of NW_026054569.1, read as the reverse complement.
TCCCCCCTCCGATAATTTCTCTTATTAGGTACTCTCCTATTAATTACTTGAAGGTAGCCATCTCCCGTTACCGTTGCCGCCTCCCTTTTCTTAATCCACGTCTCATCCTCCGTCGCGTGTGTGCAGCGCAATTGTGTGGTGCAGTCTTTTTTCTTTTTTCAACCTCATTTTCTTATCTTGTTCCTCATAGAACCTGGCGAATATCCCTTCGCCAAGCTAAACCGGGTGTCGCCTAAAGAAATAACATTTGGACTAAAGATTTCTGGTAAGTTGCGAAACGAGAGACATTTTATTGCATATGATTTTGTCGATTTTCTCGATTTTTTTGCCCCCTCTCGCGCGACCACTACCGAACTTCTTTGCGTTTACGCGCTTGGAGGGGATTAAAGAGACAGCGACATCAGTTACCCGAGGCGGGAGACTTTTTTAAAGTTTTTTTGTCGGTTGCTGTCAACACCGATCTTGATCCCTACAGTTGGATTCAGAATAATAAATTCATGAAGAGGGAATGGTCCACCAAGGAATACGGAAACCACTCGTGCCCATGATTACTCTTCCTACCTTAGCCATCAGACGTCGATTTATTTAGCACAATATATTTAGTGTTGTTTATTATCCGTGCCGTTGATTGACAAACTACCAAATGGTCATGGCAAAGCTAACCCTAAATATATAGGAGAATCAATAGTCCCTTACGTCAAAGGCGTTGTCGACTATCCACCTGAATTTCGATAATCTACCTAATCAAGATTCAACCATCGACATCAAGTCAATCTCAAAAAGTGGACATAATGTCGCAGCAATACTACGGAGATTCTCAATGGGCGGGCGCCGGTCCATCCCAAACAACTTGGGATCATCAGACTCCTCCGCCGCCACCGGCGCGATCTGGTAAGTTTCAAGATCGATTGTAGGGATTATGTAGGCCGTGTTGGTTAACATGATTATATTAGGTGCCAGCTCTGCCATTCCACGTGAAGTCGAGTCGATCGCATTTTCTTATCAATTTGAGGGTACGTAAAAAAGAAAGGAAAGGAAAGGAAAGGAAGAAATCAAACGTAGCTGGAGCAAGAAGCGCACGTATCAAGACATTTCGCATAGCCGAAATCTTCGTCGAAATAATCGTTGATATCGGTCTAAGCAAATCGTACACGCGTGATAATGCCTTATCTTCTACGATTATTCCCATGGCTACATTTTGATACTAACGAAATTGGTTTGCAGAGGTTGAGCGAGCCGTCGATAATCTGGTTAAGAGCGGGAAGTTGTACGGACCGCCAGGGCGACGTGAGTTTACCCCGATGATGGCTTTAAAACGAAACAAGGCACGCTGAATGTGTCACGGAGATTGGGTGGGAGTTCGTCTGGGAATTGGTACTAATTGCCATGTAGATGGACGGGCTGCGTCTGGTCATGGCCCGCGGCCGCATTCCGTGGAGTTTGGCGACCCGCGAGCCGGCCACCCTGGTCCGAACCTGCAGAATTTCTATGCCGCGCAACGACACCAGCCTTCGCGTGGTTCCAACGAGGCGGAACAAATGATGCAGGCCAAGCGGAGGATGGCGGCTCAACGGGAGCGAGAGCTTCGCAACTATCATCAAGAGCAGCAATTTAACCGAAGTAGGCCGCCCTCTTCTGTATAGCACAAAATTTGCATCGCAAATCAAGAAAAGAAAATTCTTTCGGCGGGGTCAATATGTTCCCTATTTTCCCTGACTTCACACGCGATGTTTCTACTATGTCTTGAATCCATGTAAACCCTGTTTCGATATGTTACCATGAGTCCTCGGATCACTGCACATCTGATATACCCTTGCGAAGAGACGCTAACTTGCTCGTCTTTACAGATGTTCTTTCTGACGTTTCTTATAACAGCAAGCCTGATCGCGCTCTAAGCCCTGGCAGCATGTCCGAAGACGAACGTCGTGATTTGATCGCACGCCAGCGTAGTGCGCTTTTCGGCGGCGAGGGTAGCTATCCCGATGAACCTAGCATAACTCGATCCGGAGTACCTGCCTTGCCCACTGGTACCTCCGGTCATCGTGGCCCTTCCCCCTTAGCTTACGACTACGGACGACAGGGTATTTCCAACGCCTCCGAAGGTGTAACGCAGCCTAATGAGACGCAGGGTCTCTCCCGTGCTAACAGCAACGCCAGCCCCCAGTCGAACCCACCGGCTAATATGGGTATCTTCGATAGCGCTGTCGGTCAGCAAGCTAATCGCACCAGCAACTCATCCCCAACCGGTGGATCCCCGCCTCGGGCTGGAGGGATCCCTAAACCGGGTCAGAGCGGGAACGCCGTAGCTCCTATCGGCACTCGTCCGTCAGCGGCTTCTCAGGCCACTAATCCTGCCTTAAACAAGCGTTCGACAACCCCTCTGCCGTCGCCGTTAAGCCACGGCTTCACTGCCTCGAGCAATGGAGATGACGTTAACCAAGGCGTCTCAACTACTTCTGCTCCTTCTAACCCGCCTAGTGCTGCAGCAGACGGATACAACGGATGGAGCAACCGCTCAGGTGTTTGGGGAAGCAAATCAAACTTAGGGGTCCAGGCTAGCGTTTGGGGTTAGGAAACAAAATGGTGTCACGGAGACCTAAGCGATGAGGTGCTAACCTGAGCATTCATGGCTAGAGATACCATCAAGGGTGAATGATTGAATTGGCACAAAATCGGTGTTCAGGTTGATTAGGCATGGGGTGAGGGATACGTATATCCAGCATCAGCATGGGTGTTCAGGCCTTTGACGACACGGAAACAAAGATTTGGTAAAACAGGGGCGGAAAACAATTTTTCGTTTTGGAGTTATCTGCGATTCTGTTTTTTGTACGACCTACGATGCCTCCATTTCTCGAGCCTTTCAACTAACAGGCATTGCGACACCCCTTTACAAGAACGAATATATAAGGCGGCTTGGTTCCTTATTAGCACCTGCAAAGGTTGGGCTGGATGGAAGCACCGAAAAGAGCGGACCGGAAATTCTATGAAAATGACATGGCAAAGGGTACAAGGTTAGGGACAAGGGCAGTGGCGGTTTATGTTTTGCGGTTGCGATCTTTTCTCTCGGTCTTTCGTTGCGTGTCGAAATGGAATCCCCGGGTCGAAATATTTTCCCATTAATGCGATACTACAGAAAACAGTTGGAGGTCATATAGGCAGGACTCGGTGGTTTATTGAGGGCAATTCGGAGTTGCGCTGGGTGGACTAGGGGGCGCTGCCTGCCCTCCAACTGTTGTATTACTCTCAACAATTGAAGGGGTTTGGATGGATGAAAGGGCATCAACTACATCAGGGGTGTTTTTTTGTCGGCGGCATGGCGGTGTTTTTCCTCTCGTTGAATTTTAAAATGGGCCGGCTAATGGAAGATGGTTGCGCGTAGAGTTTGGCTGTTTTTATCATCGCGTCTATTTCACGGTGCCTTACGTGTAAGCATTAGGGAGAGATGCATTATGATATCGTGGTAGTAGGTAGGTAGGTGGTTGCGTCCGCATGAGGGAGTTTAGCACATCGATCGAGCATCACAATCTGGTAAAATGGACTGGCACATCTATGGCATTATACTGGGTTTCTGAGCTTCTAGGTTTTAAGTCATTTCTGTGATATGCATAATTTACGTGCCGTGACTAGTCTAGTCCGTCTAGGGCCTTGTTAGTTGACTTCGAAGCTAACCGTGAATTATAAAGAGCCTTCGACGTTATGCGTTTAGTATGCCCTCTCTACGAAGTTACTCTGACTAGTTACCTTATATTTAAGTTAGTGAGTCTACGCATGAACTCTACTCGATGAGATTATACTACGGTACTATATGCGTACCTCGCATTACGAACGGAGTAATGAGGTCTACGTGATAGACCAAGAATCAGGAGTAATATTAAATTCACCCTGTTTCATAAGGTCACGAGGAGAAATATCAAGGGTTAAGTTCAAACCTATTTGGATCCTGCTATATAAGTCACCGTATGGATACTGGGGAAAGGCCAAGCACATGGGTTACAAATAACACATTACGTAACTACTTGAATATTAACTATTATTAAAAGTATTGTTCGAAATTCCAAGGGGATTTTGGATGCCGAGGCTAGATAAACTACCTCATGAAATGAATGTAACAGGTATGATTACAAGTATGATTGAGCTCGTTTATATGGATTCCGTGTGTGATGGACCTAAGAGTCTGAAGATGAATTGTATCTTTTCATATTCCCTTTCCCATTTTCATTGGTATGAGCTTACAGAGCCTTGGCTTTTCATGCTGGACTACTATCCTCTCCTATATATACGAGGCAATCTAATGGCTTAGGTAAGTTGTTTGTGAGTAAATATATATGGATTATATACGTCTCCTTAAGTCTTTGAAAGTCTAAACTGGGAGTCAAAAGTCGTTTGACTGATAGGTCTAGTGTGAGTAATCATAGCATCTTGCTTTTCATATAAGCTTCTTCATACTCAAATAATGAAGGTCATGTTTTATAACCACGTGTGTTAGGTACTTTTGTATGTCCTGGTAGTTGTACATATGTTTAATTATATACAAGCAAAGACTCTGGCCTAGTTGACTGTCGGTATTTTACTCCAAAAATCTATGATGAGGTCGTGAGAAGGAACTAACTCGTGCCAATATATTTGCTATGTGCTTAGGTGTGTAAGGGGTATTTACCTACCTAAGGACCAATGTATGTAATCGACCAAAGTAATCAAAATCTTCTTTTTTGATATTCAATGTTGCTGATAACTTATGGCTGCTCCGGAACGTTCTAGGCCATTACTAACGTATCACTATTGGTACTTCTTCTAATCTACGTTGTAGTATGTTAACCATATCGATGTGCTAGCTTGACTAGTTGTGGTCATCCCTTCTCACTACCCAAGAGCAGAGTGCTTCTAAGAGCTGAGAGTAATATATGAGTATTCTTATCATACTTACTCATATTCAATTTAATTTAGTTACCTTAGGTACCTAGTTTATATATGTTGTAGATACGGCGTGGATAGCTCCGTCTTTTAGAATGATTATTTTTTATTTTTTTTTATTTTTTTTATTTTAAATACATCGTCCTACCACAAGCGCCTTCAACATTATTTTAAAGATCGGTTGGTTTAAATAACCTACTTGATATCTGGTACTACTATTTAAGTTGGCAATTTTTGTACAAGAGGTCATCTTCTAGGTAACATAAAAGCTCAAGGTTTACACCGCACTATATTTTAGTTATAATCTTTGATAAAGTGAATGTTAGGATAGGTGTATTGAACTATGCTTTATTTAGTCTTAGTAGATTTACCCCTAAGTCCACCCCTGAGCCCATTCCTAAGCCACTTGTACCTTAACAAGATTCCAGCTCTTTTGTCATCTTTTCCCCACCCATTTCTTACTGCTCTTTGTGAGGCAGGAAGAATTTGCGCAAGGTAGCGAGGCATATGTCTTAAATAGGAAAGTTTTACTCGTATTTGACACAATATTCTAAAGTAAACCTTAAGCATTATGATAAATAGATAGAAGTGAGTTATATTCAAATGTTGTTGTGATACAATAAATATCATATCGCGTTTATTTAAATGTGAGGTTCCTGACTCGGTGCTGTATGTGGTCCGAGATAGTATAGCCATATCCCAGGCTTGGCTCTTAGCAAACAAGAACTCGCTTGGTAGGCTTAAACTTGGGGGAAAAACCGCCCCTCGTTATAACGGTCCGCACCCAACCCCGTTAAGAGATGTCTTGTGTTTATAGAAAGTCAAAAATAGTTTAGCTACAACTACCTCTTATGCATATATGTATGTTCATGAATTCTTTCTTGGGAACATGATTTTTAGTCTGGCCTTCAACATGGGACTCGTGATTCCCATGATACGAGGGGGAATAATCCCCGAGTTATGGGGCCTGGTCCCAGCTTTAACTTAGCGAAATATCGTCAATTGTACCCCGGGGATGATCAGTCCCCGGCACCTAGAATCAGGATAGGAATAGGCTGTGTTGCTCACCGCCTACGCCCACCCCATAGGCCTAGATTAGGAGACTTCATACCCCTTAAATTTATGTTATTTTACCTCTCATTAATACTGGCAGCAGTACAAGTTATTATAAGTTATTATATTCATTTCGTTCATTCATGCGTTCATTACACTTCAGCATATCCTAGTCGGCTGGTTGGATCCCTATCGCCGTGGCTGCGGCACTTAGATCCATCATATCGTCCGCGCGGAGTGCTTTCGTAGCCCATATCACTACTCCATGCCCGTCGATAGCAAACAAACCAGACTGCTGCCATTTATTCCCCATGACTGTTGACGGCCCCTCGCTTTCATCTGCTGACTCGGTGCTAGGAGCGCCTTGTTTGAAGCTGCTCGTCCGCTGAACGGAATTGGCTACTTTTATGCCCAACCAGCCCTTCTCCTTCCAGCCCTGTATTTGCGTGGTGGGGTTGAACATGTACCATATACTTCCTAACCCTAACCCCCACGCGGCGTAGATGGCGCGGTCTTCGTCGATGACTACTTCGACGTTCCACATGCCGCCTAGTATGTCAAGCCACTTACGTGTTGCATCTCGTGAAGAATGTGACACGGCTATGCATCTCAGTCTGCCTTGGTTCTTTATGGCGAGGTCTCTGAGAGCTAAGAAGGACTTTTGCGCAACTGTGATTTCAATCCAGTTAGTATTAACCAGGTGTGTGACAATGGGAGCTGAGCCATACAGGCGCATCCTACGCAGCGGAGGAAGAGAATTATGGTCGGTTTTCCGCCACCAAAGGAAAGTTGGCGATCTCTATCAATGGGAGCTAGGTCACCCGGTTTAGGGCACTCAGCGACGGGAACCGGTGGAGGAACTGGCGATAGCCAGGCTTGCGCAGTAAGGGGAAGCTTTTTTGTGCTCATCCAGGCTGGCCAGCCTGAATTAGACCCTTCCAAGTCATCGAGACCTGGCACGGAACCGTCATTGGATTTGCTGGATTTGGACGAAGAGAAGTCTAGAGCGTCGCTCGACAGCCCAACCTTCTTCATCGCCAGCTTCGTAGTCAAGCTTGTAAACATGTTGAACTCCCACGATCTGGGCTAGAAGAATAGAGTAAATGAAATCAATGCAATAGTAAACAGGTAGAGAATATGATTACAATAGCTATACAGTGTAGATCTTATGAGAAACGAGATATCTATTAAAGAATAACTAGGTAGCTAACGTTATGTAGCTAGAAAGAAAAGGAAAACGTCAAACGAAAGAAACTTCCCCGGCGCCAGGACACAAGGCTGATGGAGCTCCTTGATACAGGGACCGTCTCAACCATTCCTAGTGATTTAAGGCTAGTCTGAAGATTAAACCCCTGGCTGGACCCCTTGAATTTCACGAGGCTGATGCGCCGAAGGCTTGTGAATTTAGACTAATCGGGATTAGTAGCCATTAAATTACGGTAGCAGATACGCGGGGTTGGCCAAGAGCTTGAGACGATCCTGGCAGCCCTGATTATTGAATTCCTCCGTCCTATGCATACACGTGTAGAAGAGAAGGGATAAATCTTCTATCGTGTACGGCGCTACGGCGCTTCGGCGCTCTCAGCCCCTGAACAACTGGCCTTTAAATGGAAACCGAGTCTGCACGTTGTAACCTAGGAATACTGTTGGTTTCAAGTTAAGACATGGAAGTCCTTTACAAGAACTCGAGGGTATTTCTTTGCTAACGACGTGCTCGTCGTAGGAGTTAATTTCGCCAGCGGAAGAGGAATTGCGATAAGTCCTCGGAGTTCTAATTCCGCAGCAGTAAGATTTCGGACGTCAAGAGCACTTAGAAGTTAGTATCTGCACCTCATTATTCCGACCATCGCTGTACATATAATTATTTGATGGTGATTAAGTATATGAGGGTAGCTTCCTAGTGACGAATTATTCATCGTAAGACCCGAGCTTCAGCACAGAATAGCCAGGCCTCCAAGTCTAGAACACCTGGTTATCGTCCCGGCTAGATGTCGGTAGTATCAAGGAAATTGTACTTTGAATTCTTCCATATCTACGTTACCAAAAGGAGAAAACATGAGTTGGTCCGGTGGATCGAGGTAGACAGGATAAGCACACCTTATTGTCATAATAGGAAAGTAGACGGGATAGCCGGCTGAGGCGTAACCAAGAGAAACCCAACCAAGCTATTTAAAATCGATGTCAGCGCCCGCTCGTTGCTTGCTTAGGTTATCCTAGCAGCATATCTACCTATCTAAGTACATACATGTAGGTAGATCTCAGACGTCCAAGGAATTAAGGATAACTAGCACTTGTCTACTAGTTACAATGTATGTAAGCCACTCGGATAAGTTACGCTATTTTCTAGTGATGACGCCAAATTGGAGAACAAGTCGAGGTGCGGGCAAAGAATATACTCGTCCTCTTCTTCAGTGTTACTTGTCCGAATAAATTATGTCAGATTCGCTGACTGATGAGGCGTAGTGCACAAATGGTCATTCTAACTTTAGGCCAGCCCATCCGGTTTACCAAATAAATACTTAGTCCATCGAGATTTCGAAGCATTTACCAATGAGTCGGATTCCTAGTTAGTATGCACCTAGGTTAGATATGTTATGTATATACCTACACATAAGGAGATCAGCTAAGAGGATCTAGGCCGATATCCCCATGAGTACATCACATACCTACATGTAAGGTAGGAACTGGTGCATGACGTCAAAGAGAATAACCACTTATATGTAGGTTAGGTGTATGGAGAAGTTTATAGCACAAAAACGCGACCTAGTACAACTTCGGATACTTCCTAAAATGCAATAAATTTCATCTGGACGTGCTCAGCTTTTCGTAGCTGGTTCAATCCATCATTTCTTTCAAAGTGTCCTAAATAGGCGAGGACAAGGATGCGTGGCTCACAAGTTGCAGGTGACAGGCTGACGAGGTCGGTTACATCACTTGTACTCTGCGTAGTGTACCACCCATCCATAATCATTCATATTGTCATATCGACAGCGGGCCTCTAAGGACTCCAAGGACTCTAAAGGTTTTTTAAAATTTTTATTTTTTATTTTTTTAATATCTGTCTTTATAGTTGGACCCATGACGATTGCACTTATACATTTCTTCTTTGCGACTTGACATCCAGGGACTTATAACTTACAAGTTGTAAGAGAACTTTACGAGCTCTATGACGGATGACTTTGACCAACATTAGTTAGTTGCTGCGAATGAGCAAGGAATTCAATGCAGTCTGGCGGTTTAGCGACTGATCGACAGGGACATGGGCTATTCCATGTGCTTGGTTCGCATTTCGACTAAAGAACGTCTCGGTCAGATTGGAGATCTCGCCGGACGCTTGGGTTGGATTCAAACGTCATTCACTGAAATACCATACCTAGGTAACTTAAGAGTAAAAGAAAGTCGGCCTTACGCTTGAAGAATTACACATGTTATGTTACACATCGGCCGATATGAATGTGGCGAAGGTAGATTTCAGGGACTTGACTACTTAAATAATTAGGCTCGCCCGAGACCAATTATAGGGGACTTAACTGCCTACTTCCTACGTACATTATGAGGTACGTATAGTAGTTTGCGGGATGGATGTAGATGATAATGTATCATGTCAGAAAGCGGCGAAAAGGATTGGATGCTACTAATGTATGCATCTGGGGAATCACTAGAGGAAATAAATCATTCGATGCAAAATGCAAAATGCAAACAAATGCGAGCTCGCCTAGGAAATTAATAGGAGCTCATTAATAATACTCTTGCCAATTTAGGTCCGGCAAGAGAAAACATTAAGATATAACAAGAAATTAATACCAGTTAATTGTAAATACCTCTTTCCACATAGGTACCTACCTATGTAGGTAGTTTATGTAAGCACCTGGCCTAACTTTTTAAAAGGTACCTAAGGTACCTATAGATTACCTCATATTAACATTTGGTCCATCGGTTAATCGGTACATAGGTACATATGCCGTATTAGACGGGCATGATGTAGGTACATGTATGTATGTATGTAGGTACATGCATTAGGTACTTTATGTCACCGTAACTCGTAGCCCGTAGCCCGTATTAGGAGCTATAATAGCTTAGGTCGGACGATCTGACGATGCGAGGAGTTCGGTAGTAGCCTACCCCCTACTTTAGTAGGCATGTATCGACCTACCGACCTACTTTTATGGTCTTCAATTCGCGGATACGAGTCGTAGTCATAGCCTTGACATATATATACTTATATCATTTCATTTGGTTGGCTATGAGAGGTAGGTTTACACTGCCTACTAAGTGGTGGTACCTAGTTATTTATTAGTCAATTGATCTGTGTTTACCTTATTATTCTATGGATTCTATAGCAGTTCGTAACGTGAGGTCCCTAACATTAGTATCTTCAACGCCGTTGCGGTCCTCTTAAACCCCGAACGCCCTGTTGACCCCCTTTCTCCATGTTGGTGTGTCTCTCTTGTCTAAGTACTTGCAACACTTGCCGCATGCTGTTAGAAAGGGTGTGTCCTACCTCCTAATGTAACGCAGGGCACAGGTTAAGTAGATGTAATGTATGTATGTAGGTAGGTACCTACATACATACATGGAAGAAGGCAGGCCATAGGTACCTACCTACCTATGTATTAGTAGAACTGAAGCCCGTGCCTCTTAGCGTGCTCCTGTAAGTACATAATAGGTACCTACAGGTAGGTAAGGTACATGTATGACCTGTATGACCACTAAAATCCAGAGCACGCGCCACGCTCCGCACGCTAGCCCCCTCATAGTTCGGACCAGTTAGGTAGACTTACGCTTACCCATTATGTAGGTCCTACCATACATGCTGCCATACCTCCGTATTACGCACAGGCGAGGGAGAACGGTAGAGGCAAAGAAGGCAGGTACCAGGAACTTCAGACAGGGGAGGCAGGCTCTGGGACGACCCGCCTTATACCCTCCGATACCTAAACCCATTCTATCATTGCTTCCAAGGCTGTTCCGAGCTCTAGCTGGTAACTGCATACTAGCGTACGGGCCATCGCACATTGTACAATACATTGCACATTACAGGTATGTAGAGACAAGCACTGCATCTGCAATGCACTTTCGCTTCATCACCCTTCAGCAAAATGCCAACTTAACCTACACCTAACATTGAACCTAACCTAACCTAAACCTCCACTGCCTACATCACGCCTACCTAACTTGTTGAATTGTTACCTCCTACTTACATACTGTTTACTTTTTATTTTTATTTTATTTCTTGCTTGGCTTCCGTGTTGGAAACCGCCTTCTGCCTTACCACCTACCTCGTTATCACCGCTTCTGCGTCCTATCCTTTCCCTGTAGTCGATGCTTGTTACGACTTCTGTATCTCCTCTCCCTCTCCCTCTCCGTAAAAGTGGAAGTGGAAGTGGAAGCGGAAGCGAAAAGCTATAACGGGCAGAGAACGGGCAGCAATAACGGCGGTTAGGCGGTTAGACGGCTAGATCGTTTCTTCTCTTTTTATTCTGCTTTTTCTGGCGATACCCCCTTTATACCCACACGTCGACTCGTGTGCCTGTGTTGCATATTTCAATCGTTCCCTCAATTGAATCTTTTGTCCCTTTCTTCCCTCTAGCGCGTCTGGCCTCCCTAACCAATAGTAGATGCTCTCAGTTCGTGCGAGTGTGCTTGGCGATTGATCCCATCGATATTCCTCGAACGCTGAGAATCTTGTCCTCATGAACTTTCCGTCCTCTATTACGCCGCGGTGAAGACATTCCATAATCTTCTATATTCATAACGAACCCGGGCTCGTTCCGAACTTGAACGCACAAAAGTGAGCTGTTGACCCAGAACCACCCAACTCGCTCCTTTTTTTTGGCCTCGCGTTGCCGATCCTCCGATTTCCAGTTATCATTGTCCTTGCCGCTTCTATCGGTAGACCAACTGCTCAAGTCGACATTTACCTCCGGTCGTAAAGGCTTCGGTTCACGATTGTCGACTTATTGCCTCGGACGATAATAACAGACAAAATATAGGTCGTATCTGTTGTCTATAGTCGCGTGTCTAGCCACTCGTTTGACTATCCCCAGCCAAGTTCCTTTCGGTTGTTTGTGCGGGGCCCATCTTTAATGGAAGGCCGGCCTATAACGGCAGACTCGAAACATAATTACCCATCTCAACCTCTTTGGACCCGGTCGACTTCAAGTCCAGCCGTGCCGAGACTAAGTTCCTTCTCTCCCACAAACCCGGACCCGCTTCTCGCCTCTCAGTACTTGTCAACTCAGGTTGACTGGATCCCAATATTTTTCCCTCAGCAGTCGTCACTCTACCAGGCACAGCTTCTTCAATATAACAAGCTCATAGCACCAGGACGAGGTGGTGGTCTCCAAACCGCTCCCTTGCCTCCGTTGTTATCAGCTCAGAACATCCACGTCGGATCTAGATCTCGTTCCTCTTCCAAGGTGTCCAATAAGGATTCTCGCGCTAGGCAGAGCTCCCAGAATTGCCATGCTACTAGAGGCAACCATAACACCAGTAAAGCCGATCGCGCGCTTATAACAGGCAAGGACGCGCCGCCCAAGATGCCGCCCAAGAAATCAGATCTGGCCCAGCCCCTCTCTCTGAGGCCGAAGCCGTCTGTTTCTTCGAATTTACCTGCGCATTCTAATTCCGTCCCCTCGACTCCCCAGCAGCACGCGCGCAAATTTTCCTTCGAGTCTAGAGATCACTCACCCAATGCCAATCAATCCCATTCCCCTCGATCCGCGTATTCCGAGACTAATGGAGCGGTTCCTTCCTTGCGCCCCTTGCCGCCGCGGCATGGTGGTTGTAAATACGAGACCGGCCTTAAACATTCTCGTCGGAGAGTACCGTACAGCATAGGAACGGATTTGTTGGAGAGAATGGATCTGCAGGGCGTAAAGAGCAAATTATCTGAAGACGATGAACGAAAGCTCACCACAGATATGCGTGAGCTCTATGACCGGTTACAACCGACAGAAAAAGTTGAGGTAAAGAGGCGTATGTTAGTGCAGAAGCTGGAGAAGCTCCTCAATGATTCCTGGCCAGGACACGATATTCGTGTGCATCTATTTGGCTCATCGGGAAACCTGCTATGCTCGGATGATTCTGATGGTTCGTAATTTTGTAATCCAATAAGTGTTTGCGCAACTGACCTTTTGCTAGTGGATATATGCATAGTAACTCCATGGAAGGAGCTTGAAGGTGTCTGCATGTTAGCAGAATTGTTAGCGAAGCGTGAGTGCTGGTGTTCCGGGGTTTCATGCGACTTTTGCTAACATGTCCTTTAGATGGGATGGAAAGGGTTGTTTGCGTATCTTCGGCCAAAGTCCCGATCGTCAAGATATGGGATCCCGAGCTAGAATTATCCTGCGACATGAACGTCAACAATACTTTAGCGTTGGAGAATACCCGCATGATCAAAACTTATGTCCAGCTCGATGACCGCGTACGACCTCTCGCTATGATAGTAAAGTACTGGACGCGGCGACGAATTGTTAACGACGCTGGTATGTATGATCTGTTATATTTATAATTTTCACTAACAGCCGGCAGCATTTGGTGGAACACTAAGCTCATATACATGGATATGCATGATAATCGCATTTCTACAGCTGCGCCAACCGCCTGTTCTGCCTGCATTACACCAGCGGACACACCAGAAGCTTCCCGGAAAGGCCGGTGATATAGTTTCATTTTCCGATGACGTGGACAAGCTGCGAGGATTTGGAAGCAAGAACAAGTCTTCCCTAGGAGAGTTATTGTTTCAGTTCTTCCGATTTTATGCCCATGAGTTCGACTATAGTACGGACGTGCTGTCCGTTCGACTGGGCAAGATTCTCACCAAAAAGGAAAAGAAATGGCATTTTGCGTTAAACAACCAGCTCTGTGTTGAGGAACCGTTCAACATCAATCGAAACCTTGGTAACACGGCTGATGATACCGCATTTCGGGGCCTCCATCTTGAGCTCCGTCGTGCTTTTGACCTAATCGCGGAAGGGAAGCTTGAAGAGTGTTGTACACAATATGAATACCCGAAAGAGGAAGAGAGAATATTTCAGAAACCGGCGCAGGTATCTCGTCCCATATTAGTGCGAAGTGCTTCTCAGCAGCAATCCAACCGTGGAGGCCGTGGGGCGGGATATCGGAATGGAAATCGACAAGGTCAGCATCGAAATAATGGCAACAGCAATAGTAATAGTCGACGAACGTCGTCTAGTGTACCTTATGACAACAATGGGAGCCCGATGTTCATCCCGACTGCTTACCCGATTATGACGCATCAAGATGCCATCATGTACATGCAACAGCAGCCGACAGATCTGATGGCGCAGACGATCAACGCCTTGACATTACAGGAGAACAACCTTAGATTTCTCCAATACGCGCAGTCGCAGGCATTTAATATACAGCATAGTCAGATGATGCAAGGTAATACCCCGCAAACGCAATCTTCATCGGCGGAGCGTTCTAGGACGAACTCCTTCGATACACCCCCTTTGAGTGCGCCTCTTCGCCCGGAAATACGCCCCGAGATGTATTATTATCAGATGCAGATTCCACACGCGTTCTACGCACAACAGGGCTTCCCCACGTACCCGTCATCACCCTCGACCGCACACGCCGCTGAATTTCGACGGAGTTCCCACCGTTCGACGGCTGCTAGCGATACTAGTCACACTGTTTCCGGGAGCGCCTTGAGGTCACAGTCCCAGCCGGCCTCTCGAACTGTTCCTGGTATCCCGGTTGCTCAGGGCTTGGCAGGGGCTGGTCAGATACCTAATGGGGTTACTAGTGTTCCTGCTCGCCATATCAACGGAGTCCCCATGCCTAGCTTCATTCCGGACGAGGGGCAGGATATCGAACAGGGCGGATCAATGACGAACACTCCGCCGGAGGAAGAAAAAGGTCATAGTTATTACGCAGACCCATCTAGCCCACCTCGGCGAACGAACGCTGCGACTAGTAGCGTACCTGCGTTTGGCGACCTTGGAGTTCAATCTTCAACAGGTCAGAGCCGAGGCCGCTTATCGTCCGACCAGCTGCCTCAGTCGATACTGGATAGAATTAAGCAAAATTCATCTCGTTCTCCTTCGCCGCTCGGTCAAAATAGAGTCTATGCTGCTAATAGAAACTCTGCTCCTCTTGCTTCTGGGTCATTCCCTGCGGCTGCTGGATCGCAAATTCGCGAGACAACCCCCTTGGTTGTCAACGGCTCTATGTCAAAGCTCGCGAACGGCAGCTCGCCCCGACAGCCTTCGCAGAGTGAGGCTGCACCCATTCTGTACACCGGTTATGACAATGCACTTCACATTAATCAGCAGCTAGAGGCGACTGGTTCCGTCGTTGGAACCCCAGTAAGTCATACATCTACGTCTCGGAAAACGAATTCACCATCGTCAGATCGACCGGTCGTTGTCAATGGTTCGTCGAATGCTTGCGCCGTAATGACCAGTCAGGTACCGGCGTCCCAATTTCCTCATGATATGGCTACGAATCAAATAGGTAGTCACATCCATGCTATGAATATGCCTACAGTACCCGTTGGATTTGAC
The DNA here is from genome assembly GCF_022478715.1 of Daldinia decipiens. Taxonomy (NCBI): domain Eukaryota; kingdom Fungi; phylum Ascomycota; class Sordariomycetes; order Xylariales; family Hypoxylaceae; genus Daldinia; species Daldinia decipiens. Next base: position 239,896 of record NW_026054569.1, on the reverse strand, counting down.
AACGCCGGCAACGTCTCTGGGTTCAGCGCGCATGCCTTACAGCGCTTTCCTATTCGTGCGTCACCCAATGCATTAATTGCACAACTTGACCTTGCGACAGAAAATCGTCTACAAGCGACTGAGCTCTCGCATCTTTCGCCAGTATATGAGACTAACAGTCCTTCCCCAAGTTTCACGCGAAGACTAGAGTCACCTTTCGATCAGGCACCAGCAGTCCCAACTGCTATGGCGTATAGTCAACCGGATTTCAAAGCTGAACCGCCTAAAGCCAAACAAAAATCGTCGGTCGAGACGTCACCCAGGGTTGATGGGCCGATGCCCCTACATCCGAGAGTAAATGGCTTGTCGAGGGAGAATGGACACACGCGAGGTGTCAAAAGTGAGAGTGACAATGTTAGTACCGGGTGGCAGAAGATGACCAGGGGGAGGAAGAAGGGTAATGACACGAAGGCACGAAGCGAGGTGTATCCGCAGAGCGAGCAGTTGCCAAATAACGATTCCGAAAGGAAAGGAGGCTGAGTCGCGAATCTTGACAGACTTTGGATATGGCCCAAATGATGAATTGACAGACATGTGTTGTCTCGGTGCGAATCTCGTATTTGAGATATCTGGCGGTATATTGGACATGATTGGAGACTAGGTTATCTCCACATGGTTAACATCTCCAGTCGGTTTGTTCAGGGTCATGAGCTTCAATCATCGGTCTACTCATCGAGGATAATTATACTCGTTTATACGCTAACAACTTAAGATCATGTGGTATTTAAGTTCAGACGATGATTTCTCAGGAGCCGGCGCTTCGCATCAGACTGAGAGTTCGGATTGGATGTGTAGGGACCAAGGCGAGGGGCCATGATGGTTGCGTCATATGCATAATGCCGGGTTAGGTATGCTATATTTGGCTATCCTATGAAGCATGATACATTTTCAAGGATACCAATGAAGGGCACGAGAGGGGGAAGCTCATCCGACTGGAGTTTAGTTATTGGACCTATTTCCTTACGATTTGTACATCGCGCCGGGGGGGCGGACACCAAAGGGACACTTGAGAGGAGTCATAGGGCATATATATTAGAGCATCATACGGTGTGCGGGGCGCCTCGATATCCACAGAAAAGATCACGGAAAGGCTTGGGCGGTAGGGTCAACTTCTACGGTCACAGTTCTATCAACCGAATCAAGTGATTTGGCTGGCAGTTGAGGAAGAGGGGAGGAGGGGAATTCTTTTTCTTATGTGTCCCAAGGGTAACGGAAGACAACTCAACGAAGACGGGCATACCCTCAGATAGACGGTAACGGAAGTAGGCATGACAAAAAGAATAAATAAAGACAAAAAGTATAAAAGTAGAGGTAGAGATGTTAGAATAGCGTGCTCATATGTGTATGTATGGGTGATGTATGTATGTGGTGAAGACGTGCTGAAGGATCTTCTACGGGCTTTTGAGCTTGAGACTGGGCCGGTAGGTCGAGCCTGTGTTTCTAATATGTGTCTGTAGTACTAACTAACCTAACCTAGGTAAGTGTCCGATGTCGTTGGACGACGTTTTTTTCCGCGACGTTATGTTGTGGGACCTAGTTAACGGAGATGTTTGTTTGGGTGTGTGTGGCACCAGATGTCGGGACAGCGTGTAAACTTGGTACGCGAATATGATATATCTGAGATTTGTGATGAGTATATCCTGCTTGGTCTAACTCGTGGGTAGGTACATTTTGCTAAATATATTTTCCCTAGGTTAGTCTTTAGAAGGTCTATTGTTGCTTAGGAATCTAGCGATGAATTTCCGTTATCACCTAATATATATACGATCACATCGGCTGGTGACACGGCATCTCAGAGAAAGGGGGTGATGGATGGCTATAGCTGGTGCTAGTTGTTACAATGCGAGTTAAAATTGGAAAATCCAGGTACTCTGTAACGTCACGAATAACTGCCCGGGCGTATTAATGAGCTTGACTACGTTCTTGTATAGAAATTATTTTAAATGCCTCGGTAGGTAGGCACGGCGACGAATTATGTCCGCTTATCCTTTTTTCATGCTAGAGAGCACATATAGTAATATTCCGTCGTCGGTCATACGATCCGAGTCGTCTCTTAATATCACTAACGAGTTCAAACCATGGGACCGCATCATCGGGTAGGCAGTATTTGACAAACTCGAACCTAGTGTCGACCTTGAGTCTCCGCCGGGACGATGAGCCGGCCTTGGAGTCAAAGAAGGGCTCAAAATCTGGCCCGAATAACTCGTCATGGCGTTGGTATTTACATCCATTAAGTATTCTCTTATTTTAATCAAGTTGAAGATTGGAAAGGATCGTTGACTTGTGAATGTTTGAGTCGGGACAATAACCCTTTGCTCGCCAACGCATCTTCTGCCAAGAAGAGATTCCCCATTCCCCATGGGACCGGTTCTCACGGACACTAGCCGATTTCATGCAGACTTTTTGGGCTTCATTTACTGCTGACGTCGAGGCTTGGGGTGAATCAGCCTAAGATCTGAGTTATACTACAAGCTGGGATGAGAGGACGCGATTAATATATGTTTATTTTCTTATTTGCTAGTGCTTGACGAAGCACGTACCTCAAAAGCTCTATTGATCCTCTTAGCGGTCAAAAGCAGCGGAGCCGGCTCCTTTTCATCTAAATTGCTTTTCCTAATATCAGCCAGGGCTGACCCTCTAAGATTATAGGATTCATAGGAATGTGCAGCTAAAACGCCGGCGTTTTCCTCCCTAGCTGCCAACTTCGATTGACCCTGCAGAGATGGACATACAAGCCGCCCCTTTGAGAAAGACGATCGTTGGTTAATCAGATCGACCTTGAGAGCTAACTAGATGTCACTAAACAGGAAATTTCACATGGCTGAATCTGGGTTTTCCCTAGTCGGCGGAGGCACTTTAATAGGAATTTGCCCGTGGTTCGGGCGCGCTCTTAATAATACCTGCTTAATTCTTTTGCCCCTCTGCCGGGAGGCTCTGTTGGCATATTATGCGTCGACCGTGCACGACTTTTTTCCGACCTTATCGCTATAATACCATCATGATGATGGCTAATTGAGAACGTCATCGCATATAGTGCCACTCTGCCACTATCTCACCTCTGCTATTGGTAGCTGTAACAGGTTAATAGGAGCTAGCAACATCACTTCGTCATCCGTCAATTCATGAAGGCCTAGGTCAGCCTCAACGCTAATGCCCTATCTCCCGCAGCTCGCGCTAACTCGCGAGAGACCTGAACTAGGACTGACGTCGATCTATATTTTTGGACAGGGGGTCACAACCAGGGGGAGACAAGGTCCCCCTTATGAAAAAACACTTTCCGGTAGTCGATCAGCATACACGCGAAATTGCTCAGAATAGCAACATAGTGTTTTCCATGGCAAAAGCCTCTGTAAAATTCAAAGTATATTGGGGCTTTTTGAAGTGACGTTCGAGGGCCAAGGTGCTAGGGATGCACCTCATAACCTGGTACCGGCCGAGAAGGGGGAGGGCTGCTTGGTAGGATATATAGCAACTGGCATCTCTCCCTCTTGAGATTTCTTGTAGAGACACACAAGTTCTGTCGTTAACTTCCTATCCTCAGTCCAGTCAGTGCAGTTTCTGGTTCTCAATAGACCATCGGGGTTCCCTTGCATAGTCTACATACACTCATTCACTCCAGTAAACCCATCTCGAGCAAAATGTACGTCTTCGCCGCCCTCACTTTTGCTTCCGCGGCCCTTGCGGTGCCCTTCCCTCTTAGAAGGGCATACGGAACGGGTGTGCCATCTTACCCGGCTGTCCCTATACCCGTTCCTACATTTCCTGGCACTGCACCGACTGGCGGATCGACAGCCTTGCCAACCGTGGTTGATCCTACAACGTCGTCGTCGTACCATGTTACCGTCACGTATGCGACGAGCTCTTCGGTTCTCACGTCCGCAGTGCCATTCCCAACAAGTTCCCTAGAGACATATGTCTCATCGCTATCTTCACCTCTCCCTATTTCTCAGCCGGAGCCCACGCCGTCTGTGTCTCAGCCAGCCGATGCATCCTCTTCATCCCCAACGTTTCCGGCATCTTTCCCGACGTTCCCCGGAACTGCCTCGGGAACTACACCAGGAACCGTACCTACTGGTAGTTTCCCCCAGCAGCCGGCTACCTCCCAGTACTCCGTGAGCGTTAGCTACTCCCGGACCAACCCTGGCTACCCAGTTGCCACGCCCAACTAAGCTATACGTCTACAATGAGAAGACACGCGGCACGCCCCCCCTCGGAAAAGAAAGGAAAAATTTGATTCGCAAGATCGAAAATGGCCCTCTACCGCATCATGAATCTTCGTTTCTACGCCAATTTATTTCGTACGACTTGACTTGTCGCCTCGTGCCGCTCAGGGAAAGGGGTGCGAGGATTTAGATCAACTAGGCTGGCTCAAGACCGCCGCTGGAGATCGATGATAGCGCTAAATGCGCGGTTTGGTGATAACATTTCTTGTATATAAGATCTTGCCATATAACCTCTTAAATGGATGCCTGCGTGTATTCGCGTGGTTGCTTTCTGATACATACCTACCTATACTTGTTGCTGTTTTGCGATATCGACTTAATGCTTTAGCTAAATTACAGAGATGGGCTTGTGAAGTCCTAGTACTATTCCTGAGACGGTATATCTTGAGTCTTTTCATAGTCTTGATTTGTGAATACTAATGGGGTATCTCGCTGGTACTTGAGGACGTACATATATGTCTACCTGTAGAAACTCCGGAATACAATGCAACTGTGGGGTCCCCAACCGGCACCGGAAGCCCGGTTGGCACATATTATACGAATACGAGAAGCCACTTAGACGCCGCCCCGTGAGGAGCTAAGGGAGCAACCGAATACGCGAACGGGAGCGAATGAGCCCAACATAGTCTCACATTCGGGTAGTTTACCTTATATAAACATTGTGTCGTCAACTCCGAGCCTAACTTAATAGACCTAGAAACAGCATCATATCCCATCAGTTGTTATAAGTTTGGACAAAGGAGATTGCCAAGGTGGGGCAAAAACAAGGAATAACTCTTCATATATTCGGAATTCGAAGAGAAGAAAATGGCAACTACGCTGCAGGGAACAACAGTCCTGGTGACCGGCGCAGGCGGCGGGCTGGGCAAAGTGATAGCAAAGGCTTACCTGGATGCCGGCGCTAACGTAGCCGTCTGCGACATCAACGAGGAACGACTAGCTTTAGCTCGGTCCGAGCTGCAAGAGACAGGACGCTTCGCCGCCTTTAACACGGACATTACGAACGAAGAGGCCGTGGCCAAGCTCGTAGCCGACGTCGTAGCCAAGTTCGGTCGCCTCGATATCCTCGTCAGCAATGCCGGCATGACGGACAAGTTTGACCCCGTCGGTTCTGTAACCAAGGAGACTTGGGATAGAATCATCAACCTTAACCTCACCGGTTCGTTCCTCGTCTTTAAGGCCGGTGTTAATGCCATGGAGAAGCAGTCACCACCAGGCGGAACCATCATCCAGATCGGCTCGACGGCGAGCTACCACGGCATGTCGTCTGGTGTCGCTTACGCAGTTAGTCTACCCCCCCGACCCTCCCCCCCTTATTATTATTATTATTATTTTTTATGTTTTTTCTTTCTTCTTATCCAAGCCGTTCGACCCGATCCCCCCTAACAACAACTCGCCTTCTCTCATGAAAGCCCAACCCAATGCCTTACTTATATAGGTAACTAACGCGTTTCACCTCCAGGTCAGCAAACACGGCGTAGCCGCCCTAGTAAAGAGCACAGCCGGCTACTACGCAGCGAAGGGCATCTACGCGATCGGGCTGCTGCTCGGCGGCATGATCGACACCAACATACAGGACAGTTTCACGGTACTGGGCGGATTCAACACCGAGGCTTACGCGCAGAGCGTGTCCGCGAATTTCAAGCCCGAGATGGCTATCAAGACCAAAGATGTCGCCAAGTACTGTGTGTTCCTCGCTGATAGGGGTATTGCCGAGACGTCTAACGGGTCGTTGATTAACTTTAACAAGAACTACCCTAACGCGTAAAATGTATTGGGAGTTGTGGCTGTAAATATAATCTGGATAAAGCGATAGTTTGATGGCTCGTCTCTATTTTAGAAGTTACTTGGTTGGGCTGATTGCGTTGCGAGGTTTGTCTAATCGTGTAAGTAGGAATGTATCAGGATTCTAGATGAGACATCTAGAACAAATGATATGTTCAGTATGTATAGACACAGACTCTTGTAGGATCAGAGTTCCTTGTGGAACAACGAAGTTGTTTCCCTACTGTTTAGTTCCACCTCGCGACAAAATGGATCCGGTCCTCTACCTTAGGTAAGTAGGTAAGTAGGTACAGAGAGCGAGAGCGAGAGCGAGAGAGAGAGAGAGAGGTCTTACTAATCTCTCCAGCACGGGCTCATACAATAGCATACCATCTAGACAAAGCCACGAGGTCCCTTAAGTGTTTCACTGCTCGGGATTCTGGCCATCCAGCTTGGCTCATATATAGTCAGTGTAGTTCTCGACGCTTACGTATGTAGTACGTCTTTCTCCAAATTTAGGACACAGGGAACATATTCGAATAAAACAGGATATTGTATTCAAAACGAAACCGACAAACTTGTAGCAAGTTTAGTTTATATGCTTTGTAAGTAAGAGAAGTCTTGGTTTGAGTTATAAGTGCTAGCACCAGATGACTTGTAACTAGGAGAATTTATAAGGCGTATATATGTTTAATTAGGGATGCTACTTGCCTTCTGTCGGAGAGTATTGATAGTTTATATGTACTATTGGGCTAGTAGGCTGGGTCTATGACGGTATTATTCTGTTACCTGTTAGCTGCGTCTTTATTAGTAGTCCGTCCAAGTAAAAAAAAATGTCAACTGGGGGAAGCAATGCTCTATCTATTATTTGCTTCAAGAACACATACTATGTAATGGCGGCCTAATTTCCGAACGGCTTTCATCATATGCGAGGTACCTAGTGAAATCCAAATATTATTATGTCATCTTAACTTGAGCTTGTGGAGAATAGCTGTGATGGTAGGCGACTCCCCTTACCCCTTGATGCCAAGTGAATCTAGACTTAGCCTTGCAATGGAGACAACGGATGTATAGGAGAGTTTGGCTAGAGTCTGTCCACCCCCTCCGGCGAGCATACATACGGGTAAGTCGGCATCGGGAGCCAAGATTACATTTTCTTATTTGACTAGCTGGTACCTGTTAATGTAATAGGCACACTTTACGGCGAAATCGACCAAATCTTTCTCTAAACAAGACTTGAACTAAGTAGGCATATTCCAGACGCTTCATCCCAGATTTACCATGGGTATGTATTCTGGACAGTTTATCATGAGTTAATTGTGCTATTTTGACATTCCCAGCAACATGGAAAACATGTTAGCAGAGTGTCTTAATGTTTTGTTATGCTATTGATATAATTATTTTCTGACTGGCCTGTGGAACTTGCGTGAAAATAAATAAATAAAAGTCGTCGTAGCTAGGAGGTAGCAAATGTATAAAGATCACGCAACTTAGTGGTTGTTAAATGGTTCGATACAATATCGTCATGTTTGATGTTCGCTAGGATTTCAAACACTCAACTTGAGACGAAAAGTAAAAGTGCGCGCTAACATAAATAATAAGCTACTAAACCCTTGTCCTTCCCCAGAAAATCGTGCTCAATAAAAAGCAGATGGTCTAGAACATCACATGCCAATATTCAGGGACTCTGGGGAGAATATGTGTCGTTCTCATTGGCTCGCGAAAATAGCACTACCAAACTCGTGCTTTCGGGGGTCATCAGAATTGCAAAGATGCTTAAAGCGAACTGCTAAAATACAAGAGTGATGATGTGCATCTTAAACAGGAATGTATATTACTGTAATTAGAAAGATAAGATCCCGATCTCATGTGCTTCTTGGGGGTGTCTGGTTACAAATTCACCTTCTTAATGCATTTTCAGGTATATTATCACACCAACCAACAACAGTTGTGCTGCGGAGCCAAGAACACTAAGATTTCGAAAGGGGTAGGAGTGGCCTGATAATTATCCAAGAACAGGCAGTCAGCCGCTTATGGTCCTGAGTAGGTGCTAGAGTAATCATACATTAGAAAATTCAATCAAATGAGATTGTCTTTTGCTTTACTACGTATGTAGAGTAGTGAGAATAGTAATCGTTGACTGGCGATTGATTTGCCAGCAGATAATTCTCTTTGTCGTTTCCTCGCCGGCCCAATCTAATTGATTAGCTCTCGCGAGGGGAAATATAGAAAGGGAGACGTCGTTCTGTACGCTTTGTTGACTCCAACACACCACGTGGGTTCTGGGCATCAATGCTTTCGATATTCCTGGAAATCTCGCTTGCGGTGCAAACTAAAAGTTGGTACATACATAGCGGTGCGAATATGTAGGTGCTGCGTGATCCCTCTGGACTCATTACTATTGGTGGAGCTACGTAAGGGTCGACGTAGGTTACCAAAGTAGATGCTTATGGAGGCTTACAGGGTCTCAGAGAATCCGCTTACAATACATACCTGCCTCTAGTAAGCCATCGAAACGTCGGCCAAGAGAGACAGGCGCCAACCATTCTTTCCGGGTCTTTCTTTACAGGAGTTAGCCATCTAAAGAAGCCTCACTTGGCAACTCCTGCGTGTCTTTCCATGTAAGACATTGTCGTAAATTGAATCTTGGCCTGCTTGGCTATTTCATGTTATCGCCCATGAGGTACTGTGGCAGCTGGTCATTTCGGAGCTGGATTACGCTCAGGACTCATCTTATCTCGCTGGGGTCTTGACGATGTGTACTCTCCTCGGCTCGATGAACCCCGAACTCCATAGGGTACCTTAGGCAGCACCGTGAAGTCCGGATTCGAGTGATGGGATACTCGCTGTAGTTTCAGTATCCAAGCCTACTATCCTCGATGTTGTTGCAATGCTAATATCGACTACCCCTTTGAGGCCGAAGTTTCGGCCAAGGAAATAAGCAGAGTATTTTTATTCAGTGGTTGCCATCCTACTGAATATATATTGGGGCGATGTTCATCATCCTTCAAATGTGGCCGAGGTGGGAACCAGTCTTTCGGAATTTTTCGCTCTTCTTTTTCTTTTCGCTTCGCTTCTTTACGATATATCTTTGCTGCGCTCCGGGAGCCTTTTCGCATTTTAATATTTTCTCTCGTTAATTATTTCAGTCTTTCATTCTTACTCAAGATATTCGTTTCTCAGTTGTTTAGTCGATATGCCGTCAGTCATTTCTCGATTTTTCTTCCTAGCCGCGTCTGTGACGCCGGTATTAGGGTTTTGCGGTTCCCACACACATCTCGACCGAAGAGCAGAAGGAGAGGAGGTACCGATCTCGACATTTGGGTATACCGGCTCGGTGGGACCTCTTCTCTGGACTCAGCTGGACACTGCTGCCAATGAACTATGCTCGACGGGCAGCAACCAGTCCCCAATCAATATGGCCGATGGACAATTCACCCTCATTCCGGCATCCGACATCGAGTTAACCGTTCCCGACGTTACAGAAGGTGCAACCTTTGAGAACCTCGGGTCAACAGTGGAAGTTGTCATGAAAGATGTCGGAGGGACGTTCGTCCTCGAGGGAAAGAATTACACACTAGAGCAATTCCATTTCCATCACCCCAGCGAGCATCTTGACAATGGTGTCAGCCTGCCGAGTAAGTAGATAGTACCTAGGATTCGGGATTCATGTTACTTAGCTAACATATGTAATAGTGGAAATGCACATGGTATTCACCACGGAGGAGGAGGAAATTGCCGTGATCGGTATCTACGTCGACATTGTAGACTCCCCGACAGTTCTTCAACTTCATCTCCACCCTCGAAGATCCTCGTCGACTCTACTCGAAACCATCTTCTCTTCTATCGGAGAAATTGCCACACCCGGTACCTCGACGAAGACTCAGCCTCTGGTTATGTCGGAATTGGTCACGCAGCTGCTGGCGGGTAGCTTCCAACGGTATTCCGGCTCTCTCACGACCCCGCCCTGTTCCGAGGGTGTCGCCTGGTCTGTAGCGACCGAAAAGCTCCGGCTGTCTAAGACGACCTTCCAGGCAGTACGTGATGTTGTTGGATTCAACTCCCGCTACCCTCAGAACAACCTTGGCGAGGTGAACCTGCTTGCGACAGCCGCAACCGCTGCAGCTCCCTCTGCTCCCGGGAATTCTACTGTAGCCCGGAGACGATGGGTCAGGTAATGGGAAGGGTCTTGGGGGGATAGGTTTCATCTCATGGAATTTCGGATTGCATTGTAAAGATACTTGGCGATACCCTTGATTTTAAGAAGATTCGCTTGGATCTGTATTAAAATACACAATATATAGGCTTGTATAAAGGATTATATGGAAATGTAGTTGTAAAAGAGGACTGCAAAGATGAGTAATTTGAAGTTAACTAGACTTAAAAGTTGAAGGCGCTTGCTGTTATATTAAGCTCAAAATTGGAAACTTGACACTCTATATTTGTATGCGAGTCTGGCTTGGATACCTATTCTTGGTCTTCTTGGTCTTCTTGGCAGGCCATCAAGGTATAATTGAAGTTGCCAAGGTGAAGGTGCTTCCGTGATGTTCAAACTTTTTACTACATGTAGTTAACTAACCTACTAGTTAACCTAGTACAAAGTTTAAGATGTATAGGCGTGTATATGTGGGTTTTCTCTGACCCCGCCAACCCGCTAATGGGATAGGGATATTAAGTTTGTACCTGCGCCGAGATTTCGTCATTGTAATTTTTCTCAACGCCAAAAATTATTTTTCAACTTTGACGTCGATCGGATGCACCTAACCTAATGCAATATAGGCATCTTCTGATATATATCATTTGACTAAAATGGATGTAAAGATAGGTCAGGCACTGTAGCACTTGGAATTAATACCTGATTTAGCTTGGAGCAGCTCCTAAATAATCTAAAGAGAATCACACGAGAGCAAAATGGCATCATTCTTGGAGCGGACGACAGTCAATTCCAAGGTTCAGCTAGCCGCAACAGCCATTGCTTCTGGAGCTGTCGTCGCGGGGACAATCCTAGGATACCAACGTTTACAGAGAAAGGAGCGCATCAATCAGCTTAAAGAATCGATCCCTTCGTCGCTTGATGAGGGAAAGGTGAGAGTTGTTCTCTCGAATACCTAAACTACCTCCTACCCACCTTTGACATCTGTGGTCTACTTATGGCATTTACTTGTAGTAATTGTATACTGACTAGCGCAAGGTAGATTACCAGCTTTGGCGGCACCTCGACAACCGATAAAGAAGATCTCCGAAATCAGCTACTCGCGAAACGGGCACAAGCTGGCGACTACGACGACGAACTGATACTCGAACAGCTTGCACGTAACCGCGTCTTCCTCACACCGGAGGGTCTCGGCAAACTACGAAATGCTTTCGTTATAATAGTTGGCTGTGGAGGTGTGGGCTCTCACTGCACGGCAGCTCTAGCACGATCGGGTGTCTCCAAGATTCGCTTGATCGATTTCGACCAGGTAACGCTAAGCTCACTAAACCGTCACGCCGTTGCGACGCTGGCCGACGTAGGCACACCCAAGGTTCAATGTCTAAAGCGACGGCTTTTAGCTATAACTCCATGGGTACATTTTGATATACGGCAGGAAAAATTTTGGGACCAAGCAGCTGATAGACTGCTGGACTCGTGGGAGAACGGACAAAAGCCTGATTATGTTATAGATGCGATCGACAACATCGATACCAAAGTTGCCTTGCTAAAATACTGCCACGATCATAACTTGCCGGTAATATCATCCATGGGAGCAGGGTGTAAGAGCGATCCAACTCGGATTATCGTGGGTGATATCGGAACTAGTACCGACGACGGTCTGTCGAGATCTACTCGGCGACGCCTAAAACTGCTTGGAGTCACCAAGGGAATCCCAACCGTGTACTCGACAGAGAAGTCAGGCGAAGGAAAGGCTGAGTTGCTCCCACTTCCCGAGGACGAATTTCAGAAGGGTAAAGTAGGTGATCTAGGAGTGCTGCCAGATTTCAGAGTGCGGATACTGCCAGTTTTGGGCACCATGCCAGCCGTGTTTGGATACACAGCAGCAAACCATGTCATACTCTCTCTCACTGGTAAGTACCTCTTACCATATTATGTTTTTCTATATACGGACTAATATTTACCTAGGATATCCACTCGACTATGTTCCGGCAAAAGGTCGCGAGAAAATGTACGAGGGTCTCCTTGCTGCAGTCCAGGGAGGGGAAGAGAAACTCCTCCGCTACATGACCGGCGGTGACCCCAGCATCACCCTGGGCCTAAAAATACCCATCACAACAGGAGACATGGCGTTTCTAGTCGAAGAGATATTTAAGAGCCGAAGCGCCATAAGCGGACTCACAACTCGTCTAACTTTAGTGAGGTGGCGAAGACCAGCGGACTCCATACTGATAAGGATTGGGGAGGGCACCGACGAGCAGAAGTCATCGAACGTCAAACTTTCGGACCTCGTTTGCATGACCAAGGAAGAGAGCACAAGACACGACAAACAGGTTCTGCGAGGAACTGAGAGGCCTGAAGAGGTATACGATGCGGCCACGGTGGAGAAGGTGGAGGCATTACTCAGAGATACTGCCAAGTATGAGAAATACAGGTAATATTAATTTTTCTGCTACGCGGCCTCACGGCCTCCGTAGCAGTGGGTGTTTTCTCATTATTCTCTTAAGCCACTTCCAGGCCACCAACTATGAAATGCCGTGCTGCTCTACTTGGCCAGATCCAGAACTTCCCATAAACGCCTCCATACCTAGAACGCCTTAATCATGCCTTACAGTTTACCTTCCCTCCGTAGTCCTTCCCATAGCGCCACCGCAGCAAGGCATTTCGCGTCGCGCGCGCCCTCTCTCCACAGATCTCTCATTGGGACTAACTTAAGTGTGATCATCTCCCCGTGATCCCGGAGCCCTGTCAGTTTGCCGGTCCATTCTTGAAGGGTTTCACGCGGCACCCGCCGCTCATGCATAAATATCGGAATATGCTCATCGCATCCACCAGCTGAGGGATACATAGCTTGAGGCAGGTTCTCGTCGCCTTCACCCTCGCCTCCATTCTCATCTCTATTTGTATCTTCATTTGCTTTGCTTTCGATGGAACCGGTAGTAGCAACCAAGTCGCTCAGGCACCGTAGTTCCGAAGCGCGAATCTCAAGTCCAAGTTCTTCTTTGATCTCCTGCGCCGCGGTTCCCGCGAAGGTGCCCCCCTCGTCCACCATGCCCGCAGGCAACTCAACAAATGCGAGACTACCGGCCGGAATGCGGGCCTGAACCGTCAACACTACGTACCGCTCATCATCTTCGTGACCCGCTGGAACGTCGTCTGGTACTAGCATGACAAGCATGGCGACGCTCGCGCCGCGCAGGAATACGCTACCCGGCAAGGTCTCGCCGGCACTGTTCTTAATGTCGGCAATAAATTTCAAGAATCCGAGGCGCTGACGCGGAGCCCGGCCGAACAGGTCGAAGCTTTGGATTGTGATGCCGCGCAGGGCGTACGGGTCCTGGTGGAAGGGGTGCGCGGCATTGGTGTGCTGGAGCGAGAGGGAATGGGTTAGGGTGGCGAGCCAATTCTTTTGTTCACTCATTAGTATTTTAGTTCATAGGTAATTAGGCACGAAGTAGTTAATACAAATTATAAATAAGAGCAATAAGAAAAAGTTACCTTACATTAAAAGGTGAAAACCCAAGGAGTTTCTCTTCAGGGAGGCCCTCGGGGAGCTTGACTGGTATGTCTGGTATGTCGGGCTTGATGAGTGTTATCGTCGCCATTGTGCGTCTAATAAGTATCTCACTTGGGATTATTCGGCGATGAGTTGATTGATATGGGAATCTCGCTGCTGAAAGTTGAGATGCTTTACTAAATGTAATGCGCATTTCAATTTTAGTTGTTGTAAGATTTGATGGTGAAATATCTACCTATATATATTTTTCAAAGCTACCTACCGAGGCATATATGCGTGCCTAGCTGTCTGCCTTGTAATTGTATTGTACCTTGAATTCTAGGATGACGTCTATTCCGTTCAAGACATCAATACGCTTTCTTTTAACATTCGCATATAAGAAACTAAGGGGTAGCGCCACACAGAAGGAATCGGGATTTCAGCATATTTCGTTTATCAGCATAAGAGTTTCCTTTTAAGATGATGATTCTTGGTTTTAAGGAAGCTTTATTAATTCCTTCTCAAGTATTTCTATCTAATCTTGCGACAACAACTTTACCTTAAGTATACATAACTAGCTGAACTTACGCCTAGATGTTCTTTGTCTAGTGGCATGCGGCTGTGTGACTAGCAACCTTGTCAGGATGCTAGGGCTACTGCCGGCCTTTTGCCGAATTCACAACAAAAGCAATCCGCTATATAAATACAATTTGTTAAACCTTTGGCATGCAACATCGCATCGCATCGCAAGTCATATCCGGTATAGTGTAACGGCTAACATACCTCGTTTTCACCGAGGAGCTCGGGGTTCGATTCCCCGTACCGGAGTTTAATTTTTGGCTTGGTTTTATTATTGCACATGGATAATTGCTAACTTACCAAGCATTAATTTTTCTTGAAATCTTTTTCTTGTCGTGGGGGTCATTGATTCTTCCAATTAGGTACTTACCTCTACTTACCTCTGAAAGGGCTTCAGTTGTGCATAGGATAATTTCTTTTAGTTAATGCTACTTTTCGCAATGCTTTGCCTATCTGAATGCAATCCATTCTGAATGTGTGCACTGCTTACAGATGTTTGGCTGGGTAGACTGAAATGCACGAAGGAAAGTAGATCTGGTAGGTGGTTTTCTTTTATCATATTGTTCTTCCGTCATTTGAACATATGAAGAGGTGAATCTTGACTTATAGCCTTTTATACGAACAAACATAGCTAACTTAGCCTTACTACTCAAGACCTCTGGAAAGGCTGACGCCTATGGCCGAACGTAAATAGTCTCATCAAGATACCGCTCACTTCAGGAGCATGGTAGCTACCCTGCTGTCTCTAAATTTGTTGCCAAGTCAATAGGTATTAAGGAGGCTAAAAGGGGGTGGAATGGATGCTATAAGCCAGAGCCAATACCTCAGGTTAGGTTAGGTTAGGTTAGGTAGGCATTCAAGAAACAACTGGTGAATCGTAACGGGTAGCTTGCAGGAGTATACCCTACCCCTTTCCCTTAGACAAGCCCCAAAGCCTCATAGCACAGCACCCTAAACCAAATTACTACCACTCCTCGTCTTCACAATCTCCCCCGTCGCATTCCTATCCTTCATCAAATACAAATACGCCTCCGCCACATCCTCCACCGTCGCCGCCCTACCCGTCGGGACCTTCTCCGCGACAGCCCTAGCCTGTCCCTCCAACTGCTCCGCCGTCAGCCCCATCGCCCCCCATAGTCCCGTGATCACGAACCCCGGTTCAACGGCGTTGACACGAACGGGCTTGAGATCGACGGCCAAGTTGCGCGCGAGCCCCGTCAGACCTGCCGCTACGTACGCGATCATGCTCCACCCGGGGTTCGGCTGGTCGGCAATGCCTCCCGTGGAGATGGTCAGGCTGCACTCGTTACTCTTGGCGAGATGGCGCGCCGCCACTTTGCCCAACAGCAAGGGCAGTTCCATGCGGAAATGCGCTACCTGCCGGATCTTCTCCAGCGTGATGTCCTGCACGTCCGCGACCAGCAGCGCATCTCCTGCCGTGAGAACGACATGATCGATGGGTTGCGCTTTTTCAGCTTCGATGAACAGTGCTTCTAGGTCTTCTTCTACAGAGTCCTTAGATAGGTCGCAGGAGATCCCTGCTACTTGTGCGGTAGGGTATGCGGCCTTGATTTCGGCCAGGGATGTCGCGGCGGACTTGGGCGAGGAGCCAGACAGCGTGACGCGGGCTCCGGCTTCGATAGAGCCCTCGACTACCCCGCGGCCAATGCCATTACTGCCGCCGATGACAAGGATGTGCTTGCCAGCGAGCTTGTTGTATTTGGCCATTGTGGTATTGTTTCGTAGGTTTGTATATCTGGATAAAGGGGTTGTGATTCCGAGTTTGCTGCTGTCTCGACTCTGAGAAGTTTGACGTGAGCTATGGTCTTCATCTCGGTGGCGGCCTTCGCATTTATCTACTTTTAGCAGGTTATTACCCTACCCCCTTCTCCCCTCTTCCTACACAATATTGGATGTTGTAATTCACCGTCATGTCATGTGACAGGTTAATAGACCTAGGCAAAAGACATAGGGTTTGTCATAGCATCACATTTTGTAATCAGGAGCTTCCGTAAGCTGATTTAGGTACACATACGCGACCAATTTCGCCGCCCACCTTGAAAACTTTATGCTTCATAATCAAGCTATGCTTTCTAGTTATACGTGAGTGTCTAGTAGTTGTTTCCACATGGGGTTTCTTAATACCGTGTAGTTGTGGCGGCGGGTGGCATTATTTCCGCTGCTCTGCAGATGACACGAGTAAGAACATGAACGGATTGACGGGATTAGCGGCGATTGACCGGAGGACGGTAGTAGCTCTCGGGGATGGAATACGGAGTTACTGTTTTTGGATGGTGCTATCATGGACGCCCACGGATATAATTTTCATACAATTATGCTTGTCAGCTGAAGGGGAAATGTTATAATACCAAAGTTGCATATTGCATAAAGTCTATTGAGTCAGATTGGAAACTCTGGTGATCACTCAAACTCATGAATTCGGCCTAGTAGCACACAATCCTGACTTTAACACCAATTCCCTTTCCTCACACGCCACCAAAAATGCCATCGTATATCAGCAAGACTGGAAGCTATATCTTTGAATAGGAAATTAAGCCCCAAATGATAACGAGGGAGCGATACATATAACGACTTAGCAGCATCATCGTACAAGCGAGATCTTGTGTTCGAGCTTATTGCGAAAGTATATCCGGCAGTAGAAAACTCCTATCATGATAACTTCAGGTTGTACCAGTGGGCATCAGGTTTTTGTTTAATACCCTTGCTGGAATCTATTCAAGTCGCGTTTTTGCTGAGCTGTCGGTGACGTACGAAGGATATCTTCCAGGGGCGGTTGGCCGGGCTCTCTACATAGTCGAAACTGCTCATAGAGTCCACCTATCCGAAAGTTAGCTGCATCCTTATTGCACCATGGATTCTTACCTTTTTTGTTCTTACGCTCTCGCCAACCGACAACTTGGTAGAGCCCGTCGTATCGGATACCACACTCAGGGAGCCAGCGATTGCTGTTGGAGGAATGGGGCCCACCGGAACGTAAGACGCGTACGGGATGTCTTGTTTGTAGCGAAGCCTTTAGAGCCTTCGTCCCAGCGCTGGACGGTACTGACTGAAAAGGGTCTTCATTTTTGTGGCTGTTTGAGCCAGAGTAGTAGAGTATGTCACCTTGGTCGTCGTCGAGGTCGTCGTATACATTAGAAACCACGATAGAATAAGTACCTGCTTCAGTAGAGCTTTGATGATTATCAGTGATTGCCTCTTCGGATGGTCATCGAGAAAACCATGAGAACATTTAGCTAGCTAGATTAATCAAGAAATCTCGATTCCCAAGAGAAGGCAAGAATAGGGGTAACAAATTTGTAATGCCACTTACCCGGCAATACCTCCCATTCGCGCGCCGTGGGCACCACGATGAAGCGCAACAAGCTGGTTAGCAAACCAAGCTCCGACGGGAATGTTGTTATGCCCAAACACCTTGGCTGATCTCTTAGGTACACGTGGGTTCAGCTGGTAGGATACTCTACCTTTGGGGCCACGAGCGACCACAATCCCATGCATGATGCCGTGTTCCCCATAAATGGGGTGGCTTGGTGGTGGTAGCTGGCTTTGAATGATGGGAACTTCCTCTCCATCTTCAGGAATCACCTCCTCTTCGGCTGCGTCCTCCGAGGCTACTTCATCCGCACCCCAGTTCTCAGACTCCCATTTTTCATACAAATCCCCAGCACTATTCTTCATGTCTTCGGGGTAGAATAGGGCCGGGTTGTTTATAATTAGTTGGAGCATTTTGGGTGTAGTGGTCTTCTCCTTAATCTCAGGAGTCATCTCAATAGTATCTAGCCATTGTAGATAGGCTCTTCCCTTTTTAAGGAGGTCTTTACACTCTGAACCATCCTCAGATGTTACAACCCGTTTAAGATTTCGGCTCTTGACCCCAAGGGTAGCGATAGTAAATCTGTTATGGTAATTTATGTGTTGAAGCTGCGCGGCTCTGCTACTGCCGACAGCAAATACATCGACAGTGGTCATTTTGATTGCTTGAGGAGGAAGAGTGATCGATACTATAGAAAGAGAAGTGTGACTAAATTGAAATGGTGTGATATGATACGGTAGTAACTTGGATTTAGAATAAGTGCAAGACTTTGAGGGTATATTTGTAAGACGAAGCGCCTGGCAAGATTTCTTTCTGGAAGATATGATCCGCTAAACCTTTTTACTGTACTAATGATGGCGCTATAGACGCAGAAAGGGATCACCAGACTGAGCAAGTTACCTAGATACTTAAGAGGTCGTGTAATGTATGTTATTGGAAAGTCCGATGTTAGTGAAGCCGATATAGCAGTTTGCGTAGAACCTTAAGGCCTCGCCTCATTATTAGGGTTCGGGTTATAAATATTCTCTCATGTAATAAAGAAGAATGAGGTGAATATGGAATCGACATGTGGAATTTAGGAAGGAGACGTTTATGACTGGGGGGAGACTACATTATGTACGTAATGTAGGTAGAGATCAGACCACTTATACCTGTTCACAAGTTAATACACGGTAGGTACTTTTCACGATCATCTGTTAATGCGTCAATAATTTGTACAAGGCAAGAAACCTAGCCTACCTATGTATCAATATGATTACTCATAATTATATGTAGTACTGATGGAAGTTGGTTGTATTGCACCTTTTGGATCTTATTACTTATTGGTGAGATCTATTAACCCGCCGACTTGCTTCTTCCTGTACGTATTAAAAATGGGCTATTGTTTTCATCACAATCCTAAATACCTGGGGTTTAAGATTTGTGACAACACAAATATTACACATCTATTATTACACCAACCTACCTTACGTATATATGTAGATATATATAGATTTGGGCAGACACGGTGTAACGCACTGGCATTCTTGGCCATGTATGCTTTGTCTCCTTGAAAACCTCTGCGCTATCGTATGCAAACCCGGAACCCGAGCGTGACGTAAGTCCGCGCCAAGCACAAGGCGATCTATTAGTAGACGTCTCGCTTCTTGTTCTACCCTAAGAAGTTTTGAATATTACCCCCAACGTTTTTCAGATCCAGCAAGAATGTGTCGTGGCCAAACAGACTCTGTTCCTCGCTCAGTTCTACATGCGTTACGTTTCTATTGCCGGTGAGGCGGATAGCATTAGCAACTTCTCGTTGTTGCCAAGCGGGAAATAAGATGTCGCTTGCTACGCCCATCACCAGAGTCGGGATATCCCTCAGCGGCGATAAACCTTCAATTAGATCTTGAGGGGGACGGGAGTCGCCTGGTATAGGTGAGTTGGAATCATCCACGTATGTTCCAGGCTGCTCAGAATACGGCAAGTCGGGTAATGTGAGGCTACAATACCGGTCATTTGTTTTGGAGGATGACCCAGACTGAATGAGCCTCTCACGCTCGGCTCGTCGTTGGGTGGCTGCTTGTTGATTTTCAAGACCTAAGTCAAACAGATCCATGGCCTTGCTGACATATAGGAGGCTGTTTGGGTCATATGTCAGACAAAACTTCTCGCCCGCATGGTCTAAATATGTCTCAATTAAGAAGTCCGGACATAATGCAGGCGGCTTTGTCGGATCAGCTCTCCTACGACCAAACCGTTGCTCCCACTCGGGCCCGGACCGATATGTCACCGTGGCGATCTCTCTGGCTAACTTCATTCCGGCGTGCGGCGGGACTTTGCCATAATAAAACCCGCGATTCCAGTTAGGGTCCATCATGAGTACTTGGCGCTGCGTGTGGCGCATTGCAACACTGTAGGGATGGCTTCGTGCGCAGCCGCTGATGGATACTATACGGCTCACCCTTGAAGGAAACAATACACCGGCTGCCAGCGACTGCATTCCTCCCATACTAGATCCGACACTTGCGTATAGTTTCTCGACGCCTAGATGATCTAAAAGCCGGAACTGTGCCCTCACCATATCCTCCATCGTAAGTATTGGAAACCGAGTGGCATATCTCCGACCGTCAGCAGGATCAATGCTGCTTGGCCCAGTGGATCCGAAACAGCCTCCAATGACATTTGTACATATCACGAAATACTTATCCGTGTCGAGGCAGGCCCCTGGACCGATAAACTTCTCCCACCATCCAGGTTGAAGGTTGCTTTCGGTCGAGTGGGCATGCGACGAAGCGGATAGACCCGTATGTAGTAATATCACATTGGACTTGTCTGAGTTTAGTTTTCCCCATGTTTCGTAGGCGATATCGAACTTCGGTAGTGTCCCTCCCCAGTCTAACGAGAGAGGATCTTCGCAATGGAATACCTCGGTGGCTCCGGTAGTATATGCGGGTTCTGGCCCCGTCGAGAGAGATTTCGCCTCTAACGTCGCCGATCGTGTCTCTATCGCATCGAGGCAAGGAAATGCCATAGCAGGGTTGGAGGCTTCTCCTTGGCTTGTGCTAGCACGCCTAGGAGGCTGAGAATGCAGCAGTCGCGTGCCATACTGTAGAGAGGGAGTTCTGAGTGATGCTAATGGCGAAGGCCGAGTTCGGAGTAAGAAGGTGGGAGGTCGCGCGTTGATGATGGGCTGTAGAATGGTAGAGGCGCGTCGCAGGTCTGCCGCGCTATGACCTCGGATTCTCATGATGACTTATTGAATAGCAGGGAGGTATAGAAGCCCAGAATGGACAAGCTGCTTCGATATCGGTTTAAGATCCATGATCCAAGTTTGAAGAAATTAGAGCTTAGCTTGCGTAAATTGAATAGTGCTATCTCACGTGTTTTTTTTTCTTCTTTAAACTAGTTGGACTTCTAGAACATGGAATCACCCCGCTTCCCCCGAATTTTAAGCTATAAGCGCTAGTATACATAATCGATAAGAGAAATACATGCCTTCAAAAACTTATGATGTCACGAAATGGCATACGTAATGCCTACGCCTCTTGGTAGCATTTATCGTGAGATTGATTTGCCTGACATAAGAAGTTTGTGTTACCAAGAGGTATGAGAACCGAATGGAAGAAACCTGGTTGGATGTAGGATGTACCTATCATGCATGTAGGCAATGCATTACGCCGTACATGTAATAATCAAATATTAAAATGACCTGTACAACAATTATCCTATTTCTTAGGTACCTAGTGACATAAATATGTTAGTTCGCCGAGAAACTTGACGTAGGTATTTAGATGCTCAATTACCTATTAACCACGAAAGGTTCCAGTTTTTTATAGCTGTACTTCTGCCATCTCCACTTATTCCAGGCTGCGGTAGGGCAGGTACTGAACCGCTTTATTAACTTTATTAACCCCTCCTTCTTTCTTTGATCAACATGTTTGACCTTGTTGACGTTATCTTATTTCTCTTAATTTCAATAGTCTTTAGCTCTCAACTCCTCAGTATTCGTAATAGAACTATGGATACTCCAAACCCGCCCATCATGTTTAACCCTAGGGGAAGGAGACGGCCTCTGATACCAAACTTGAATCGACACCAGCCTCCACGTGAAAAGCCGCGAATCTTCACAAGCACCTATGAGGTCACGCCAGAAGATATAACCGAGGTGAAAGATATTTTGGTAAAGGCTAGGAATCTACCTCTCGAACTTGTCGATATGATCTTAGACAATGCCGAGTATTGGGTTTGTTGTTCCACCATCATCGATCATGACGATTCCGAGTCGGGTCGGATCTCCATCCATGGTGCACGTGAAGGAGAAACCCAATTTCTGGTCAGTAAGGCTTCATAAGAATTTTAACTTTATCTTGTTCTCAGCTGATGTGTGTGTGACTATAGCTTCGCACCAAGCCGCTTGGGCTTACTAAATGGTTACCTTCTAGCCAAGATCTGTGGAGAGTAGAAGCTACTCCTAAGCAGCTCGAGGAGGAATACCCTCAGTCTGATCTGCAAAAACTTGCAGAGGGTCCTCTGCCCACATTAGAGCATCCATTTCGAAAAGTTGTTTTCGATATTGAGAGTTGCGACCAGGGTTGGAGTAGCCATCACGACGATCATGGCACTTATCGCAGCTCCTTTACGTGGTTTGAGGCGGGGTTAGAGCGCTTCGATAAGAACAACGAATGTGAGAGAAATTCTAAGCCACATTGGAGACGTAACCTGCGTTGCTTACTTAACCATACAATAGGCCTGCCGGATTGTCCAGATCGGAAAAACAACGATGACTCAAATGGTTTAGATATCCCAACATGCGCGATACGCCCGATTTGGCCCTCAGTGGTACATGACCAAGGCGGCACTGGTGGTCCACGGTATTATCATGATTTGCTTGGTGATAAGAACCGCGAGATTCAGCGCAACAAACACGCCGTAGGTGAATTACAACACCACCACGTCGAGTGGGCCTGGGATGACAACATTGATCCGGAATCCTTGGAGACGGAACGCCTAAATGAAATTGGTCGGGGATCAGGCACGGGTAACGGTGAGTTCGTTAGGAACTTGAAATTTGGGGATATGATCACTGTTTGGGGTCATGCAAGATTTCCGGGATGGACGAACAGCGTCAAAAAAGTCGGGGTCAAGGTTTATTGGACGCTATAATTTACCTTTCGACCCTGGGGTAGAGCTGTAGTGGTGTTCATGCTCCCTGCCACTAGGATATCCACACAATCCTTTTATACCTTATACCTTATACCTAAGTCACCAATAAAATAAACGAAGTGTTTGTCTTGCCACCGAACGTTCTATTCTATGAAGGGCTTCGTCTAACCGAAAAGCCTGGCTACATACATTATGCCTAAGGTACCTAACCTAACGTAACCGGGCCCCAGTATCTGATTCCTCAAGGAGGACGATAGAATGTATTATGCTAGAAAATTGTTCGCCTTCAACACCATTAATACGTCATGATACTGCCCTTACGCCTAGGAAGGGCAGGCTTACTTATCTTACTACAAAAATCTCGATTATAGTGCAATATAGATACAATAGTTATACGATCAAAGTTGGACTTTACCACCCTTAAGCTCCTCAAAGTCTTTGCCCCTGAATGGAACATATGTCTTCTCGCCAGGAGACAGCCAATAAATCGCATCGGCTTCTTCCCCATTTTCCTTCGCCGCCTTCTCAATGGCCTCCGGATCGATCCCCTCGGACCTCAGACGTCCCTTCTGGACCTTCATTGTTCCCGTGTACTCGAGCTGCTTGACGATTCTTAGAAATACCGGCACCGCGTACCGCGGGAGATTCGCATGACAATGTTCCGCCAGCCCCTTTAGATCTAAACCCTTTCCACTGGCTATATCCTCAGCCTTGATAGACGTCCCCTCCGCTGCAACGATAGCCGCGCATCCAGCTCGCCCGTCTGCGTTGGGAACTAGGACGCCGTACACGCTCGCCTCGGCAACTTGTGGGAATGCGCCTACGACGTCGCCGACTTCGGTTGTTGACACGTTCTCCGAGCGCCAGCGGAACGTGTCGCCAAGGCGGTCCGCAAAAAATAACCGGCCCTCCGCGTCTATGCGCATCGCGTCGCCCGTTCGGAACCACAGGTCCCCCTTGCTGAACACGTCTGCGACTAACCGCTTCTGACCGGCTTCCGGGTTGCCGTGGTACACTGGCGTTGCAGTCCTCGCGGGATCGATGCGGTGGATGGTCTCTCCCGGCTCATCGGTCTTGCATCGAATCGCGAAGCCTTTTGCGTCTCGCACAATATCCTGCGTGTCCGGATCGATGTGCACGCGCGCTTCGCTGCCGCCGTTGATCAAATGCCATAGCGGACCTCTTATAGCTATCGCGCCCCGCGAGTACTCGTTCCGGCTCGAGTTGCTAATCAATCCGACTCCATCCGTCGAGGCGTAAAACTCATAGATGACTTCAATGCCGAAGCGCTCCCGGAACGTCTCCCATATATCCGGCCGCAGACCGTTACCGTATGCTAGACGGACGTTGTTGTCGGTGTCGAGAGGGCTTGGCGGCGCGTTTAGCAGATACCTACACAATTCGCCTACGTATTGGATAACCGAGGCTTTCGATGAGCGGACCTCGGGCCAGAACTTGTTGTGAGAGAACTTGCGCGATAGGACTAGCGTGCTTCCTGTATGGATACATGAGGCGCAGGCGAGGCCCTGAGCGGAAGCGTGGTAAAGCGGAAGGCAGGTGTATAATCTAACGCCGGGCTTGATGCCTAGGCTGCCTCCAGCTTGCTTTAGGAGCACATAGCGTCCCCGATTTACGACTGTGCCTTTGGGTTTGCCCGTGGTACCGGATGTGTAGATAAGAGATGCTATATCGGTGGGCTTTATATTTTCGCGGCGCGAGGCGGGAAGCGGCTCGGTGTCTGTGAGAGCGCTTATAGATGAAGGGCTGTAGTAAACTGTCTGGATGTCGGCTGAGGTAAGTTCTTCTTCAACAGGGGAGATATGATGACGGATGTCTGAGTCCGCAAGCATGTACCGAGCACCACTAAGCTTGACGCAATGAATCAGCGACTCGGCTGTCAAGTTGTAATTTATGAAAGCCACCGAGGCACCAATTCCCTCCAGAGCGAACCAGAGTAGAAGATACTCGGGACTGTTACCGCCATTTAGCGCGACCATCTCGCCCTTCTTAATCCCCAGATCCTTGAGCAACCAATTGCCAACAGGTTGTAGGGCCTGGTAGAATTCACGAAAGGTCCACTCACGACCCTCGAATATGAGGAAGGTAAGATCACCCATGGGGGTATTGGCGCGATCCTCAAAGGTATGGTAGAGGAGCAGCTTTCCTTTCCGAGCTTCCTGAGCGATGTGCCTTAACAGGAAAGCAGCGCGCAGCTTATTGCTTCCCTGAGCTAAATCGTTCATTATATGAAAGCGAGCGTCCATGTAGGCCGCGAGGGCAACGCTACCCGCAGCGGCCGCGGCTATAGGAACTAGAATTGATCAGTATTGATTATAGCTATGAATGATTGAGATAGTTTAAGTCTATACTTACATGCCATTTTCAGATATTAGAACTAGATGATAATGTTTTTAGAGAGTTACTGGGTAAACATGGAGTTTGAGACCAAGATATTATCAAAACGTCGATCACAGTGCCAAGATTAACTTCTGGCTGGTATTTTGTCCAACAGCTCTCTTCATGTTCATTTCTAATTCGACTGTAAGATAGCACAGTGATACTGCAGATGACTGCGTGGCTTAAGAAGAAAGGAAAAGAGATGAATGTCTCAGATCGACTGGCCGAGGTAACTCGATCGTGTTCGTGACGTGAAGTGGGTAGGTCTCTAATACAGTAACACGTCGGGTTTCGGGGACATGATAAGGGGTAGATCCCGGAGCATGGGTCGGGACGGCATTCCGCATTTTTCACGTCCGCTAGAGTCGTACTCCTTACCAATCCTTACACTTCTCTCGGTGTCACCATTTGGAAACTATATACAGCTCAAGTATCGCCAGAAATTTTTTTGCATTAGGTACTTAACTAATGAAGTTGGTTGACGTGTTACACGCGTGGTCATCCTCACCCAAGCTGCTTTTTGCCTTAGTGCCTAATTTGACTTATACCTAGCCTGGGTTAGTGAAGCAAGCTGGTCCATTGTTTAATAGTACTCTAGGAAAACTACCTAGCAAGTGGATGATATAATTTAAACCCTGCAAAATAAATAAAGCGCTTTTTCGGCAGCGTAGCTAGACTTATCTGAGTCAAGATTGTTCTTACATAATATGTAATGAGGAGCTTGATAATAGAATGAGATCTTTAACCTAACCTAGACACTTTGGGCACTTGAAGTAAAATAGACTACTGGTGTTAGACTATTAGTGTTGTATATTTCTGTTTAGGAATAGCTTTCATTGAAAGTTGACTGAGAAGTATACCTACCATCTGGATAGCTCGTCAAATAGACAATGTCGTCTTCTTGCTCGATAACAAGCAGCATTAGATATCACTACGAGCAGGCACAGAGGAAAACCAACTATATTAGAAAATAATAATAAGATGTAGGACCTAAACCGAGACTATTGGTATATATATCTTTTAGAGAGTATGCAACTCCTTAGGTTAGGCAACTTAGTCTCCTAAAAAGGGTATATGTTATATTCTAGTCAACTAGGTATTATTAACTACCTACCTACGGCATCTATTAAACTATCCAGATAAGAAATAAGACGGGTTAATATAAACTTCTCACGGCAATGCTATAAGTAAAAGCTGGTAAGTAGGTTTAATTATATATAAAGTAGGAAACCGCTGGCTGTCTGAGGTCTACGTGTATTTAAGTCCCTAAGTTACAATCAAGTAATATCTAGGCCAGTAACAATATTTATTTTATTAAACAAGTACCTACCTACCTAAGTAGCATACCCAAGATAATAATTATAATGAGTTGGACAATCTGCAAAGTGTAGCATTGCTAAGGTGACTCAGATGGCTTAGATACCTTAGGTTAGGTAGGTACGTTAATATCTGAATAAACATATTTGAATAAAAGGCGCTACAAAGACAGCATGCTCCTTCCGCATTGCTTCCTACCTGGCATTTTGAAGTTCTTGACGTGTTGACGCGTCGACGCGTTGACCGCCTTCAATAACTTTTTATCGCCGCCTACATTCGGCAGTATTGCTCTGGAATTTCTTCACACTCTGAAATTCATCATTAAGGCATTTATTTTCTCCTTTGTGTCTTTTGCACTTCCTTAGCCAATTCTGTCCATTTACATCGTTATATTCTGAACAGAAAATGGCTTCCCAAGACAAATTCACATCCCGAAGCCCCCTCCTACGCCTACCCTGTGAGCTGAAGAGATATGTCATGGCAAACCTCAATATCACCTCCCTTTACGCACTTATCACTACTTGTAAAGAATTCTACGATATCAACAAGAGCTCCAAAGGCTTCATTCTTCGAGCAATCACTACAAATGCTCTAGGTGACGCCCTCCCATGGGCTATGGCCTTACACGCAGCAAGACGTGCCGACTGGGGAACAACATTGCCCCGACATTCTCGTGGTGAGCTTTTGGATCAGATACACAAGTTTGGCCGCAGATATCTCAATCGGAATAACAAGACATTGATTTACCCGGAAGACTTCTCTTTCTCCTTGGCTTCGGAGTTAATTTCTTTCCACTCCATCGTGGAGAAATTCTCTCTGAAGTTCATGGAGGAAACAACGTCGGACATGTACTTCCATTACTTTCGGGGCCACCCAATTCCAAAACCTACAAACACAGAAACTGGCAGAGTACAGCTTACTTTCTATTGTATGGAGATATCTCGGGAACTTCTCCCTTTCTACGTTACCCAACCAGACGAGCTTGAGGATAACGAACGACCATGGCAGATGCTCTGGCACTATTTCGCACCATGGGAGAATCGAATCGCCGAAGCGATTTCCTGTCTTTTCCTAGACAAACTTATTGATAATGCTGTCAGCCGAGGTAAGTCCAAGCTGGCTACATTATACTCCTATAATACTAAGGAAATATATAGGACTTATTATGATGGGAGGCTCAGCTTACTACGAGTGGTATACCGTTCTGGGATTACGTGGCTTTGATAAATTAGCCGACGACGAGTTTGTATCTCGCAATGCCGCCAATATCGAAGCTGGCCAGAAGTTCTTCCGTTGCGTTTGTTATTTCGCACTTGGTGAATCTGGTTTCACATGGTTGCGACCTGTTGGAGGAAACCTCATGGTTCGATCATTCAACATGGACCACCTCTTAGCGAGATTTCCCCAGGAAGAAAACGGATCATGTGATAACTGGTACTTCACGATCATCTCAGAGCAGCATAACCCTCAATATGCTGGTTTTCAGCCTCTTCCTGATGAAACTGTTTGGTGGGACCGTGCTCGAATCAATGCCGTATTTCCAGGTATTCTTCCCAGTATAGCAGAGATTCAAGATATGGCAGAAGGCAATGTGTACATTCAGGATTTCTTCGAGCCGGAGGTCGACTATTGCAAAGAGATTGGCTATTAGGGAACGGACTGGATAGCAGACTTCGCATTTCGTACTTAATATGTACTTAGTACGGCTGTCAAGTAGTCGAGTTCCTCCTCGTTGAAGTTTGGAAGGTTTCAAGGGTCGTCGTTAACATACTGGAACGGGGCCAACCCAATAGTTAGTAAGGCAACGGTGATCTGGACATGAGGTGGTCGGTTTATGGTATGCTGTGAATGAATCAGGGTCCTCTAATTCATTACCTGGGGTGTCGTAGTTGTAGTAGGTAGTGGGTTTATCGGACATATATGCTTTTGAGGGCATGGAGACGCATAATATATGAGCTTCATGTATTCTATGAATGCATAATACAGCCAGAAATATCAAAAGCTTCGAGAAGAAATTTATATGTTGACTATTAAGTGGCAACTAACCAAGAGGTATTCGCATTATCAAGTACTTTCCACGACCCCTATTCTCACATGAGGCGATCTTGAATACAAGCGGTACGTCAGCGTTTAACTGATCAGTACATAAATATCTAGCTTTTCCAAGAATAACAATATCAATAGATAAAACACTACCCTTTTATCCAAAGCCATTACTTCCTCAAGCTGACCCGACACGGATAACCATCGGCAGGATGCGCCCCTCCGGATTGCGTCTGGTAAGCGCGTTCGCCGTTAACACTCTTAACCTTGCTCGTAGGGTGCAAGCGATCCCGTTCATCATACGCATGCCTAATGTCAAACTCACGCATGGTAAGCGCCAGTGTGATTTTCACATCGAGCATAGCTAAAGTTTGACCCAAGCAATTTCGCGGCCCATGCTCAAAGGGGCGCCAACCCCCCTTAACGGGGTACAGTGGGTCGCCCGGCTCCACGAGCCAGCGCTCGGGTATGAATTTCATTGCTGAAGGCCAGTATTTCGGGTTGCGTTGTACGGCTGAATGTAGAATCCACATATTTGTTCCCTCGGTCGGATATCTGTTGCCCTTGTCGTCCTGGAGATATACGCCGGGTTGGCCGCCACGCATCGCGGACGCAGGAGGGAAGAGACGTAGGGATTCTTTAATAACTGCCGTGGTGTAGGGGAGTTGGTTGAGTAGATGGGGCTGTTCGTGCATTGTGTTGGCCGTTTTAGTAATGACAGTACCGAATACGGCATCATGCTCGGCGCGAAGCTTGGCCATGGCTTCGGGGTGAGATTGTAGGAGGTAGAAGCAATAGCAGATTGTAGACGATGTAGAATCATGGCCAGCAAAGAGGAACAGGCGTATTTGCACTGTGGCCCAGTCCCTGAAAGCTGGGTCAAGTTTCTTGGGGCGCGGCTTGTCCTTTTGCTGGGCCATGTAACCTGCTAAGGCAAGATGGATGATAGAGCGCGACGAAGCGGCTGTCTCATCCTCGGTCCATTCGGCATACCGCTTGTCAAGTTCCTGGGATATGTAGTTGTTCATCTGGTAGCTATTGTACCATTGCACAAAGGGGCGAGCTGGGTTCCATCTAATTAGAAGATTCCACTCGTTGTCAAGGACATGCCAACGAATTTGCCGGCGCAATGCCGATGCTAGGGGATTGAACTGCTGTTGAGAATGGAGTCGCGAGTCTAAGGTTACGGCACCGATAACATCCATCATGTACCAGCAAGTCACATCGTCTAGAGAGAACATTTCACCTATTCGAGCATGTTCTCTCAAAATATCGACGTAGACTTCAGCCTCATCTACAACATGAGACGTCTGCTGTAAAATGTAGCTGGCACTAAAGCCTGAGTTGAAGAGTGAACGAGAACGCTTCCATTCGGGCCCATTCATGGTGAACAAGTTTGCGCCGCCAGCTAACGGATTCAAAAAGGCATGCAGAATAGGCGACTTAGGCAAGTCGTATTCCTGGCAAGCTTACATAGCAAGCACGGGTGAGCAAATAACCATCATAGGGTCAGCGAACGGCCACATGTCTAGATAGATAATGGAATCGGCATCCTTTTTCTCATTCGCACGGCACAGAGCCTCAAAGGCATCAGGCTGCTGTGTATCTTCAGGTAGCGTTTTCATAACTGGTGGAACGGCAAGGAGATGTCCTAGGATGGAATTCCATGGTGGCATCGGCTACGCGGCAATCTCATTAGAACTAGCAAAAGCGAGAAGAATCAGACAATCATACCATTCCTTGCTGGCGGAGACGGTAGAACGTAAGCCGGGCTTGATAGCCTTTGAATAGTAGATAGACAAGCGCACTGGCACAGGCAACCAGCCCAGTCGTGGTTACATGTCCCGCACCGAATAGCTCGTCGCCGATCATAGTAAAGCCGAGGTTATAAGTAGCGGTAAAAGGAAAGAGTAACAAAACCTAATTTAATAACTTACGAAGTGAAATAATCTCTTAGTGATGTCGCGGGTAGGATTACCTACATGCAAGGGATGCCCATATCGCTAGGATGTAATTCTATCAAAGAACCAACGGCGCCATTACCTACCTATTTAATTAGAAAGCACGAATCTTCGATATATTACGACCAACTAAAGGTTGAAAGCGAACCATCTTGTAGTCGCTCTATGAAATGCTCCGAGTTATGTAATTTATTGCTGATGCGAGTATTGATGTGCGTTCTATATGTAAAGTTGTCTTTGACAATCAAGATGCGGAATTATCATTACTATCCGATTCCTTTTCATTTTCAACTTGTGACAGTAGTAGTAGGTAGTGATAAGCCGTTCTAGAGCCCTATTGGGGCTGTGTATATTGACTGGGCAGTAACTACTCAGGTAGTGAAGGGGAGTTCACTAAGCACTTGTTTTGCTACCTTGGGTAGATTGAGGGTTTAGATTAGTCGGTCTCGACGGAACATAATCAAGGGGTTGCCTCTTTAGCAAGGAGGTCGCCCACATAACGGCGTTCTTCTCTAATATAATCATCTTGATGCTAAATGAGTGGTCAAGAGACTGCTGTTGGGTTTATTGGGAGGTATTTTAGTAAGTAAGAATATGAGGTATATAATCTAGCCAGGTAATATAGGCACCCCTTTTCTTGTAATTTAATTATTCAAGACATCTCGTATTTATAGGTAGGCCGACAGTCCTGTGCCGACATTTAAGGCGCTTTCATTCTTGCGCGGAAGGGAGAAGGTGATCTGAGGGCTAGATATAACGAGTTTCTTTACCGTTGGAATACTGGAGTGGAAGTCTAGACAATCGAAGAAACTCTGGACTCCGGGTAAAGTTAAAATCCTCGAACAGCCTAGGAACTATAGTATAGTTGATTTTGGGTTTCATGGTAGATCAGATTCAACTGCTATACGAAAGAGTTGTCTCATTGTGGGAATGACAAGCAAGATAAGTTTACTATTACCGATTTCAATAAGGTTGAAAGGTTAACGGTATGCATTGCTTATATCTCTGTCTGGCCAATTGTATAATTACGTGTTAATTTACTAACCTAGAGATAGGTTTCTTAACCAATGGAAATATAGGTTCGAATGTAAAGCAAGGCCGATATCGGCTAGTTTGCCTAAGATCTAAAAACCTGTACTTCTCTAAAACGGCAAGACGGGAGCTCGGACGTTGGTGGATCACCTCCGCACCGGCAATCCTCGGCTTCCGTAAAGGGACTCTATCGGGCAGCTCAAAGGTTCCCTTTTTCAATCTAGTTTAATATACAACGTTGGATCTGTGATCTAATTCTCCAATACCATAAGATATAGTAATCATCACCATTTAGAGGTAGAATTGTTTTTATAAGCCTGGCCCCACCCTTTTATTGAAACTCGATTGAAAATCTCACAGCCCTTCTATTGACAGATCATATCTACGCTGTAGCGGAGAGCCGAGTCGTCATCACCATTCATCATGGGCGCATATTTCGAAGAAATCCCAAAACAAAGCCTCATCGATTGGATGTTGGCCCAGAAGGTTTTCTGGATAGCTACAGCACCACTATCGGGGAAAGGACATGTTAATCTTTCACCAAAAGGGGGCCAGTATTTTGGTGTCCCCGACACTAAAACTTTTTGGTTCTTGGATTTGACAGGAAGTGGAAATGAGGTTTGCTATGGCTTCTTCAATCAAGAGATCATGCAATTAACTAACCTTGAACAAGACTATATCACATCTTCTGGAGCCGGGTAACGGTCGTGTAACTATACTATTCAATGCCTTCGAAGGGCCGCCCCGTATCATGAGGCTTTGGGGCAAAGGCCGCGTACTTGAAAATGGAACACCGGAGTTTGACAGCATTGTGCAAAGGGAGAATATCGAGGTCCTCCCAGGCACGCGGTCGGTCATCGTAGTAGACATCCACCAAGTCGGCACCTCATGCGGTTACTCGGTGCCAATATTCGACTTCAAGGAATTCCGGACTACCTTAAATGACTTCTTCAAACGCAAGGAAGACAAGTTCCTCGAAGGTAACGAGAAAGAGAGTATGGACCGCTACTGGGCCCTCAAAAACGCTTGGAGTATGGACGGACTCCCAGGTATGCCGCGGGGTCTGAAAGCCGCCCGTTCCTACGCTATTGAACCTATCAAAAAGATGGTTGGACCCCTAGCTCCCAAGAACGGCGTAAACCTAGGAGCGCGCAGCGGATTCCTACTTGAACATTTTATCATCATAGTACTAGCTCTCCTGCTCTCTCTTGCGTTGGCTACGCATCCTTCTTTTCAGCATCATGCCCAGACACGAATACGGGATGTGATACTACAGGTCAAGGCCGTGCCAGGCGCGCTTCCGAGTTCTGTCAGGTTTAGGGAGTAATAATTGACACGGAAACGAGTACATATTGCACCACCATTTTCTGAAGGGTGCAGATCGACTTTATAAGAGTCTGATGCGGAAGTATTGGGTACGCGTTCGTTAATATTTTATACTAGGCACTTAAACTGACCTCAAGCGTGAATGCTCTTCTAATTTCGTTCCTGTGAATCAAATCCTGTATAATATTTTAATTAAAATGCTAGCTTAGGCCAATGCAAATCGGACAATAATTTTTGCCCGAGTTAACATTCATATAAATCGTGCCCGTATGAGCTAAAGTCCACCAATACGAAGGCCTCAACGCTCTATAATACGTGATTCAAAAAGCCACCATTCACGCTGACCAACTGTAGCTGGTATATTTAAGCTTCCCACCTGATCTCTTTCCAGTCAATGTGGTAGATAGCTTGGGTATCAACATGTGTCCCGCTTGCCGATGGTTATTACTAAAACCTCCCTCATAACTAACGTATCCCACTATAGTCTTCCACAAGCAAAATGCTAACCAGTTGCCCACCCCCTTAGCGCCGTGTACTTGTTCGGACTACAAGGGCGATCATCATTCAACACCTTATGCTCCGGAATCGCGCCGTCCTTCGTTGGGATCTGCATAAAGATGGTTTCTGAGACACCCGGGAAATAGTTGCCATGGCCCTCGCGGCTGACCTCCGAAGTATCCGTGGCAAATAGCAGACCCATCTCTCCCGGTGTCGTCGTGACGGTGACAGAACTATTATCCGGTAGTGTTATAACCGCTAGTCCATTGAGGACAACAATCCATCTGCTTTATGTGAGAACTCTACTCATCAAGCCTTACCTGGGACTAGGTAGTATTTCTAAATACTGAAGTATAAAACACTTACTGGTTCCTAGGTGTATTATGGACTCCGCTGTCAAAACCCGCCGGGATCACGTTATACGTAATGTTAGTAACATCCCCTAAAAACGTAGTCTGTGATCCGGCGATACCCGTTTGGCTGGATGAGACAAATGGAGCGGCAAGCTCCCAGCATTCAAACCGGGAATTGCCATCCTTAGCGCCGATAGCCGTTACGTTGAGGCTAGTTGCTAGCACTATGTCGAAAGCAGCGAAGAAGGATAGGTAAAGCGAGGAAAGACTCATCGCCATCTTGTCAGTGAGGTATTGAAGTGAAATCGAAGTCGTCTCGGGGGACTACCGATGTAATCTTTCGAGGAAATCTGTCAAAGGATGTGGCTGACGACCGAAGGACATTTAATCCTATCAGTCACCCGACAAGGGTGTCAAAATGAGTCCTCTATTTTGCTGATGGATCCAAAGGCCGAGGATGAGTTTTATGGCCCTGTACCGAATTATCGAAGTTACGATAACCTATTTGGCATTATAGGATACGACGTTATCTAATACTCATATAAATTGAGTAAAGACTTGCTAGAACGGTATTTTGTATTGTACTCGGCTTAATCCGTAGTTAGGTGGGGTTATTTGGGATCCATGCGTACATTTTCTATTACAACCCTTATACTGCTACCTACATACTACATACTACATACCTACTACCTCCTGGCTTATACTACATTTAGTACCTCCGCGTGATACGTGTCTTGGCTTAGGAAAGGCTCGGAGAATCCTTTAGAAGAGCTATTTCTCGTAGAATTGGCGTATAAAAACACTCACAGCGTTGAGGGCCACTTACATACGTCTGTGGTTTTAACAATACATACATAGAACGTTGAATCAACCGCTAAATAGCTTACCATGGGCGAAGTCTCGCTAATACCCGGTAATCCGGAAAGCCCCTGTCAAGCCCCATATGACGTAAATATCTGCTGTTACTAGCCCTCACCGCCAATATCAGAATCAGCCAATACGCGACTCGACGTTCATCAGACGAATCAGGAGCTGGCAGGTCTAAGTTGTGCTTCCCGTTAGATTAACGACGGGTATATATTCAACTAGGTAGTACCGGCCTTTTGTACAATACGTTCGAGCGCTCTAGGTTAGTGATCTTTACGAAGGGAAAAACTTAGACCTATGAGGACTACCCACCTTCTTGGTTTAGGCATATTGGTACTTGTCGAGCCGCAGTATTTGAACAAGGTTACATCGTGGTATGGATTTATTGGGTGAGGGGTTCTTATTGGCATAGTGTACATATATATACCGCCCGAGGCATCCGGGCCGAGAGGGGACTATTTTCGCATCCCGAAGGCCCAGCCCCCAGCGGAAATTAATAGCCGGGTCGAATAATCAACGATTATAAATGCAAACCAAATCGTGAAATAATTATAATAAAAGTATATAAACTATCTTTAATAATAAAGGTCAAATAATCAGCTTATCATTTTTCTGATTTTCTATGGCTTTTCTTATTGTATTTATCTGAATATAACATGTGGTGTTGAATTTGGGGTAAAATGCCAAGACCCGGCCATTAATTTCTGCTGGGGTAGCTATGTACATACCTCCCACACTACCTAGGCGGGTACCCGATTAGGTACTAAACGGTCAAGCTCTCGGATGTACTAACCTCTGATGTACGTGATGTAAGAGTAGAGTACATACCTACATTACGTAAGTATATTGATTTAATTTCAATTGGCACATGGGCTACCTGCAAGTCAAGTGCTTTAGCGCTAACTTTAATTCTTCCCTTTGAACGTACATGTACCTAAGGTATTTTATATGTATCACATAATCCGGACCAGAGGAAATATCTTTCAAAGTGGACCTAGTTATTTGATACATATGTACACTATTCGCGTAAGTTGAGCTACACCATTAATAGTTTAGCTGATCCGTGGTCTAGACGCATAGCCCAAGCTTTTATGTATGTATGTATATGTAACGACATGGGTACCTGGCTTAGAGTTTCTTGCTTCACCTCGCGACATCTTCAACTCACTCCTCTTGAAGGTATACCTCCTCAAAGGATATACCATTCTCAGCCGTACTGCTACAATAGTCTCTAAGATGTAACACGGGTATTTACGTTATCTTCTGCAACCTAAGGATGCTCCCTGTCAACGATTAGGTCAACGCACTTAAAGGGGTTATTATTATGCGTCGGGCCGCAGCTATAAAAACTCCCTTATGTAAACTCACCTCTGCATTATGTCCCTTTCTTGTTAGGTTCTTCAGGGCAGCAAGTCATAGTCGTTATCAAATTTGGTTGGGCTTTCTGCATCGGGTTGCAATTGAGGTGCGATTCAATGCCAGGTCTACTCGAGGGTAAATAAGGTAAGGACTTCTTGTATGTAGATACACCAGCGACCTCAAGTCAAACAAGTTCATAATAATTTCGCGGCAGCATCGCTACGATAATATTGTATACTTCGAGCAGTAATATTACTAGAAAGCGGAGGGAAGCCAGGTCATAAGCGGAGGCAATGTCTTTTGGACAGCATTGTTCTTCTGGCATCTATTTAAAGCGGTATCATAAACCAATATGTCACATGTCAGGAATTGGCGCGTCCCGACACAAATCATTACTTATTAATCATTACTTATTATGAGTCTTAACACTCATCTTAATAGCAAGTACTGCGAAATACGAATATTAGCCCCCATGGCATTGATCTAGGGTTACTTAGTCGAAGTCCAAAGCTCACAGAGAGTATCATGGATATTGAAGCGCTGGGCCGACGCCATCCACCCTCTTGTTATGCTACAGTCACTATACCGTCAGTGGAATCCTTTACCAGTATTAATCCATTAGTAATTATCGTTCACTGCTTTCAAATCCATCGGCCTGCTCCTGGCTACCCGCAGTTCTCAGTACTCATAGGGACGCACCCAGCATTCAGCATTGCCCGCCGATTCTCTACGGTTCGAGCGCGGTTACAACGGACGAAACAGAACCGCGTCTCTGAATTGGAACTTGAGCCTCAACAGATAGACGCTCAAGAGAAGCGACCGTTATTTTAGGGACCTTCCAGGCTGACAAAAATGAAGCGCGACGCGACACTTTAGAAGCGCTTGGCCGCGCACTCGCGAAGTATGGTAAGTTGCTAGGTCCGCCGAAGATGTTAACGGGGATTAGGGACTTCCTACCGAATGCCTAGCAGATGCACTTCTAGAAATAAACGTGAGGGTTCTTCGATTGCCGGTAGCTTCCGATAGGAATATCTCCGGTCTCCGGAACTGGGTCACCGGAATAGGCAACATTTACTGCAGAAAAACGAGGTTTCTTCATGAACTGGATCTCTGTGCGGTTGGCGGCCACGACTACGGAATGGTATGGTTAGAATTACTTGTTGAAACTATCTCCATAAAGTTGTTACATGCTATGCTTTAAGAAGGTCCGAATACCAACCCCCCGAATTTTCTTACAAGCTGACAAGTTTTAGACATCTGGATGGGGCCAGATATTCGTCTTCTCAGAAAATATGCTTCGAGTTTTAACGAGTTCTCTGATTACGGTACTTTCCCTCGCGCTACTCCTTATCCCCGACATTGTCATTCCAGCTGTGGATAGCACAAGCTCCCAAATGTTTTGTATCTTGGTATAACAATTTGAATTCAGGGGCTTAAAATTGTACATAGGTACTCGCAGATAGGAGGTATTCTTCGGAATGTTTTACGAATTTTTATATAAAGCAGCCCCTATACTAGTCCGCCATAGCAAGCTACCTTTTAGTCCTCTGCATTCTTTAAGAGATGATCTGTTTCACCCGAGACACGGTTGGTCTAGGACCACTTGAACTAGTAGCTAGAAGACCCTCGGGCACTCGATTGAGACCTTTGTGAATCAGGATACGGCAAGGATTGTAGCCCTTAAGCCTGTGATTGTTCTTTTTTCTGAGTTGGCTGCAGGATAAAGGCGTACGATGCGCCGTCCCGGCGCACGCTTGGTTGCTCCTTCGCATGTTTTCTCATCCGGTACCTTTGATCCTGTTCCGACTCTAGAACGCTCCGCTCTTCTATGAGACATGTCAATGATCCCGCCTGTTCACTCTCGAAAAAGAGATCCTGGGTCGGTATTATTATCGAGCTGTTCTGAATCGACATCGGAGATAGCTTCCGCGCCGGGGCTTGTTTCATCAGATAAAGATCTTCATGCAAAATCCTGCTTTTTTGGTCTTTTTAAGTTAGCCATTGTGGGAAGGCAATGTTTGAATGGGGAGGTATTACGCTGAGGTTGAGAGTTGATATTTATGATTATTGAGAGATCATTGAAAGGTATAATTTCGGATTACCTTAGCGACGACGAAACTAGAGATACAAATGATAATAATATGAGGTATGCTCTTATTCTTATTGAATATCATGGTATCATGGCTATGGCGTGGCTATGTTAACCGCATAGTAACCCATCCATTCAACATGCATGACCCCTCTATATGTAACCCAATCAAATATTTCGATGCTTCAAAGTTATTGACTTCGTACCTAGGTAGGTAGGTACCTTGGGTAGTTATTGTGACATAGGCCTAATACTTCCGAGCACAGTATCAACCTTGTGATGAGTAAATACCTCGTAATTGGCGCCAACGCATCACACCATGTGCCTGGATAGCATACCTACCTCATAAAGACTAAGTCCTAAATATGGGACTGTTTAGTTATATTTTTCTAACCTAGAGCATTGTCCTAGACCGTTGATATTCTATGTATTTTCAATTTCTAACTAAGAATTATATTTACACTTGCCGCCTTGTTCAATTTGCTCGATATGGATATGATCGGATATGCCGCAATTGCGAATCTCATGTCAAATTCATCTGACCTTACCTTACTTCGTAGTTTCTCATCTCTTAACTATCAGAATATTCTGTACCTCCAGGCCGAATTGACGCATCTAGAACAGTTATGGCGAGAAAAGGAGGCGGAAATCCAAAATAGCACAAAGGAAGATATGAGAGAGAGGTCCCCTCATGACTGGGCAGAACTTCAGAAAGACGCAGAGGTTTGGGCCCAATTTTTACAGCTGAGAAATAAATTGAAGGAATATAGTGCGTTATTCTGGCCCCCCTAATGTCGTTCCGCTACCTAATCGAATAGTAGACGAGGCCTTGATCCAACAGCACACAGTTGCACATTTCGAGAAGCCGTCCAAGCGGAGTTTGAAAGTCTTGAACCACATCTTAGACGATAATTCAAAACGTGTCTTTCTAATTGGAAAGGAATGCACAACATGGTCTGACGCAGAAATCTCAAGTGACCTTGTCACTGTCGGTCCTGTGGAGAAGCTTGACAAGATTTCACTATTTTTAGTGGAATTGTACCTCAGCTTGAAATATAAGGCGCTTGGAACTTTTTTCCAAGAGAGTGATGATATCGTTCGCTTTGAGGGTAGCCAGCTGCTTCTCCCAACCAAGGTTCTAAGCGTTGTGCTATCTTCACTGTTACCTATTGCAGCTATATCGGTTCTATATCTCGTACAGTCGATGTGGAGAAGACTACTCATTTTGGCTGCTTTCACATCCGCATTCTCATTGGTATTGTCGTTAATCAATGCAGATTCTAAACGGTCTGAATTATTTTCTGCTACGGCTGCATATGTTTACATGCCGTTTAAATTAGATAAATGCTGATATAAGTTAAAGCACCCTTACGGGGGCTACCTTAATGGGGGCCACCTTAAATTTTTAAACTTTTAAAATAAATACCTTAATTTTAATTTAACGTTATTTAATTAAATTAAATTTAATTAATTTATAATTTATTATATTTTAACGACGATATAATCTTTTATTATCGATTTAATTAATAAGACTTTATTTTTTAAATTAGTGTTAAAATTATTAATTATAATTGTATTATTTAATTTTTAAACCTTTAATTATTCTTTTTTTTATAATAACTTTAATATTTATAAATGTTGAATTTAAGTTAAATAATATTTTACGTTATTTTTATAATTTTATATTTATTAATATTTTTTTTAAATATTTAACGTAAACTTTTATTATAATTAATTTTATAATAATTTTATTAAGGATTTTATTAATTTTATTAAATAAAAATTTTATTATAAATTTAATAAATATTATATTAATTTTAAATAATTTTTTAATTAAAATATTAATATTTTATAAATTTAAAAGCATTATTAAAAGGATTAAAGCTATATTTTCAATAAAATTAAATTTTTTTTAAATTAAAAATAAGATTTAAAAAAGTCGGGATAATATCGAGAGCCTTTTAAAGTATAAACCGATAATTTAACAGCTTATTTCAATTTTTAAAATAAATTTTTATAGTTTTTTAATCAGTTAATATATTATATTTAATTAAATATTTTTTTCGTATTATTTAATAAGTTATAATAAATTTTTTTTTACTGAAATTAAAAATATTATTGGTAGGTACGTACGTAAATAGGAATAACAATAATAACAATAAAATAATAGCAAATAAATTAATGGTATTAAAATTAATATATTAAGATATTTAAAGAAAAAAGAATTTATTTAAAGCTAGCTAGGTAAAGCATGTTCTTATATTTTAATAATAGTAGATATCTAACCCTTTTATCCAGTAAAGTCGGGTATCTTATCTCTTCCTTCCTTATCGACGATAAGGGTACTTTATCATCAGTAAGGTGCCTTTATGTCAATGTCACACAACCATCAAATATAATATAATTAACATATTTTAATAAATTTATAATAATAATTTTATTTTATTAATAAAAATATATTTATGTTAATAATTTGTAAAATGTATAATAAATATATTAAGATAAAAATAATATAAATTTTATTTATAAAATATTTTTAAAGGAATTTTATTATGGTATAATTACCATAACCGTTAAAAATTAATAATTATTATTATTAATAATTTAATAGTTTTATTTCTTTTAAAAAAACCTTATAAAACCATTTAAATATAATATCATTATTAATTTAATTATTAAAAAACATAATAAATTTTTAATCTTTAAATCTAACATTTTTATTATTAAAAAATCATTATTATTATATATATTTACTTATATATTATTGGTAGGTACGTACATAAATAGGAATAATAATAATAACGATAAAGTAATAATAAATAAATCAATGATATTAAAACTGATATATTAAAATATTTAAAGAGGGAAGAATCTATTTAAAACTAGTTAAGTATAATATGTTCTTATATTTTAATAATAATAAATATTTAACCCCTTTTATCCAATAAAATTGGGTATTTTATTTCTTCTTTTCTTATTAGTAATAAGGGTATTTTATTATTAGTAAAATGCCTTAATGTTATACAACCATCACTTATTCTATTTTCTTTTTGTAATTAATTAATTATAAAATATAATTAAACAAATAAAATTTTAAAATTTATATTAACGTATATTTATATTAGTCCGGATATATACTATTATGTATTTATAACTTTATACATCCATAATCGTACATATTTATAACGGTTAAAGGATAAAAACGTAATAATTTAAATTAGAAATTATTTTATAAATAAAGTTGCGTTAACATATATTATATTATTTCATTTTTAATATATTCTTTTTTATTTCTTATAATAGCTTATATTTATATTAATATCAATAATTAACCTTAACAACTTATTATTATATTAGTTTAATATTGTTTTCAATTTCTTTACGTTTTATTTATTTTTTTTAAACATAAATTAATT
This sequence comes from Daldinia decipiens, assembly GCF_022478715.1. Lineage (NCBI taxonomy): Eukaryota > Fungi > Ascomycota > Sordariomycetes > Xylariales > Hypoxylaceae > Daldinia > Daldinia decipiens. The sequence continues at coordinate 198,508 of NW_026054569.1, read as the reverse complement.
TAATTATTTTTTATTAATATTTTTATAGCTTTATTTAAAAACGCCTTTATTATTATATCTGCTAGATTATAATTGCTATATATTTATTAAATATTATTAATTTTCCTATTTTTATATAATTATTTTAAAGTTATAAAATTGATTATTAATTTCTTTTTATTAGTATTATTTATTTAAATAAAATATTAATATAATAAAAAAAAATCCGTATATAAAACAAAAAAAATTATTAGAAAATTTAATTAGTTTAAAATAGTATTAATAATATTATGGATAATGTAACCCACATTAAAACCTTACACTATTCTGTAAATCTTATTAATAAATATGTTATGTATAACGTATTTGTATTTAATAAAAAATTAATAAATAATATTATCGGTAAATTGTACTTTATTATTATGGTTTATAAATCTCTTATTATTAAATATTATAATATAACTAATTTAAGAGTTTATATTTTTGTTATTAATAAATAAACTGTTTATAAAAACGTATAAGCGTAGGTTTTAAGGATTTAATTTTATATATTTAAGGTTTTAATTTTTATAATCTATTTGCTATTTAATTTTTACGTTAAAGATTTTGGTTTTTTTTAGTTTAAATTTTGTATGTTACATTATCGTAAAATAATTAAAAACTACTTTAAATTAATAAATAAACGCAATATAAATATTTTTTACACATTATTTTATAAATTTTTTAATTATATCAAATATTTTTAGGTTTAATTTTTTTAACCTTTTTATTTATCCTTTTTAAATAGTAAAAATTATTTTTTTATAAATTATAATTTATAATTTATTAAAATCTTCAACTATACCTAATTCCAAAACTTTTTAAAATTTCGTTTTAATATTTACCTTTACAAAAACCTTATTCTTTTCGACTAAAAATTCTGTTATACCAATATTTAATATATTATTTATTTATAAACTAATAATTTTAAATAATTAATTTAACTTTATAATTAACAAATATAAATTAAATACTAACAAAATTATACTTAATTCTTTTTAATAATACTTAAAATAAGTTTTAAATTAATATATATTTAATTTTATAAATTTATATAAAAGTTTAATTATTTATAATAACATTTCTTTAAAATATTTATTTTTTAATTTTAAAAATAAACATATATATATTATCCTTTATATAAAAATTTTAAATTATATATACGTTATGGTAATATTTTAAATTATTACTTTTATATTTTATTATTATAATATAAATATTAAAGTTAATATTAAACGTTGGTTAATGCGTTAAATTATTAAAATATATATTATAATAAAGTTTTTATTAAGATTTTTATAATTTTATATTATAAGTTATAATTTTTTATATAATATTAATATATTTTTTTCTTTAATTTTACAAACCATATAAAATTTAAATATAATTATGTTTTAGTAAAATATTTTATTATATATTTTAAATTATAAAATATTGTTTGTAAAAAAAATATTAAATTCTTTTATATTAAAGGCCTTATATAATTTTCTTAATATAATTATTTTTTTATTTAATTGTAATTTTAAAACGAAAATATAATTGTTTTTTTTTATATTAATATATATTATATTTATAATAAATATATTTAAATTTTTATTAAATATAACCTTATATTCATTAAGATTAAATTAAGATGGTAGTAATAGTAAATAAATTTTAAAACTTTTTTTTAACTATATATATAATTTAACATATATATTTCGGAAAATTAAAATACCTTTTAACGTATTTAATATGATGGTTACATTTTTATTTATAATAATAATAATTTTATATAGTTTTTTTTATTTATCTTTTTTACAATAAACTAATATGTTATTATTAATAAATAATAATATAAGTAATATTTTTAAAATATTTAATTTATTTTATGTATTTATGGTATTATAAATGATTTTTTACGTTTTAATTTTTTTAATTTTAATTATAACCTTTTATACCACTTAAACCTTTTCCAATTATAATTATATAAAAAAAAAATTTATATTAATTTTTGGATAAGTGTTAAAAATTAATAAAATAAAAATAAAACTATTTAAGTTTACCATATTATTTACAGTTTTAATTATTATTTATAAGTAAATTTTTTTTAACCCTTATATTTTTTCGGAAATAATTTTATACATTTTTTAAATTAAGTTATAATATTTTTTTATTTTATTAATTAACCAATATATTTTAATAAATATTTAATTATAAATAATTTTTATAAAATAAACTTTATTATAAAATTTAATATTATTAAAATTAATATTTATATTATAATTAAAAACATCTGGTAATTTTAAATATATATTAATTTAATATTATTTAAATATTTCTTAAATTTCTTTAATAAAAATATTTTTTATAAATTAAATTATTTAAAACCTTATTATTATATCGATTATATAAAAAATTAATTTCCCGTCCAAATATATAATATTGATAATTATTTTGTAATTAAAATTTATATTAAAATCTTTAAAATTAAATTTAAAACGTTAAGGTGTTTTACCTTTAACTTAATAATAATAACAAAATTTATTAATTTTTTTAAAATTTTCAATACTTACCTTATATCTTATTTTATTAAATAAATTATAAAACTTATTAATAAATAAATAATTAAAATGTATATATAAACGGCGTAATTTTACTTCCGTAAAATAAATAATATTATTAAATTAAAATTATAAATATTTTTATTTTTATATAATTTTAATTATTACGTCATTTTTACCAATTAATTAATTAATAATATTATTAAGGTATATTCTTAAATAATCTATATTTTTAATAAAAAAAAATTGGAATATCCATTTTTATTATATAAAAATCTACCTTATTAAATAAAGTATTAATTATTATAATTTTTAATAATTTAATAAACAAATCATTTTTAAAATATATATTAACTTTATTAACGTAATTAATATTTAAATTGTTATAATATTTTAAATTTTTATTAGTAAAGGTTTAATATTAACCCTTACTTACGGTTAACATTTACGTTACTTTTATATTTAATATAATACCTTAAAATACGTTTTTTGCGTATTAATTAAAGATAAATATAATATTAATATTAAATTTATTAATAGATTTTTCAAAGATTAATATTTATAAATTAAATTAATATTAAAAAGATTTATTTAAAAAATAAGCTGCAATTATATATTAATTTTTTGACTTTTTTTTCTTTTTTAATAAATTTTTTAAACTTTTCTACATTAAAATTTTTAATATTTTTATATCTAATTAGGAAAATGATGGTCGTGTGATACTGACATAAAGGCACCTTACTGATGATAAGGTGCTCTTATCGTAGATAAGGGAGGAAGAGATAAGATACCCGACTTTATTAAATAAAGGGGTTGGATATCTATTATTATTAAAATATAAGAATATGTTATATTTAGCTAGCTTTAAATAAATTCTTCTCTCTTTAGACATCTTAATATACTAATTTTAATATTATTAATTTATTTGCTATTGCTTTATTGTTATTATTGTTATTCCTATTTACGTACGTACTTACCAACAGAAAATTATATAATTTTCTTTTATTTAATCTTTTTTAATTTTTTATTAAGCTTTAACCTTTTTATATTCTTTTTCTAAATATTTAATTAACTAATATTTTTTTTTATATATTTAATAATAATATTTTTAATATTTTAATATTTTTTAATAAATATTATATTTATCACCTTTATTATTATAATAATATTTTTGATTAATATAATATTAATTAATATTATATTTATTATTATTATTATCTTCGTTATTAATATTTACCATAAATTAATATATTTTTTTAAAATTTTTAAATGTTTTAATAAATATTTAAAATTTATTAATTAATTTTTTAAAATAATATAATAAAATGAATAATATATATTATAATTAAGGTATATTATAATATATTTAATATACAATTATAATAAATTATTATTTTCTTTTAAAGTTAGGTTTAAAAATATATTAATATAATAATAATTTATTAAATATAATTTATAATACCTTTATATTAAATTTATTTTTATTTTTTTTTTAACTTTTATATTATAAAAAATAATAATTATTTAATTTTGATAATATTATATCTTATTTTATTTTATATTAAAATATTATTTTATAACCATATATATATTTATAAAATATTAATATTTGGATATATTATAAAAAAAGTAAATTATTGTTTTTTTGGTAAAAATAATAGAAAATATAATATAAAATTATATTTATTAAATTTTTATTATATAATATACATTTAAAAAGAATTAAAATTTATTTTTAAAGATATTATATATTTTTTTTATATAATTATTTTTATTATTTTAAATTTTTTTAAAATAATTTATAATAATTAAAAAGTATATTTTATTAAAGATTTATACCGGAAGAATATTATAATAGGTTTAAATTTATTAGTTATTAATAAATATAAGGATTTAAACGAAGAGATTAAATATTTATAAAAATAATGGAACCATTTAAGAAAAGAAATTATAATCTTTAATAAATTAATTTTTTCCATTTAATTTAATATTTAATAAAACTATTAACGTTATATATAAATTATCTGGTAGCGGTTTAAAAGGTTTAAACATATTTCTTATAATTAAGGGAAGAAATTACGCTTAATTAATTTTATATTTAAAATTATATTTTAGGTTATATCTTTATTATTTTATAAAGAATACAAATAATTTTTATTAAATTAATAAAAGAAAAGGAAAGGGGTTAGATAATGTTTAAATGTTATTTTAATTACTTTATTAAAATTATATAAATTATTATAAATAATTTAGTATAATTTACAGTAATAAGTTTAGATTAAGTATATAAAAAAAGGGAAAGGGGATATATATTAAGAATAATAATTGGTTAAAAAGTTAGAAAATAAATCCCAATTGTTAGATTAATAATAAAATGTTAAAAATTAATAAAAATTAATTAAAAATAAGGGGTAATATTTATTTTAGTTATAAAATAGGTAATATATATTATAAATTAAAAAAGGATGAAGTTTAAAGCGTAATATTTTATATTAAGATTTATTTTATAAGTATAATTATATATATTAACATTTATAAGTTAAAAATTGTTTAATGTTATTATATTAATATTTATAATTATATAAATATATATATAATAAGATATATTAATTTTTTTTTAATTTTATAAACTGAAATTTTTTATATTAATATATTAAACCATTTTATTTTTATTATTTTTAATTTAATAATATTTTATATAAATAAATTATGTAATAATATAAAATTAATAAATATCTTTATATAATTAATATTATATCTTCTTATATAAATACTTTTCTACATTAATATACTCTATAATATTAATTATAATTATTTTGATAATATTTTAAAATTATTTACCGTAAATTTTTTAAATTGTTTTTAATATTTAATTATTATTTTTTTAATTAAATATATATATAATATTTTATTATTGGTAATTTTAAAATTTATTAATATAAAAAATGCCTATGTTATTTTTTATTTAAATATAATTATTTAAGGATTAATTTTTTTTATTATATTATTATATAATTAAATATTATATTAAATATAAATATCTAATTAAAACAATAATTTAAAAATTTATATAATTTATTTATATTTTCTTATTTAATAAAATTGTATATAATGTAAATTTATGTTTATGTTAAATTTTCTATTTATATTTTTTAAAATATAATAAGAAAAATTAATAATATAAATAATAATAACTTTATAAATAAAAGGTTTAAATTGTAATAATTTATTAAAAATATAAATAAATTATATAAAAAAATAAAGTTATAACCTATTATAAACTACAAAAATAATGTAAAAAAAAGTATTAATATTACTTATATTATTATAATAAAGATTTTTAAATTAAAATAATAATAATAATAATAAAGTAATAATAAATAAATTAATAATATTAAAATTGATATATTAAGATATTTAAGGAAGGAAGAATTTATTTAAGGTTAGTTAAATATAACATATTTTTATATTTTAATAATAATAAATATCCAACCCTTTTTACCCAGTAAAATCAAATATCTTATTTCTTCCTTCCTTATTGGCGATAAAGGCACCTTATTATTAGTAAGGTGCTTTAATGTTACACAACCATCATATATATAATAAAAGGATTTAAAAATTAATTATTACCATTAATGCATTTAATAATTAATGTTTAAATTTTATTATTATAATTTTTAATTATAATATACTTTTTATAAATTTCGTTAATAATTATTTTATTATTTTTAACTTTTTTTATAATTTCCATTTTATTAACGTTATATATATATTTAACCAAGATATTTTTAATTTTAAAAACCTCAAATTAATTAAAAAAAATATTAATATTATTAATTATAATCTTATTAATTTATTTATAATTAATTAAATAAGCCTTAATTAATTTAATATTAAAATAATAAAATAAAAATTATATATATTAATATTTATTAAAGATATTAAATTAATAATTATAAATTAATAATCTTTTTATAATATTTTTAAATTGATATAAAAAAAGCGTATAATTAATATAATTTAACGTAATAACTTAATTAATTAATTTTTTTTCTTAATATTTTAATAATTTCTAACGTTTTTTTAAATAATCGTTTTGTATTTTACAGCTTAATATTTGGTCTATAAAATAATATTATAATATAAGGTATTTTTTAAACGTTTACCGTAAAAATATACCGTTGAAAATGTCGTTTATTACCGCAACACAATACAATTAAGTTAAAAAAGTAAACATTTTAAAATCGTAAAAAAATGAGGATTTAAATAATAAGTTTTATTTTTTAATTGACTAAAAACTAATAAAATTATATAATAATTCGTATGTAAACCTCATCGCAAACGCGTTACGTTTTTAAGGTGGCCCCCACTAGGGTGGCCCCCGTAAGGGTGCTTTGACTTATTGGTAGGTTCACGGCGGTTCTAGTCGTCTTTATTAGTACGAATGGCGATTAAGATGACGATATCTCTATGCCATAGGTGCTTGGTAGGTATATGAGGGGAGTAAAATAGCTTTAAGTATATTATGTTATGGTAGCGATGCCAATGATAAACACTTAGATACCCCTTATATCGGCTTAGTTTTTACACCAAGTCCTCCAGTACGGCACATGTTGTCCGGGCTCCCACAGCAGCATATTTTCTAACCGAGCTGCAAATGTCGTATTAGGCATCTTAAAATCGATCGAGTTCTGTAACCCAGGACATGAAACCGTGCCGTTCTCCCAGGTAGCGAAAGCGGACGCGTTTACGTTTACACGGCCGCCATGCGGGTACTTCCATCTAAATACGTCGTCTAGCCCGCATACGGCGTAGTAAATAGCCGCAACGTCCCAGACCGGGTGCTCCTGGTCGTACCCGATGTTGGTACGCAGAGCGTATCCGAGCGGATTCTTGGTGGGGTCTAGCTCAGTGGTAATGCGGCGGCCGAGGATGGTGTTTTCGCCAACACCATCCCAGGCAAATGTCAATTTTCCCGGCCACCAGTTTAACACTTTTTGAGCGAGAGTTTCGTTATGTGCGTTCGTGTTATAGGAATATCCCACGTCGTTAGCTTGTACGACGAGTTCGTGTACTTTAGAAGCGAGTAGTTCAGCCCCTGTATATGGGGATATTTGGTCGGGGCCGGAGTTGAGGAGGTTGAACACATTATCGAAGAACCCGATTACAGCAAGAGTAATAGAATCGTCCGCTGATGTGGAGAGGAGATAACGGTATGATGAAACTGTTCGAGCGAAGCTGTATATTAGACGTAGGTCCGTTACACGTTGTAAATCTAGGTGAATAGAATCACTGCCGCACCTGGATCAGGGGTATTGGTTCCATCTCGCACATCTTCAGTAAAGTTATAGGTCAGCCCCGTAACGTAGGCTCCATACTCTGGGTACTCTGGTACTCTTGTCTGTGGCAGAATACATTAAAAACAATTTAACTTATTTCATTTCCTTGATTCATGACATACCAAGTTGTCAACAGGCTTCCGGATCGCTATTGGGATCTGCGGATACCCGAAGTAAGTGTTAATCGCATCGATAGCTGGAGGAACATATCGACTATTGACGCCTATATTCGTTGTTAGTATTAATGAACATACGCTACGTAGCACGAGGTCTAGAATTTAGAGGATATATACTTGACATGACTCCAATTAGTTCAACCTGTCCCCAGTTCTGAAGTATATCGCTTAAGCCAATTGCCAAGGGATCATCATCAAATGATAAGAGGTCCGTGTCGATAATGAGTCTTTTCTTGATAGACAAGGCAGTGACTACAAAGACGTGTAGCACCAAAAAGTTCAAGAACCTCATTTTGAAGACTTAGATATTTAGACTTCTAGAGAAAACTTCAAGATATATTACGGTTAGTCTGTAAGAGGTCGATGGAATATTAAGTTGTATCGCTTATAACGCGTCTGTTGACTAAATGAGGGATCAGATCCTTTGGATTTGGATCTAGTTCCGTTATCGTGGTGGATCCAACCGTACAATCAATAGCAAGCCCTAGATCTTGTGTATCAACAGCCTAGGTTAGCTTCTACAATACCCTAACCTAGCTGGTCCGTGATAACATCCTTGCAGGCATACAGCACGTGTTGAAAAAGAGTCTACACCTCATCCCAAAGTCATCCTTGACCATCAACCCAAAGTCTAACCCGATTTGGCAAAAGCTGGGGCCTTGGATCCAACATTTTAATTGGTTGCATTTGACGGGGTCCGCTTTGGGGTGAGCTTTATACGATTTTAAGGTGAGTTTTTAACGTTTTTAATCATTAAAATAAGGTTAAATGCCTTGTAATTACAGCACATTATAACCATTAAATTCCTTGTATTATAACGTTAAGTATTTAGGTTTTTAACGCGCTTTATTTAATTAATTCTTAATTAATTAAGAATTAATTAAATATGTGTTTACTTATTTTTTATTTTTTATTTATTTTAAAATAAACTTTTTATATTTAAATAAAATAAAAAAAAATTAATAATTAATTATATTAAATTTATTTATATTTTATTAATTTTTATAATATTATATAAAAGCATATATTTATATAAATATAATATTAGTAAAATAATAGTTAAGTTTTAAATGCGTTAATATTATTATGGTATAAAATGGTTTACATATGCTTGATTAAGTTAAACTTTAAATTAATGGTTAAAGATAACTTTAAAATAAGTTACGCTTTCGGTTTACTTTAAGATAAGCTTTATACAACTTTAAAATAAGTTTTTAACGTTTTTAATCATTAAAATAAAGTTAAATACTTTATAATTACAACGCATTATAACCATTAAATTCTTTATATTATAACGTTAAATACTTAAGTTTTTAACACGTTTTATTTATTTTTTATTTTTTATTTATTTTAAAATAAACTTTTTATATTTAAATAAAATAAAATAAAAATTAATAATTAATTGATTAATAATTAATTATTAATCGATTATATTAAATTTGTTTATATTTTATTAAGTTTTATAATGTTATTGATGGTTATGTAACATTGACATAAAGGCACTTTATTGATGATAAGGTACCTTTATTGTAAATAAAAGAGGAAAAGATAAGATATCCAATTTTACTAAATAAAAAAATTAGATATTTATTATTATTAGAATATAAGAATATGTTATACCTAATTAATCTTAAATAAATTTTTTTTTTTTAAATATTTTAATATATTAATTTTAATATTATTAATTTATTTATTATTATTTTATTGTTATTATTATTATTTTTATTTACGTATATATTTATTAATATTAATTAATATTATTAAATAGTAATAATATAAATTAGTAAGGTTAAAAAAGTTATTATTATTTTAATTTAAAAATTTTTATTATAATAATATAAATAATATTAATATTTTTTTTTATATTATTTTTATAATTTATAATAAGTTATAACTTTACCCCTTTATACAATCTATTTGTATTTTTAATAGATTATTGTAATTTAAATTTTTTACTTATAAAATTATTATTATTTATATTATTAATTTTTTCTATTATGTCTTAAGAAACATAAGTAGAAAGTTTAGTGTAAACGTAAACTTGCGTTATATACAATCTTATTAAATAGAAGAATATAAATAAACTATATAAATTTTTAAATTATTTCCTTAGTTAGATATTTATACTTAATATAATATTTAACTATATAATAATATAATAAAAAAAAATTAATTTTTAAATAATTATACTTAAATAAAAAGTAATATAAATACTCTTCGTACTAATAAATTTTAAAACTATTAATAATAAAACATTATATATACGCTTAACCAAAGAAATAATAGCTAAATATTAAAAACGATTTAAAAATTTTACAATAAATAACTTTAAAACATTATTAAAATAATTATAATTGGCGTTATAAAATATATTAATATAAAGAAATATTTATATAAAAAAACATAATATTAATTATATAAAAATATTTATTAACTTTATATTATTATATAACTTATCCATATAAAATACTATTAAATTAAAAATAATAAAAATAAAATAGCTTAATATATTAATATGGAAAATTTTAATTTATAAAATTAAAAAAAGATTAATATATCCCGCTACATACGCGTTTATACAATTACAAGCGTTAATATAATAACATTAAATAATTTTTAACCTATAAACGCTAATACATACGATTACACTTATAAAGCAAATCTTAATATAAAATACTATACTTTAAACCCCATCCTTTTCCAATCTATAATATATATTACTTATTCTATAATTAAAATAAATATTATTTTTTATTTTTAACTAACTATTATTAATCCCTAACATTTTGTTATTAACCTAATAATCAAAACCTATTTTCTAATCTCTTAACTAATTATTGTTCTTAATACATCTCTCCTCCCCCTTTCTTTATATACTTAACCCTAATCTACTATTATAAAATATACCAAATTATCTATAATAATTAATATAACTTTAATAAAGGTATAATTTAAAATATAACCCTAAATATAAAATTAGCTAAATATAACCCCTTCCTTTAATTATAAGAAATATATTTAAACCCCTTAAACCGCCATTAGATAATTTATATATAATATCAACAATTTTATTAAATATTAAACTAAACAGAGGAAACTAACTTATTAAAAATTATAATTTTTCTTTTTAAATAATTTTATTACCTTTATAAACACTTAATCCCCCCGTTTAAATCTTTATACTTATTAGTAACTAATAGATTTAAATTTATTATAACATTTTTCCAATATAAGTCTTTAATAAAATATATCTTTTAATAATTATAAATTATTTTAAAAAGGTTTAAAATAATGAAAATAATTATATAAAAAAAACATATAACATTTTTAAAAATAAATTTCGATTTTTTTTAAATATATATTATACAATAGAAATTTAATAAATATAATTTTATACTATATTTTTTACTATTTTTATTAGAAGAATAATAATTTATTTTTTTTATAATATATTTAAATATTAATATTTTATAAATATATATATAACTATAAAATAATATTTTAATATAAAACAAAATAAGATATAATATTATTAAAATTGAATAATTATTATTTTCTATAATATAAAGGTTGAAAAGAAGAATAAAAATAAATTTAATATAAAAATATTATTATATTAATATATTCTTAAATCTAATTTTAAAGAAAAATAATAATTTATTATAATTATATATAAAATATATTATAATATATTATAATTATAATATATATTATTTATTTTGTTATATTATTTTAAAGAATTAATTAGTAAATTCTAAATATTTATTAAAATATTTAAAAATTTTAAAAAGGTATGTTAATTTATAGTAAATATTAATAATAAAAATAATAATAATAATAAATATAATATTAATTAATATTATATTAATTATAAATATTATTATAATAATAAAAATAATAAATATAATATTTATTAGAAAATGTTAAAATATTAAAAATATTATTATTAAATATATAAAAAAAAAGAATGTTAATTAATTAAATATTTAAAAAAAAAACGTAAAAAAATTAAAGCCTAATAAAAAATTAAGAAAAATTAAGTAAAAGAAAATTATATAATTTTTTTAACCAAATATAAAAATATTAAAAATTTTAACGTAAAAAAATTTAAAAAATTTATTGGAAAAGAAGAAAAATTAAAAAATTAATATATAATTACAATTTATTTTTTAAATAAATCTTTTTAATATTGATTTAATTTATAAATATTAATTCCTAAAAAATTTATTAATAAATTTAATACTAATACCATATTTATTTTTAATTAATATATAAAAAATATATTTTAAAATATTATACCAAATATAAAAATAATATAAATATTAATTATAAATAAAAACTAATATTAAATTTTTATTAATAAAAATTTAAAATATTATAATAATTTAAATATTAATTATATTAGTAAAATTAATATATGTTTTAAAAATAATTTATTTATTAAATTATTAAAAATTATAATAATTAATATTTTATTTGGTAAAGTAAATTTTTATATAATAAAAATAAATATTTTATTTCTTTTTTTTATTAAAGATATAGATTATTTAAGAGTATATTTTAATAATATTATTAATTAATTAATTAATAAAAATGGTATAATAATTAAAATTATATAAAAATAAAAATATTTATAATTTTAATTTAATAATATTATTTATTTTATAAAAATAAAATTATATTATTTATATATATATTTTAATTATTTATTTATTAATAAATTTTATAATTTATTTAATAAGGTAGGATATAAAATAAATATTAAAAACTTTAAAAAAATTAATAAATTTTATTACTATTATTAAATTAAAAATAAAACATTTTAATATTTTAAATTTAATTTTAAAAATCTTAATATAAATTTTAATTATAAAATAATTATTAATATTATATATTTAAATAAAAAATTAATTTTTTATATAATTAATATAATAATAAAATTTTAAATAATTTAGTTTATAAAAAATATTTTTATTAAAAAAATTTAAAAAATATTTAAATAATATTAAATTAATATATACTTAAAACTACCAAACATCTTTAATTATAATATAGGTATTAATTTTAATAGTGTTAAATTTTATAATAAGATTTATTTTATAAAAATTATTTATAATTAAATATTTATTAAAATATATTAGTTAATTAATAAAGTAAAAAAGTATTATAATTTAATTTAAAAAATATATAAAATTATCTTTAAAAAAATATAAAAATTAAAAAAAATTTATTTATAAATAATAATTAAGGTTATAAATAATATAATAAATTTAAATAATTTTATTTTTATTTTATTAATTTTTAATGTTTATTTAAAGATTAATATAAATTTTCTTCCCATATAATTATAATTAAAAAAAATTTAAGTAATATAAAAGGTTATAATTAAAATTAAAAAGGTTAAAACGTAAAAAATTATTTATAATGTTATAAATATAAGAAATGGATTAAATATTTTAAAAATATTATTTATATTATTATTTATTAATAATAATGTATTAATTTATTGTAAAAAAGGTAAATAAAAAAAATTATATAAAATTATTATTATTATAAATAAAAATATAATTATTATATTAAATGCGTTAAAAAATACCTTAATTTTCTAAAATATATACATTAAATTATATAAATAATTAAAAAAAAGTTTTAAAATTTATTTACTATTATTACTACCTTAATTTAATTTTAATAAATATAAGGTTATATTTAATAAGAATTTAAATATATTTATTATAAATATAATATATATTAATATAAAAAAAAATAATTATATTTTTATTTTAAAATTATAATTAAACGAAAAAATAATTGTGTTAGAAAAATTATATAAAATCTTTAATATAAAGGAATTTAATATTTTTTTTATAAATAATATTTTATAACTTAAAATATATAATAAAATATTTTATTAAGGTGTAATTATATTTAAATCTTATATAATTTATAAAATTAAAGGGAAGAATATATTAATATTATATAAGAAATTATAATTTATAGTATAAGGTTATAGAAATTTTAATAAAGATTTTATTATAATATATATTTTAATAATTTAATATGTTAATTAATGTTTGATATTAATTTTAATATTTATATTATAATAGTAAGGTATAAAAGTAATAATCCAAAATATTACTATAGTATATATATAATTTAAAATTTTTATATAAAGGATAATATATATATATTTATTTTTAGAATTAAAAAGTAAATATTTTAAGGGAATATTATTATAAGTAGTTAAATTTTTATATAGATTTATAGAATTAGGTATATATTAGTTTAAAATTTATTTTAAATATTATTAAAAAGAATTAGGTATGATTTTATTAATATTTAATTTATATTTGTTAATTATAAAATTAAATTAATTATTTAAAATTATAAATTTATAAATAAATGATATATTAAATATTGGTATAATGGAGTTTTTAATTGAAAAGGATAAGGTTTTTATAAAAATAAATATTAAAGTAAAATTTTAAAAGGTTTTAAAATTAGGTGTAATTAAAGATTTTAATAAATTATAAATTGTAATTTATAAAAAGATAATTTTTATTATTTAAAAAGGATAAGTAAAAAGGTTGGAAAAATTGGATTTAAAGGTATTTAATATAATTAAAAAATTTATAGAATAATATATAAAAGGTATTTATATTATGTTTATTTATTAGTTTGAAGTAGTTTTTGATTATTTTACGGTAGTGTAGTATATGAAATTTAGGTTAAAGGAAATTAAAGCCTTTAATGCGAGGATTAAATAGTAGATAAATTATAAGAATTAAGGTTTTAGGTATATAGAGTTGGATTTTTAAGATTTGCGTTTATATGTTTTTATAGATGGTTTATTTGTTAATAATAAGGATATGAGTTTTTAAATTAACTATATTGTAATATTTAATAATAAAAGATTTATAAATTATAATAATAAAATATAATTTATTAGTAATATTATTTATTAGTTATTTATTAAATATAAATATATTATGTGTAATATATTTATTAATAAGATTTATGGAATGGTATAAGATTTTAATATGGGTTATATTATTTATAATATTATTAATATTATTTTAAATTGATTAAGTTTTTTAATAATTTTTTTTATTTTATATATAGATTTTTTTTTATTATATTAATGTTTTGTTTAGATGGGTAGTATTAATAAGAAGAGATTAATAATTAATTTTATAGTTTTAAAGTAATTATATAAAAATAAAGAAATTAATAATATTTAATAAATATATGGTAGTTATAATTTGGTAGATGTAATAATAAAGGTGTTTTTAAATAAGGTTATAAAGATATTAGTGGAGGATAATTAAATTAATTTACGTTTAAAAAGATAAGTAAAATGTGGGAAAATTAAAAGTAATATTAAATTAATATAGTAGTAGATTATTAAAGTTAATTATTAATATTAATTTAGATGTAGGTTATTATAAGAAATAAAAAGGGATATATTAGGAATAGGATGGTACGATATGTATTGATGTAATTTTATTTATGGGATAATTTTTAATTTAAATTATTATGGTTTTATTTTTTAATTGTTATAAGTGTATATAATTATAAATATGTGAAATTATAAATGTGTAATAATATATATTTAGATTAATATAAATATATATTAGTATAAATTTTAAGGTTTTATTTATTTAGTTATAATTTATAATTAATTAATTGTAAAAAGAAAATAAAATAAATAATAGTTATATAATATTAATATAAAAATATTTTATTAATAATAAAATATTTTTATTATAAATAAGGGAGGAAAAGATAAAATATCTAATTTTATTAGATAAAAAGATTAGGTATTTATTATTATTAGAATATAAGAATATACTATATTTAGTTAACTTTAAATAGATTTTTTTTTTAAATATTTTAATATATTAATCTTAATATTATTGATTTATTTGTTATTATTTTATTGTTATTATTGTTATTTTTATTTATGTACGTATTTATTAATAATTATATAAAAGCGTATATTTATATAAATATAATGTTAGTGAAATGGTAGTTGAGTTTTGGGTGCGCTAGTATTATTACGGTGTAAAATGGTCCATATATGCCTAATTGGGTTAGACTTTGGGTTGATGGTTAAGGATGATTTTGGGATGAGGTGTAGACTCTATTTGGGGTTGTCTCTGTAATTTGACGACGAAGACGACCTGACGTGATGAACCTTGTTCATAAACCCAGCTACTTCAGCAAAGGGAAAGGTTACCCTTCAACTGGCTGCACTGTAACGCCGGGTTTACTTTGGGATTTACACTAAGACGAACTTCCAACCCTTAGATATTATCATGGCTACCTAGAACATGCTTTTGATGTTCTGGCGGAGGCGGTTTGTTGACTTGATGGTTGTGTGTTCCTTATCGCTCTTGGAAAAGGGGAAATGGGAAACTCGAGACTCGGATGATCGTTCGAATTACTTTAGGTACGTAATGGATAAGAACTTCTCGACCTTAAAAACCTCGCCTAAATATATTACATTTTAATTATATAATTACAAGTCGCCGTCACATCACGATCAATGCTGCTGTTGCGGAATAAAATCGTTTCGTTGTCCATGCGCTATGCAAACGTAAGCTACCTTTTATGGATCGCGAGGCAATGTACCTAGCACATCACCAACCAAGTCCTATGACCAGAACCGACCTGCTAATATATAGCGGACGCCTAGCTATGAAGACGCATAGAAGTAGCCTTTCGATGGCCCCTATTTTCTAATCGGGTCATCTCGATCCGGCGTACTCAATAATTTTCCGTATCCTGCCACAAATGAACCGCATCCTAGAGGCCGAGTGCGCATAATCATCGATGCTAAATAGAAAAGGGATGAAAGCCCCATAGTCTGGTGGCCTTAACGTAGTCACTTGCCGCTCCCCTAACGCCGGTCCCAAATTGATGCCTTGTTACAAAAAGACTGGTATCTGAAGATACGAAAGTTGGACGAACTTATTATAGAATGAGGACAAAGGGAAAGAAGTCGTGAATGTGTAAAGGATGGATGTCAATATGTACCTAGGTAGTCAGTTATGTCGACACCGGGCAGAAAACATTAATTTGACTGTGCAATAGCTAAGTTGCTCATCGCTCGAGTCTTGGCTGCGGTTGCCACCCGTTTATATAAACCATTAAGCCCATACCGATAAGGACAACTCCTATCATAGATGCGTAAGGTATGCTGTTTGCCAATGCCTGATCGCGTGGTAAAAGCCCCGACATCGTGGAATGTGGCGTAATGGTATTGGCCCTTGAGAGCGTGGGTTGGTCAATGGTTTCGCTAGAATCTGACTGACCCTGGCTTGAGTCTGGAGGTGATGTTCTAGCCACAGTGGACAAGTCCTCAGAAGTCACAATGGCATTGCTAAATTTCTTGATGGCACGGGAATCCGATAGAGCTTTCTCCCGTGCAGCAGCTTCTTTAGCTTCAGCATCTCTTCGAATCTGCAAAGCCATTTCTGCTAGACTCTTGCGGCCTGCATCTCTTTCAGCTTCAGCTGTCTCCGCTCGCTGCTTGAAAGCATCGAGCTGCTGTCGTAGATCCCTGATTTCTAATACCATTGACTCAATCTGAGTATGTAACTGCGTGGCGGAAGCTTCGATGGCTTCAGCTTGCGGAGCTGTTTTGTTAGTGGCGTTGAGAATATTATCGGTAGCAGGCGATACTTCATCTATGGGTGGTTCGAAAGCTTCTTCTAATGCGGTCCCCTGAGCTTCCGACTTCACGGGAACACCATTTGTCTGTATGTTAGAGTTCTCTTCTAATCTTCTGGCCAACTCCTCGGCAAGCTCTCGAGCTAGTCGCTCTTTCTGCAAGGTTTCCTCAAGTTCTCGCATACGTGAACTTTGATTTTCTATTTCCCGCTTCGCGTTACTCAATAATTCTGTCAAGTGTAGGATCTGGCTCATTCCGTCCTGTCGGATCGGTGACATGTTCTGGCTAGGCTGTTTAGGCCGCTCGGTGATACCTCGCTTTAGAGACGGAACATCTGGTTTCTCGGGCAAAGGTTGTTGTGGTGGTGGGGCTGGAGGATCAGAGAATCGTGTTTTATTATCGGATCTGAATGATATCCCATTTCCATTGATTATTTGTGACCGTGGCTGCTCAGCTACTTCGGGTTTCTCGATATCCTTAATATCATCTTTCGTCAGAAGTCCTTGGACAAACTGATTTGTTCGACCCAGATCTTGTGATTGAAGACGCTGATTCCGCATCTCATGCTAGGTATGGTTAGACATTAATCCAGTATAAGAAATGGGTCTTGCTTACCTGAAGCCGCTTTACAATCTGCTCGGTGCTAATAGGCGAAAAGAACAGACCTCGTTGATGACCCATGACGTTTCCTTGGGACCCCATCATACTACCGCCCGCAATCCGTCCGTTACTCGCCATGGAAGCTTGACTTCCCGTTCTAGGCCGAGCAGGCAGACCACCTTGCGGACCCATCATCATCATCGAGCCATTCGCAGGATCGAGATCGCCGAAATTCATATCGAGAAGATTACTCGAAGGGTTCAAGAAACCTGCATGCTCAACCTTCGCCGCCACTTTATGATGCACAATGGTCTTCTGATCCTCACTAACGATATCAATACCCAGTTCTAAATGATCGTTGGTTTGCAATTCATGTGGCTCGGACTCGCGGTTCTCTTGTGACAATCGTGTACCATTGACAAAAGTACCGTTCGAAGACTTAACATCGCGAATCCAGATCTTTCCCTGGCGGTCCGCCCAGATCTCTGCATGTTGGCGGGAAAGGACTTTCGAGTCGAAGAAACCATTAACTGGTGTGGGAACTGTCTTTGCGTTCGTCTGACGACCAATCCTAAGGGTCTCAGGAGAAAACGGGACAGATATCGTTTTGCGCTCAAACGTTCCGTTGAGAGATAAGAGATATAATACAGGCTGGTTCCCGCCGGTTAAGGAATCAGCCATGGGACGGGACATTCCTTGCTGCGCTCCAATCATGCCTTGGGAAGGTAATACTGGTGAAGCTGAATGCATCGGCGCAGATCCATTTATGCCACCAACCAACTGCGGGCGTCCTGCAGACATTCTTACAAAATCCGACTGAGCATCTGGTTTCGGAGTCGGCCACGGGGCTTTCGGTTGGGGTCGCTTTCGTGTTCCGGTACCATTATTCCACGCGCCCATGTCTCCCGAAGTTGGTACAGAGTTGCCATTCGTTTGGGAGCCGGTAGTAGCGATAGTTGAGGTGGATGATACGGATGAAGTCGAAGAAATGGAAGAGGAAGAGTTGTTTCGCTGCAAGTTCTTTCGAGGCAGTAACATCCGGTTCAGCTCATCGGGATTCATGGAATTGATCTGACCGGCGTGTCCGCCGTTAATACTCCATGCCGGCCGATTATGTTGAGCGAAAGTTGGCGGGCTTGCGACAGCCGTCATTAGGAAGAGCAGCGAGATGGAATGCGAGATGGAAAGGGAACGGGTGGATGAGAAGGCAGACCAAGAAGCCGAGTCGGGGGGTTAAGCGGGCCCCTTCTGTTGATCATGCACGCGACCGGAACTAGCCAAGTATGCCGAAATATGTGTATGTGTATGTGTGTGTATGTGTATATGTGTATTGATAGAAAGAAGCGATCGAGAGGTAGAGAGGGTATTTGCAGACGAGAGGGTTGTTGATGTCGTTTCTCTAAACGGCGATAATAATAAAAACCTGGTTAGTTAAAGGGGCGTTCCATAAGTTAAGACGAGGGTAACAAGCAACTGATTGAAGTTGATTACAGGAACACCGGGGTGACAGGGAAGACGTCAAATATGATTTGTGCGCGGTTAGAGAAAAAAGAAGTTTGGGAAATTTTGGATACATACCATGCGATCTTGATAAGGGGTATCTACCTAGGTAGGCGACGATATGTGATTGGAAATATGTCGAACTATCAAGGTACACAACTCTTTTGAGTGATGTAAGAGGAGCGAGCAACACTTTTGAGGATGTGGTCGCTCAAAGATTTGGAGTTGCCCAGGTTCCTTGTCGAGGTCGGGTCTCTCTTTTTGCTGGCTAATCCCGTTACTTCGATGTTCTGTATGTATGTACCTAACCTACCTAACTTTAGTACAGAGTTACTTTATTTACTAAGCGCTTTACATGCCTTAGCAATATTTTAATGTGGCAACAACATGGGTTTGATACAACAAATAGCAAGCCTGAAGAGAGCCGCAAGTTCCATTTTACTTTTTTCTTTCCTTTTCGCCCTTGCCTTTAGAAACATATGTAGGTTGATAACATCTCAACAGTTACCCTAGGTACCCAAGGTATACACTGAGTAGGACAGCTTTGTCTTAAAAGAATATATATAGGTACCTACCTAATACATTAGGTAAATATATCAAAATTACGTCTGTTAATATTGGCAATTTACTATATATGAATATTGCTAACTAACCTAAGAATTCCTTCGTACACAATTGCCATTTCAGCTAGGGATGGAAGTCATAGATGCATGCGACGCAATGTGTTATTATGAGGTACATACCTGTGAAGCAAGTGCTATGCTCTCGTCACGTGATATATCATCAAGAAGGGTAAAGCGCCAAACCATTTTCTAATCTTGAATGATCCATGTATCATTTAGCTTAAAAGTACCTAAGGTACGTACTCATTTTCTTTATTGATAAACTGGACCTTTGGATCTAATCAGTCAGCCGCGCCAAGAATCTGGAGATCCCGGCTTTACAACAGCTGATTTGCGAAATCATTTCTAAGAGCCTCGGAAGAAAGAAGCATCCCGCCAGCCAGCAAACCCAACTCAGCAGCGCTATAGCCTTAAACTTCTTTTTCTAAACTATTTTACCATCGTTGAGATTCAGTCAGGTACCTAGAGATTTGAATCAGCTCAAGATGCCGCCTGTTCCAACAACCCGCGGTCCTCATGGCCCCTCCACCGTCGACAAACGTTCGTAGTCCCTAAGACTTTAGATGCTCAAGACTACTTAAAAAGCATCGCTAACATTTTTATTTATTGAATAGTTAAGATGGGAGCTATGATGGGTGGTAGTATGTAACCATATCGAGTTCTCCAAGCAATTTGTGTTTACTAAAACTAAAAATCATTATAGCTGTTGGCGTCATTATCGGTTTCATTTTCGGTATGCTCTATCTCCCCCACCCCGCCGAGCCCATGACTTGGGGGAATCTATGCCCCTAACATATGGCGCATAGGAACTGTGAACATATTTAGATACGGCGCCGGACAGAACGGTATCATGCGAACTTTAGGTCAATATATGTTAGGATCTGGCGCTACATTTGGGTATGTGAAGCCTGAGATGTTCGTTAAGGCCGCGCCTAACTTGGAACTAACAAATTTGCGTAGCTTTTTCATGTCGATTGGAAGTGTTATCAGAACTGACGCGTCGCCCATCGCCGTCGAAGCATTTGCGCGAGCACAACGACGACCTTTTATCATGTCTCCTCAACCAAGCACGTATAGTCCACGAAGTCAATAGAACTTTGCCCACCTCATGGTACCGCCGCGGAGCTTGGGCCGAGAATAAGACCTTACGAAAAGTTAGCGTCCGATTCTTTTCAGCTTCGATTTTCATAGTTCTGCAGAAAAGTCATATCAACAGCTGAGACATACCAAATTCATCGACTAAAGAATCTCTACCATCAAGGATGCTAGACTGGGTGGAAACTATGGGTCGATCTGATATTGAACTTCCCCTAGCCACACCAGCTGAGAAGTTGTAATATATCAAATCTCTTGTACATACACTAATTATGACAGCTCTGAGACTCAGAAATGTCAAGCAAAGCACTACGCCACACCTCTGATAATTAAAAGCAACAACACCACTGTCGATTCTAATCCCCAAAGTATTGACACGGCATTAGCCGAAAACATAGCCCTCCAGTCATGGCTTTACCCAGGATATCAAAAACTTGTGCGAATCCGGATAGTTACAGCTAGATTAACCTGTCGAGTGCAAACGGGCGAGTCCACGGGTTTCCGCATTTCTCAAAATCATGTACTGGCTAGCCACGTCTCGTATCATTCACGCTCTCATCGTGCTTTATCTACCTAGAGGTACCAAGGTATTTCTTGATTTTTGTTTTGCCATGTATGTTCCATGGATTATGGCGTACCCCAATCAAATTTCCGGATCAGCCACACCGAAGCCATGCATGCGTGGAACAATCATAGCAGAATTAGATCCCCTAAGATGAGCCAAGCTAAGGAAATCCCAGTTTTTCGAAGCACGAGAGACTTGCGACTCAGGCGCCCTTGTTTCTACCTAGGCTTTTGTATAAGCAGATCGGTCCTTTTCCTTATTTTGCTTGTTTACTATGACATATTCTTCATTCATGGTGTCAACTTCCCAACACATCTCAAAATTCCCGCTGCTTTGAAAATGTTTCAGTTTAAACCCGTGGAGAGGTCTGGAGGAACGCTGTCCGAACTAAGATATCTGTTTATTTTCGTGACGGCAGTCCACGTTCCATCCTATCACGAAAATGAATGAAAACGAAGCTCGGGACCTGAGGAAAACAGTGGGCCTAACGCGACTGTCTCAGACACTATTCATCTCTTGCATACATTTTAATGGGGCGAGGCTTGAGATATCTCGAAACAGCTATTGGTAGATGCCAATAATTTATGAGAAGTCGTCATCAAAGTCTATCAGTGTTACAGTTGGTTTTCGTCCAACTCTCCTATTCTACCGTGGCCCCTTCAACGATGGCCAACGACTAGGTAGTATCCGATTGGCTTAGGGTGCGCCGCATCAGCCCTTCAAGTATATGTATGTCTATATGTATGTCGTCGCTCAGCATTATCGGTCTTTCCCCCCCAGTAGGGTCTGACAGTCAACAAGCCATATTCATATCTTGTTTGACAGGTCCAGGATGTAACCCGCCAGACAACATATAGGTGCCAACCGCAATGCCGATGACGCTTACAATACCCTTTCTAGGGTGACAAGTATTGTATAGACATTAAAAAGGGAACATGCCCATGTCTCAAAGTTTTCTTACAGTTACTTCCTATCCCTGCGAAGATAAGCGAGGCTGTCTGGTTATCTAATATCATATAATAGGTTAGCCCACTCGATCTGGAATGAGATGGTTTCCTTCTTTTACACCTAGATTGTAGTGTCTCCCACGTAGTTACTCTGGTCAACCTTGACCTTCTTTCCTTATTCCTCTGGCTTCCTTGAGGCCGTCCGATCGTTATTTGATTTGATTTTTTATTTTTGTAATGGGGTTTCTCAACTTTTGCTGCTGCTTAGCCGGCGAACTTTCGTCAACCGCACAAAATGGGTAAGAGAAGCCTATCTGAGTGCTTTACTAGGTAAACAATTCAACAGCAACTAATTTATTTCGTTTAGAAATTCTCTTTGGGGCACGCTCCTAGCCCAAGCCCTTCCACTTTTTATTATTGGGAGTGGAGGATTCAACGTTATCCCGTGGGGCGACAGGAGGCCTGGGTCGAGCAATCCTTATACAGACGCACCGCACACTGGTATAACGCGTAGATACGAGTTCAACATTAGTCGAGGTATAATCGCGCCAGATGGATATCAGAAGGAAGTGTTGCTCGTCAATGACCAGTTTCCCGGACCGCTTGTTGAAGCTAACTGGGGTGACTATATCGAGGTGAAGGTCACCAATTCCATCGACGATGGTCCACCGGAGGGGACAGCGATTCACTGGCACGGGTTTTTGCAAACAGGAACGCCGTGGATGGATGGAGTTCCCGGTGTCTCTCAATGCCCGATTGCTCCTGAGAAAAGCTTCACATACAAATTCCGTGCCGAGCTATACGGTTCATCTTGGTACCATTCCCACTACTCCGCTCAGTACGCAGGTGGTCTCTACGGTCCTATTGTCATCTACGGTCCAAGAAATGCGGACTATGATGTTGATCTTGGCCCGATCATGATTAACGGTATGTATACAGAGGCCAGGGCTTTACAGAACTGCTTATTGACATTGACATAGACTGGTCACATAGAAACTATTATGCGGTCGTCCAAGAGGTTATGGGTCCTGATTCTAATGGACTGACCTACTCAGACAACAACCTAATCAACGGAAAGATGAACTTTGACTGTTCTACGGTGGACGCCGACGATGAGACACCTTGCACAGATAATGCCGGGCTATCCAAGTTTATCTTCCGACCGGGTAAGACTCACCGTCTTCGATTCATCAACTCTGGCGCGGAGGGCACTCAGCGCATCTCTATCGACGAGCATAACATGACGGTTATAGCCAACGATTTCGTCCCAATCAAACCCTATGACACCCAGGTTATCACTCTCGGAGTCGGTCAACGAACTGATGTGATTGTGCATGCTCATGCCGATCCAGGGTCTGCATTTTGGTTGAGAGCAAACATTACGTCTTGCTCTAGCACGAAACAGCCGTTGGCGCTCGCTGCCATCTATTACCAAGGCGCTGATAATGCTTCTGTTCCAACCAGTACGCCATGGGACATTCCAGATCCGGGCACCTGCGAGAATGACGACCTAGCACTTACTGTACCTTATTACCCGATAGCTCTACCCGAGCCGTCGTGGACCCAACATATGGACGTTGGCGCATACATTAATTCGAGTGGTAGCTTTCTCTGGGAATTTGGTGTAAGTATATTTCCATATGTTATAATTCTAGGAATAGTAGTCTTATATGATCTTCGATAGGGCGTCGCTGCGAGAGTGGATTACAACAACCCGACTCTTCTCCAGGCTCGTAGCAAAGGTGGCTTCCAATATACAGCTGAGTCTAACCTGATAAACTACGGGACAAATTCATCTATCCGGATTATAGTTAATAATCCCGGACAGTCGTAAGTTTAATAGTTATCTACCTAGCATATATATAAACCATTCTAACACGAAACCCCTTAGAGCCCATCCGATACACGCGCACGGTTTGCATATGTATATTCTTGCAGCTGGACCAGGCAACTACACCGAAAACTCTTTATCGCGCCTCAATACGAAGAACCCCATGCGCCGTGATGTCCAGATGGTCGCCGCCCATGGCCACCTCGTTGTGCAGCTGGATGCGTCCAAGAGCCCCGGAATCTGGCCTTTTCACTGTCACGTCGCCTGGCACTCATCAGCCGGCTTCTTTTCACAGATGCTGTTTCAGCCAGATGAGCTGCTCACTCATCAATATGATATTCCACATGATGTTAGCCAGACGTGTCGTGATTGGGCCGAGTTCACTAATGGTACCGTTCCGGATCAAATCGATAGTGGGTTGAAGGCAAGAGCGGAGATAGCAAAGCAAGAAAGGAGTGCTATCTTATTGCGATGAGCGCTGTAGCGGTAAAGTTCTACAGTCTTAATCAACCTATTGCCTTCCTCATGTCAAGCTCTGAAGAAATATCCTTACGCTTTCTTCGTTTACATATTGCATAATGGCGGCGTCGGGGTCAGATAAGGGGCGTCAGTACCTCCCGAGTATGTTGGATCTTGAGTAATGGTTAATGCCAACATAACGAATGGCCTTCTATGTATATAGTTCTTCGCAGCTACATGAGCGAATGCTTGAAAGATTATACATGTATCTAAAATTCAGCGTTAATCCTCAACTTTTTTTTACCAGGGTGTCAGTGTCCACATTCTATCATAGCTAGTATCAAGGGTATAACAGCTTCAATTAGAAGTTAAATACTTCTACTTATTGTAAAGAAGGCTAGGGCGAACTAGATTGAGGGCTACTACGCGAAGGGTAGTATTAATACCTCCAGGCTTACTATTGCGAAGCTGCCACCCACTCATGATTCAAAGTATATGATAAGCTAATATTGTCACCAGTGGTGCTTCAAAAGTGGCTTAGTCTTTAAGGGAAATTTCAAATAAGGAATAATATCTACAAGACTCGCTCTTTCTACGGATACAAGCTTGAGTTGTCATCCATGTTATCTATGTCAGATTATATTAGAAGCTATGTGAATTACAAATTCATTGATGATATGCAGGTCAGGTACTTAATGTAACTACCTAACCTAGGTATCTAGTTAATGTAAGATATATATTCACTTATATTACAACAGTATTTAAGAGCCGTATAATTTGATCTTATTCGTATATTTCCCCCACTTACCTCGTGAGGGGCGATTATACCTTTTTCAATTTTCTATGCTATTCTAGATATTTCCTAGTAAAGAACCTTGACTGTATCTGGCTTACTACATAACGAACATATGAATTACTTATTTGCTGCTGCATCCCACTTGGTGGAGCCTTCCTCGAGTCTTAGAAGTGCGGATGTGACATTGTCTCTCAGCGTCCCCAGCGTCCCGGCCCCGTCAAAGACAACTTCTAGCTGTTCAAAGGTCTCGACAGCGCTAGCCCTGTCTCTCATAAAGCCAATCATACTATTCAGTGTGGCAAGTATCTCCGCATCTACTGGCTCTATCGGTACAAATACGTCATTTTCCTTGAGCGCTGCTATGGCTACAACTCGCAGTGCTTGTCTGCCAACGTCGCTCCCCCAGCGGGCCCGGATAGTGACCGACAGGTTTGAGAGCTGGTCATGGTCTAGCATATAATAGGTTGCCGTGCCCCATGCCTGGAAAATCTCGTCGAATTGTTGCTTGAATCCTGTAGAAGTAGATTTACGTTGGGAGATGAACCGATCAAAGATGTACGTAAGGAGGTACTGCTTGATGTGTGTATCGCAGAGCTTTTTCGTCTCACATGATTTCTGTAGACTTTTCAACAGTATGAGAACACCTGCTGGAGTCCGAGTCTGGCAATCTGGACATGGTTTTCGTTTGTCTTGAGCTATGTACGCTAGATTGGCGCCAACGCGTGATTTTAGATTATGGCCACAAGAGAAGTTCGACATATTGAATATTTACTGTACTGTAGATACTATAAGCTTTTTGCTCTAATTACTCGTTAAACTATTACTTAGACAGAACTTATTAAGGAAAATTGTCTCTTAGTTTGAGAAGGAACTCGATTCTTGTTTATTCTAGATTATGGTTGTAGCTTTACTTCCATAGTGTGTGCAGGCTGAGAACCCTTTGTGTGGAATCAAATCTTAGTTTTGAAGAACAATTCCAATTCTTTGTGTTTAAACAAAATGATGCTATTGGTATAATAAAATACGGCTCATAACAATGGCACTGTTTTAAAGAAGTATCAAAAACCCAGTTTACTACTTGGGCATTTAATATTTTGACAATTTCTACGTGGCTACCTAGGTGCCCCCCTCTTAAGGTAGATAGCAAAGCTCTTGGGAAAGCTATTCACTATGTATTCATATATCTAAGGCTCCGCAGGCCTTTCTTTAGGCACTCTTACCCACTCTATCGCTATTAGAACCAAGTACACATAGCACTCATTTCGTAATTTAATATAGACAGCCTTTGCTAATCGGATGTACTTGATAGCAAACGAACTGCAGAAATTCTTAGCTTCCCAATCTAGGTACATAATATCTGACGAAGTCGCCTCCTAACTAGAGAGCTGAACTACTATTATTAGACCATTGCTTGTCTGGCCTCGTAAATTATGAGATACGCCTCATGACGAATGTCTCGGGGCTATACCGGCAGGCTGCCACACTGTGTTCATGTTCAAAGACAACTGTAGCCACTCTATCTCAGACATATTTACAAAGACGGCCCCTAATGAAATGTTGTTTAGAATATCTCTATTTTTAATATAGATAGTTTAACGCTGAATGTTTATAATAAAGTCTTAGAATAATTGTTTCTTTAATGATGGACTATACTTTATTGAGGCTTTTGGTATTAATGTTGTGAGGATAGGTATATTGGTCTAATACCAACCTGATGAATTGATGACCGGGGTCTCTTTCATAGTCAAAGCTTCTGGAAATAAAATATAACCAGTGGGTTATATGAAACACGTGTTACTATATAGGCAGTCGTATAGTGGTGATATTCAACCCTTTCTAAGCATCTGACGGGTGGTTTACAACATTTAGGGCAAAAGTTGCTTAGTAAAGTAGGAACAGCTTACTTGCTTCTTTTTCTGCCGTTTATCTTTCGTGCGTAAATGTAAGTACAACAATAATGTATATTTTAGAGGTGCACAGTGATACTAATACGTGGCATGGTTTCTCAATCACGAAGAACCTGGAATATGCAATCTAGTACCCTAGGAGTATAAATATTCATTGTTCGCTTCTTCACATCTTAAACTTATTAACTCATATGATAGTCAGTAGAGTTATTATAGTATGTTGGAACAAGCCATAGAACAAAACACCCAACAGGGACCGATGCCTCATAACATATCAATAAATACAGAGGCCCCTACGCGGGGATCATCTGAGGATAGAGATATATTATCAAGTAAGCAGATTGTCGTGCTGCAAAGAAATCCTTCTAATGATATGATAAAGGTTACATCACCATAATCGGTGGATCTGTTCTCCTTATTAGCATTCTTGGATTCCTTATATTTTTATTCTTTTGTCATTGTCCGACGCTTGAAGCCAAAGAAGCCAATATCTTCGTGGAAATCGAGAAGTTAGACAATGATGGCGTAATCAAGGTTGTGAAGCATTCCTATCTGCTGGAACGCGCCAACTAAGAATAAAGAATGGGGAACAGCTATAAAGTAATTATGGGTTTAATGACTGTAGCAACGAGAAATGAGGATTCCTCGGATTAAATTAACAAAATTATTCCATGTGTACATGAGGCAGGGCAAACTCCGACCAAACACTTTCTCTCCACATTCCTCCTCAAACTAGAGATTCCCTTTTTATTTCAGGCTGAATACAATGCCTAAAATCACAGGACTGATCTCTGACTTCATATTATTTTTGCGTCTAGTGTTCCCATCCTTTGAGCTATTGGGTTTATCGCCTGAGGTGGGGAATATTTTATCGCGGTCAAGTGCTAATTTGTATTCCTTCGAGGCTGGACACATTGTGTTAGTCT
Organism: Daldinia decipiens; assembly: GCF_022478715.1. Taxonomy (NCBI): domain Eukaryota; kingdom Fungi; phylum Ascomycota; class Sordariomycetes; order Xylariales; family Hypoxylaceae; genus Daldinia; species Daldinia decipiens. The sequence goes on along the minus strand of NW_026054569.1, from coordinate 169,507 downwards.
TATACCAATTACATTTAAGTTTTAATATTTCCTCAAACTCACTTCACTATCGATTCCAGACAGAACTTGGCGTAGGTGCGCGTGCTTCTCTACTGAGCTGGATGACTGTTCTTGATTGGTTGTAGGGGACATCTTTGTAGATGATCTTAATGCCAGGCAGATTTTCAGTAAAGGCAATTCTCGTAGTCTAGAATCGATGTAAGGTGTATATGATATCACTAGGAGACTTCCAATAGTAACCACATTATATATTTTGTTCTGCTGACCAGTATAGCTCGGTGTTAGATAACACATCCAGTGTCGGCATAAGAAACGTCTCGGAGTTCGTTAGACATCCATCAACATATCTTCAAGGAACTACGTAAGCTACCTGATTTCTTCATGATAGTCACCAAACCCCCAAAAGCCCTTATGTAATTGATAATAATATTCCAGTGTGATATTATTGCTTTGTTGAGTGGGTCGCATCGCTGGTGACTTGCCCGGAATTTCCATTTTAGGAGTATGCGTCTACGTTGATTCGCTAGCAGTAGTAGCAAAGACCCTTCAAACAACTTATAAGACATTAAAAATAGATACAGTACCTCTCCTAGAACTGGAGATTTGGTGGTTCGTAGTTGGATTAACTAGTCCGATTATACCGACTAGTCCGACCGGACGACGTCCAATAATATATATTCCGGCAACCCTTGTTATGCCGATGTGAACGGATTACTTCCAATTCCGTTTTACTTGTCTTACGAGCTAATACGTTTCTGCAAATTAATTACGTCAACATGTGAATAATAAGCCGTCGTCGTAATGGTTCTCAAGATTCGATGTGATCATCAAAAGCCTGTATGTGCTCCCTGTCGGCGTCGAGGACTCGAATCACAATGCTGGTGCCATGGTCCATCCTGCACCGCTGACCAAACGCCGAGGCCAACAAAAACCATTTCTGCCAACATCTACATGTACTTAATTAAACAATAACGAACGAAGTGAGATTATGAGCATGAATCACCTGGGAAACCCCGAAATTTCATACGTTGTCTTTCATCTTGAATGACACCAGCAACACGACATCGCGGGCTCTTCTATATGAATCGCTTGACAAGAAAACTTATAAGGAATAATACTTAACTTTTACGGAAGAAATCATCTTACAGCTAAAATTTCTTTCATCAATCGAGAAGCTGTTCTATAAGACTGGATTTGGATATTGAACTATTCTGTGAACTATTCAGCGGAGAGAACCTATGCTTAGAAACACTTGGCCTCTTATACACGACCGCCGTCCGCTGTCATGTCTGCTCTAGCTGTAACAACTTAACATGAATACAGGTTCACAAGCTTGAGCGTTTGGCGTAGATTTGGCGATCTTGTTACAGACCTCTTCGCCTTGGGTCTGCATCGCGAGGCACTCTACTCAGTTGAAACGGTACCATTCATCCTTTTTGAGTGTCGGCGAAAGATCTTAGTCACCGCGTATTATATTGACGAGGTCTTTGCGTTAGTCTCCAGTCGACCGCTCCGTGTACCCGCTCCACATACAGACTACTAGTTACCGCTATATCTCTCTGAGGATGAACTTTTTGCGACTTCGCTAGATGTATTAGAACAAGGGGTAAATTACGGATGGGTGGATGGAGTACTGATGGGAATTGTGAGGCTACAACATGGGCTCTTCGGAGTGGGCAATTTAACACTAATATGCTATATAGGGATATTGAACCGATGAACCGATGTAACGATGCCTGGAGCTCTCTCCCCAAGCATCTTATATATAGCAAAGACTGCTAGAAGTCGAATCCGTCGTCCGTTGTTTGTCTTATGCTGGGGAAGGTGTACCTAATATATCTTTATACCATTTTCCAACTTCATCGTCTCCTCCAATAAGGTGGTACATCACACGAACCGGAGCTGATAGAAGTTTGGAAGAATATGCTCGAAATAGTAGCACAAATGGCAAACGCTCATACCAGAGTCTTCCGCTACCCTGACAGCATCCCTACAGTCGTACGCATCTAACTTTATCCACTCATTGAGTTGGCCTTACTAACCAGCGTAAGATCCTTTCTTATGGTGTACCTAGTGCTGCCATCTTAACGTGAGCTCTCTTAACGTCTGTACTGCTAGACGTTACCCGAAACCTATCAAGGACTCTTCCTGCCCGGTGTGAGCGACTATGTCTTAATACGAATACAGATCCCCAGCTTCATACCAATTTTAAAAGATATGAAGTATTTTCGCATTTTGGTACTGGACTGTCACAGAAACCCTCCCGCATAGGAAGGTACCTATATCATTGCCTAAGAGATAGGTATCGATCTGGACGTAAGCCTTCCTTTTCCACCTTAAGGCCGCCCAATGCTCGAATTTTATTATCCTTGAATTACATGTAGTACTCTCGCAGGTGCTTTCACTCCACCTTATTCACAAGATCTTGTAGGATGACTCGGAAGAGAGCAACGAAGATGCCGACAACGAAGGAAATAGTATTGTTTCCGAAAACAATTAAATCTCAATTACCTATCCCTTGCTTTTGCCAGCTTTTTAGGTCACGTTCAAGCATAGAAGATAGGAAGACCAACAGTGAAGGATGGTTTCCACCGGTGCAAAAAAGATTATCATAGCTTTACTCGTCTAGCCATAATAAATGACAAAGGACCTCTTTCTCGAGTGCTGCTTCTCATCGGCAGTATACCATCTACCCCTCGATGATTACAAAAACAGATAATAAGTCCAAGCTCCATGTATGTGCGCAGAAGTTGAACAAATAAGGATATGTACAGGGGAAGGGAAGCGCGTATCAGATAGTACAAAATGAACTGTATCGAGGACAGGTTCGTGGTGCTGCGCCCGCGCACAGCGTTGGTTAGTTTGTATTGGCACTCCAAAAAAATAAAATAAAATAATAGGGATATTCTTATGATCCCAAACTCCTGCGCTTTGTCCAGGGCCTGTGGAAGGAAATTCGTATCGAGTCGGGTAGCACAAATTCGTACCGATCTTACATGACAGTACACTTCGAATCGCCCTCGCCGCTTGGTTTGACACTCAGAGCCACTCGAGCAGCCTCGGTGAAGGCCTCATTGACGCCTCGATTCCTCATGGCTGAGCACTCGAGGTAGCGCATAGCCTTAATGCGCCGCGCAACATCTAGGCCTTGGTTGTAGTCGATCATGGGCTTCTTTTCTCTTTGGGGACCGTCTGTTCCGCTCGCAGCAGCATCGTCTTCTTCCTCGTTGTTCTCTCGTAGATCGCACTTGAGGGCTACTAAGACCAGCTTCACACCGGGACAATTCTCCTGGATCTCGCCAACCCATTTGCTTTCCACGTTTTCTAGCGAGTCTTTACTATCGACGCTAAAACAGAGCACAACTACGTCTGTGTTATCGTAGGAGAGACTTCGTAAGCGGTCGAATTCTTCTTGTCCGGCTGTATCCCATAATGATAGTTCGATGTGCACGTTATCCACAAAAATATCTAACGTCTGATTAGTGAAAGCCCACGCAAAAGTGTACTGATTATGTTATCATGCCCTCCTCGAGCCTTGCACATTTGCGCTGGAAATGCTAGGAATATTAGACATACCGTGAACGTAGTTTTCGAAGACCGTAGGCTCATAAACTGTCGGGAAATATCCTCGCGTGAAGACGTTCAGTAAAGATGTCTTTCCGCAAGCACCGTCTCCCCTATTGGAAAATATTAGTGTTTGTAAACTCACAATAAAGTTTCGGCGCATAACACAGGCACGTAATAGAGACAACCAGAAACCAAGAATGGCTAAACTTACAAAAGAACCAGCTTACGCTGTACTGTCTTTGATCCTCCTAATCCGCAAAGCGACGGCATCTTGACTTTGTTGTAGGACTGCTAATACGGTATAGGCGTAGGAGAAGCGTGGCACGATCCAAGAAAACAAAACAAGAAAGGGGCAACTCGAGTTGATGATATGATGCGCCTGGAAGGTTGTAGTGCAGGTAGGGTGTGCTTTGTCGATTGATTGGAGGGTCGGCGCGATCGGATTGAATATGCTGGTTGAAATTGAAAAAGGACACGAATTAGGAAGAATCGAAAACCGAAAAGATGTCGCGCGTCGTGAAGTGAAAAAATATCTTAGTAGGTGCACGTCTTGTCGGAGGTGGAAATGCGGAAGAGGAGGTAATTGTAAATTGTAGCTAGGTAATCTTGAAAGACTTAGGTAGTAGACTTAGGTACCTCTTAGGCCTACCTAAACTTAACCGTACCTCCCAAGTTGCAAGTTGCCTTTAAACCTTGGCAGAAATGCAGAAATGAAGTCAGAAGAGTACAAAACCTAAGGTAGGTAATCACAAGCCTCAATTTCCTCAATCTCGCTGCGAAAGGGGAAGTTGGTGGGTTACCTAGTAACTGCTGTGGCGTTAGCGGGACAGCGGGTTCACGGACCACTTGGAGATCTTGCAAGTTGCAACGCCCCATCGGCGCTAAATTTAGGTAAGTGCATTTACTTAAGTACCTATGTACCTACCTACCGGTACTTAATTGTACCAATTTCTACATGTAGGTAATCATGGAATTTCGTATTCAATTTTGCATCTCGAAGGTACGACATAATTACAGGTTTCTTATTATTATAATAATACTAAGGTTCATTCTTAGTATCAATCTAGAAGATAGGTACCTTATCTTAATACTATTTTATAGCTTGGAATGATGTTTAAAAATTGGGTTCTATGTATGTACTTTATCTACATGCTTAGGTACATTATGTACTCAGATGCTTGGGAATACCGCAAGCTGAAACGCCACACTTATACAAGCATCTACCTGCATGGGTTGGGTGCTTAAATGCGTGCCCAGTTCCATTCTGTCCTGGTACAACTTCATGCCTTAAGTACCTAACCCACATCCAACCCAGAGGTGCCTATATTAATCCCGTATAGTAAGTCCCTAACATCAATATTATCAAATCCAATTTTACCCAATTCACTGCTAGGTATATTTATCGCTATGCAATCCCTTGATAGCTAATTATATGTTCTATGTCTATAGACTTTTTCCGTTCCTTAATACTACAGCCCCAATGCCGCGGGTCGATAAGCTATCATGAAGATCTTCATAAATCACATAGCATGCCAGCTCATTGGCCACATTCTGCCCTGCGATACAACCAAATCTCGAGGTTTACTGGGTTTGTTGTTACACCTTTAAGGATTGATAAATTATCGGATCGCCTTACCTGCTTACATTACTCCTTTACTAATCGTCATTTACTATCCTCAAATAAGAGGTGTGTGGCTTGACGGACACGTATTATAGCCATGTCAGCAATTAGATAATTACAAAGGAGCAGCGTGGGTCCCTCGTAAAAGAAGTAAAGTTGCCATTGTCATGTTGTGGAATTTGTGGAATGTAGTAATATGATAAGCCACATTTACATCCTGTTCATCTCAGATTCCCCGTGGCTTATATTTCGGACATCCTCAGTTAGATGGATATCATCCTGATATGTAATTGATATGTAATTGATGTAATTGTGCGATAACATCCCAAAGAGTAATTCGCATCTCGTCGGCCGACGGATTTTATCAAGTCGAAAAAAAGCTCAACTTTAAGAATCAAGGTTAAACAATAACCTAAGTTACTTTTAAGTATTTAAGCTCGATTGAACACGGGGTGAGTTCCGAGAGACCTACGGGCTAATTCGGGGAAACCGGAGATCTGACTCGCGTTATCTATCAGCGTCTTGAGTCTCTCAAACTGCGATTGATCTACGCAATTCATACAGATAACGTCTTGCTTTTCATATCAAAATCAAGATATTTCACAATGCTAAAACGCATGAATTTACCCCGGAAAACCAGGAAAGCCACAAGTACTCCTACTCCTACTCCTGTACCTCTCATCATCACCATCTCCCGCTGTCCGCCGCTACCCCTGGAAATATGGACCGAGGTCATGCGTATACTCGTCCACGGCGAGGACCTGCCAGAACTTTGGGCGGGCTTACGTCTACTCTCTCATACGCTGAAGGCAGCGCTCGAGACTGCCTTCGTGGATGAGCACCTGTTACGACTGCGCGGGTGGCTGTACGTGCGTAATTCAGACCCCCTGGCTATGCCGCGTCCGTGGGGCGGAAGCGGCAATAATCTAAAATGCATCGTAGCTTTGCCTCTGGTACTATCACGGTTATCACCTGACCGGCAGCGCGCGTACTTCGTATCGCAGCTACACCAGGACAATCCAACTTTGAAAGCGAGCTTGCTATTCGTGGAATGTGGAGATGAAACGGTGGTAGCAGAATGGCTGCGGTCGGCTCACGGGATGCCGCCGCCAAGCAGCCGCGCCACCGAAGCACGACTGCGATTGACGATCGGCCGAGACTGCGAGTGGACGCATTGGAAACACCACGTTATTGGCAGCGATAGATTCGTAGTTGAATCGCAGAAGATCATCCTGGAGGATACTTACGAAGGTGAGAGTAAGGATGGAGGTGATGAGAACGAGAGAAGAGGGAGAGGGAAGCAGAAAGGAAAGGCGGCGCATGCGATTGGGCTCGAAGTTGATCGTACTAAATGCGAAATCTCGTTTGAGTGGACTACCCTGATTAGCTCCTTGTTCGCTATGCCACGTAGAACGTTCGGTGAAGCGCTCCGGAGCTAACCATCTCCTGAAATCCAACTTTAACGCATGGAGATGGTCCACGGACTTGAAGGTTTAAAAGGTAACCAATGGAACAAGGGCAAGGTAGAAGACTTACAGTTGAAATGTATATCCGCAGTACTGCTGTTGTTGATAATGATATAAGCGTTGACCTTAAAGCACCTCAACATCTATCGATAAACGAATATCGTGAAAATACAAGTAAATAAAACACGAAATGGTATGTAAGTTAATCTCATCCCATCAGTTAAATCCCAACAAGTCAACATGACACGATGTGTCTACATAAATCATACGTTTTGTTACCATGCAGGCTACTAACCCATCCACCGCATATAGTTCGTAGAAACTGGGTAAAATATATTCTTACTAAGTCATAAGATGTCAGCAGTTCTCTCAAAGGTCGATATAATTAGCAAGAATATATGGATCAGTAAACTAGTATTTAAAAATACCATACTAGAGAATCTAGAAGATCGGGGATTCCGTCTAGTTCTCTCATAAGTAGTACAACTTAACCACAATTCCAGCCGTAGATTTCGTCCCCGGTGTTGTATACATTAATAAGGGGGTTATAGGGAAATATACTCGCTGGTGGATGCACCCCAAGCTATTTCGACATATATGCCGGGTTGAGTTCCGTGGGGGGATGTTGGTTCTTGTGCATTCATTTAGATACATTGGCTAATTCTCGGCACACTGTAAAAACTTCATGCGCCCCTTGCAGACGATCTAGCCTATACAATAAATCTATAAAAAATAAAACCAAAACACTACTTCGGAAGTATAGTAAGGTTGGATATACCTAGGTTAGAAATATAAATCGCCTACTCCTTTCATAGTCTTAAACTCTGGAGTTTCTTTAGTGAGACTTGAAATGACCAAGATGCCTACCTAAGAGATACCCAAGATATATATCAAGATATATTTCGCATACGGGGGGCTGCCGATTACTACCTGAAGTGACTCTTATGCCTCAAAAAGGTCTTTATACTATACACTAGTTACAATATATATATAGTATAGCTGCGTAATGGCTTACAGGTCTTCGTTTATAAAGACATCATGTAGCTTCGGCGTGGAATATAGTACATTTCTTCTGCCCATCGTATGCACATGAGATAGTAGTAACCCCATTGTGAAACATACGGGACTTTTTTGTATGACGTGCGTTAATGATCCTAGGAATATTATGAAGAACTAGGCAAGTGAGCCGATTGGCCGTCATCCAACCTCTCGCAAACCATGTCCCTTAAGAAGTAAGAAGCGAACTACTTGCTTCTCACGTTGTGTCATCCATTCATTCGTCCGCCAAGCAGTCACGGTACACACCTTCGATGCCATGGCCGAAGAGCCCGAAGAACCCCTTCGGAGGTCATCATTCGATAAATGCCGCATTACACTGCCGGACCACGCCTTAAGCCCTAGTATTCTTCCGACTGTGCATAACATCTCGACAAATGCAGTATGCGACTCCTCTCGTGACCACAGGTCGCCAGCATGGGATAGCCTGATACATACCTAGGTAGGTAAGTTATCCTAAGTAGGTTGGGCACTCAGTTTTATGGGGAGGGTAACCTTAGGGTAGGAAATGAGTAACAAAAGAGAAAACTACTGGCTTCGATAATCGCCTACACCTTCTCTATATACAAAGCAGTGTCCATTGCGCGAATATTATAAACGGACCGGCAAGCTATACTGGAGAATCCACGGGGAACTGGCGAACATGTAGGATAAGCAGGCCAATTAGTGGGCTAGCCTGCAGGTCCGTTCCTTATTTATGCGTACAGACGAGTCGGGGTTTGAAAACCCTTGGATTCACACGCAGTTGGCGATAGTATGCAGATCTGTGTAGGTAGATACCTATGTATGTACATGATGTGAATCCTGCGGTGAGACGTGAGCCGAGTATTGAATAGGCAGGTGTTTCATTGCGTACACAGAGCGGCTAATGCCCCCTTGAACGTGGGTTAACATTAAGGCAGTTCGAGTTGTCCTTCCTCCGCTATGACCTTAAGAGATTGCGGCTTATTCTGAACTGGTGCTTTATTTTTGTACAACCTAATATCTGATGGTACACTTACTAAGCGACAGCAATAACAACGACAGCTTCCTACTCGACCGTGAGAATCGAGCGCCAGTTTTCCGGCCCCGAAACTCCTAGGGTAGACCGTAATTCTTGAGTATTAGGAGGTAAAAGCACTTGCTGAGAATATTTCTGAATATTATTATCATCGTAACCAGTAATGTTGAAGACGACTAGGAAACTCCTCTTGTATAGCGTCATGATGGACCTTCTTCGCGAGGCTTTCTCGCAGTGGTGAATACGCTGGGACTTGTCAGTATTAGTTGGTTAGAACCATGAGGAGGACACCTTACGCTCTGATGTATGGTCTTATTTCTCCAGAGTAGATTTCTTGCCAAAACGGGGGCATCCGAGCGTCATATTCGGCTTTTGTCCATCCGCCTTTCTGGAACAACAAGCCACAGTGGTTGTCTAATGTGCCTATAGGAAGGTTAGGATGATTCGATTGCGTGCGGGACTTGAAACCTAGACTGAAGTTTATGAATTGGGTAAAGGGGATGATGATGAAAAAAATGAAAAACGAAGAATCAAAAAAAGGCACACGCACAATAGTCTTCGTTTGTTATCTTGTTCACTAAACTCTGGCGTGTCTTCATTTTCTCGTCTTGTGCCCAGTTACCGAGCGGAAGTATCTCGCTCCGCTGGACCACCTTCTCAAAATCGATCTCGACTAGCCAGTCAGGGACGTACGGTGACGGGTTAAAATCCATATCGACCTCTTTGTATAAGTCTCGACAAATCTGTAGAAACTCGGGGCACATTTCCGCCTCTGCGAACTTGCCGTCAAAGTCGAAAATATTAAGGGCGATCTCCGTCATCTCGAAAAGCCCACCCGGCTTCAGCTTGTTGTATACCTGGCGAAATAGCGCCGGCCAATCCCGCACACCGCCGGCCATGCTCCGCGCGTGGATGAAGTCGAACGTGTTATCCGGGTATTTCCACGGGTTTTCTACGTCGTCGATCTCGAACTTGACGTTCGGCGGTATCCCTCCCCTTCTTTGTATAGGGTAGACGTCTACTCCAGTTATTTGGGCTTGGGGGTAACGGGCTGCCATCTCTATAGCCCAGACGCCGGTTCCGGTACCTAGGTCTAGTATTTGAGTTGTATGCAGTGGTAGCCGCGTGGAAGTCAAGGCTCCGTCCAAGCAGTGCCTGTATAGCTTGTGTTGAATTTCCATCCTCTCCAGCTCGTTCTTGTCGAAAGGTAGAAATATTTTGCCAGAGATATGATAGCGGTGACCAAAAGCTTCGATGAATGGCATGTCTTTTAGTCTTGGGTCTACAGCATCAATATCCAAACTAGAATCGCTGCTGTCCTCTATAGCGTGTTCGCCCTGAAGTGCTGAGTTATTTAAAAGTAAGTAAATGTCTGGAAATTTTCTTCGCCTACCTCGTGTTGGCTCATCTCCCTCGCCTCCGCCTCCTTTCTCGATGAACGACTCATGTCTAAGGCTTTTGTCGACTGAATTTTTTAGATAGCTAACTCCTTTCTTCACTTGTCATGCTCGAATAATGCCTTATATTATGTATGAGAGCGAGCATGCCGTCCTGATATCTCATTGCGCGCGGTGTCCTCTTCTCTTCGGGATATCGTCTTAGACGGTGCAAATGCCGGTGGATCCACCGCTTCTACCACAGTCCTGCGTTGGGGTTCCAGCACAGCTAGTCTACCGTTTAGAGACACTGCTCGTCAGCATTCGTACTGAATTACAGATTAAACTGAACGTCCAGTGAGCGACGGCATAATTACATCTATCGGCACGCTGAACCAACACATCGGTCGCCGGTACTCGGCAAGTCCTGCCTTTGCACCACCCCGAAGGCGTCTTGCGAGCCGAACCACGTCGGCTAAGGCTTGGGACTCAGGTGGTCAGATCTCAGTAACCCCCATCTTATTCGATTAAGTATGCCAAAAGCCGCAAGTCGCTGCACCAAGTATACATAAGGTAGACAGCGTAGAACCTGATCCTGAACCTGGACGAGCCCTCCTACACAGGGGAATCCCGGAACGTACATGAAGGTAGCTGATGGATCCCACCTGCGACAGGATAATATTAAGAAGTGCAACAAATGCTGCAGTCCAAGTTGCATTTGCAGTGCGTGCTTTGCAGAAAGAGTCCACTCTGGGGAAGAACGGTATGTGGATAGGCTAGAACGGTCCGATTCCTACTGGCTCGAGAGCGGGACATGCCGGGTCGAGGCGCATCCTGCTATACTGACAGTTCGGCCCTAGCTATCCGCGTGAACGATGATGTAGTTTAGTTGAGAGGACCACCAAGTGACATGAGGGAGTGTGTTGTGTTATCGGACGTCCAACTCATCTAGTAGACGTGACCGTACGTAGAGAGGTATTGTAACCGCATTGTAACTGCAGGGTGATTTTCTTGTCTTCTAGACTTTTTTTTTTCTTGAAGCGCGCATGTAGTGGTTCTGTGCCCTTGTCCCTGCAGGGACGTCAACCAGTAAGCGCCGAAGGCTTGGGGGCTTACCATGGCCAAACAACCCCCTAATGCAACCTTATGATGTCCATCGGTGGATAGCGGTGACTGGCATTTCTTTGACATTGACTCGTATATAATGTATCGACCCTGGCATTAAGGGCCCCAGTATTTTCAAGCATATATATCTTAGTTCGGTTAGATACATGATACATACATAACCGACAGCGATGACCCCTGATAGGGTTTTGTTCCAGAAAGAAATCGTGATGATTCATAGTAACATTTTTATAGTCACTTCACGATAAACCCCTAGGGCATCATGTTTACTTGAGTTGGTGGTTAAGTTGGGTAGATGTTAGACGTAGAGACCAAGCCCTTGATGCGAGACGGTATTAACTGTAACATGGTCGTATATAGAACGCGCATGTGCTCCGTGTGACCATACGACCACGTGGATGACACTGAACGTCTGCGTGTTCCTATATTGATGAGTTGAAGCTAACGCTTGTAGATAGATGTAGGGCTGATTTTAGCCTCGTGCCTCAAGTTGATCGTTTTGGGGGTGGGGTGTTGAGTTCATAAGATGTGTGTGCTTAAGACGAGATCTAATCCACAAGCAGTCATCAAGCATCCACCCATCTAAAAGTATTTTCCGCATGTAATGATATTATTACATAGTAACTCTGTAATCTTTTTTACGCAAGACTCCCACCCTTGGAAGCCCTAAGGATCTACGACTAGCTGCGGGAAGGGAAGAGTGGTGTAACCATAACCACCCATAACCACCCATAACCACTCATAACCACACCCGTAAGCATCATGTCCACCATCCGAGCACAACAAGATCGTGGGCTTGATGTGGCGGATCGATGCAGGCGAGACCAAAAACAGAAGTAGAGACTTCCTCCCAAGACTTGTACTGGAGGACGACGGGGAAAAGGGATTAACGAATGCTTAAGCTAAGGAGATGGGTTAAGAGGAGCGCCGGCGCCGTCCGCCGAGAATCGTAATTAGATCCGTGAATATGCTCAAGCAACCCCCACTTCATTGCGTTAAGCTGCAAGTAGTTCCCTGGAAGAATAAGAAGCCTGCAGATCCTGGCATGATGTTGGGGTCATCAGAGAGTAGATGTTGGTGTTGGTGTCGGTGTTGGTGATGGTGAACATATTCATCACTCGTCCACCCCCGTATCCTTCTTCCGTCACAGCGCAAAGGACTCGAATTTATTGGTTGGGTTTCGACGAACAGTCTTCCTTCTGCGGCACAAGCGAATCGCGTAACGGAAGAAACTGTCGATAGACTTAAGAGACGGGAGTGGGGAGTCGGGAAATATGAACTTCTTCCCTCCTGAGTCTGTGGTCTAAAGGCTGCCCAAGGTAAGCTAGTGGCTACATACGATTCGTATATCTTAGGTACATACATGCGAGGTGTGTTGGTATGTAGCTCGTGTCCCTTCTAACCTATAATCAGTACAAGTATGTCACAATGTCACACCCTTCTTATTACATGATGTATGTACTTTCGTGCTTTACTAGGTTATATTATAAAGTTCAGTATCCCCCCTTAAGCACACCCTAAACCATTATTTACCTAGTCAACTAGCCTACATTACATCCAGGTGTGGGGTCAACAGTAATAATGACAGGTGTGATATTATATCGTAATAGCCGCGACAGAAATTTCTAGTCTACCGCCTTCATAAACTGATTGGCCATGAAGATGGCGCTCTTCTGCCCAACGTCCCGCTTCTTAGGCGGGACTGAGGTCCCTATTTTGATCGGAACGGTGAATCGCGGCTTGTCAAAGGGGGCAGGAGCATGGGCAGATGTTGTCCTCTTGGTCGTGGTTTGGTTTGTCGAAGAGTCGATAGCACCGTAAGCACACTTGCCACCTTTGAAAGCTGCTGTCGCGGCCGCTTTCCATTGTTCGGTAATGTCGGTAACCATGGGCGCTGTCCACCAGAGCCGGCAGTCAGATTCCTCGACGACGAATTGTGCGGGAATACCATCCTCAAGATTACCACGGAGGATCTGGTCTTTGACGTTGAGGCTGGCTGCCGTACTGCGTTCGGTGACGTACGTCGTATACTTGCCTAGCGTCTCAAGGATGGCCGAATCATTCGTATATTTTCGGGCCGTAAGGGCCTGCGAATAGACGTCGTCGAAACCGTAGCTCTGCGATCCCTTCACTCCACCGACGCCCTGAATAAGACCTTTCTTGGTCGGCCGTCCGCCCATGGCTATGCTCTTCACACCCGCATTAGACCTAAGGAATTCGGCGAATAAAGTGCATGTTGACGCGCAGTACCCATCGAGCAGGAGTACAATATTCTCGGGCCCACCGAACGGGCGCGTAAAGTTCTGACGACTACGGTAGCCCGTGATATCAGTCCCGAAGCCGAAGGTCCCATTACTCGTACTCAGGGGGTCGTTGAAGTTCCACTGCATGAGGTCCGTGTAAGTATCGCCGCCGAACTCTTGTGGTGCAAATTTGTCCTCGTATGACGTGAAGTTTCCGTCCGTGATGTTGAGGTCATATCGCCAGTTGAATACAGACTCGTATGCGTTGACAATTTCGGCAGGGGCAGTATTCGGGTCGAAGTCGGCAGAGATATCCGAAAACACTGTAGAGATAGCCGCAAACCCAGGGTGCTGCCGCCATCGTCCCAATCCCTCCTGGACTATATCCGGGAACAGCTGGCGGAAACCATCATATCCGAGGAAAATATAACCACCGCCGTTGGCCTGCACGTCGACGACAAGCTTCTTCTTGCCCGCTTCCACCGCAGCTGCGTAGAAGTCCTGGGCGACGCGCTGGAACTCAACCGGGTCTTCAGGCGAAAAAGAGAGCATAACAAGAACTGCTACATCTTCAAAGCCGGGCTGATCAATGAAATAACCAGAGATAGAAGAATCACCAGAAATAATGACAGGATCGGGGTATCCTACGACTGCACTCGTGGCCGCGGTCGCGGACGAAGTCGTCGAAGCGGCCTGGGCTTGAAGAGTTGCACCGGAGCAGAAAGTCTTAAAGAAGGATGGGCCATCAACGACGCCCGCCCAGGAATTCTTCAACCTCGCTAGGTTCGGTAGGTCAAGCACCGTTCCATTCTCAAATGTGAATGAGGTGATGTTGCCGGGATAGATATATCTGAACAATTGTTAACTTGATTTTAAGATACAGCCAAGTCGCTTTCATAAATCTCATACCTTACACGACCTCCCGTCTGGAAATACCCTTGGTTCTTATTCTCAGCCACGAATGCCTTTTCGAAAAACATGGAGTTGTAGGCGGCGTCGGCATCCTGGTTACCAGAAGCCTGGTAAATCCAATCCCCGATATAAGTGGCAGCGTCTACTCCGTTGATGAGCTTCACCGCAGACGCTGTCTCTACGCCAGAAACAACATCGTTATACACCTTGATAACCGGCGCAGATCCGTCAGGGCCCTCCTCGCTAACCGACACCAAGGCGAATGGTCTCTGCCACTCAAGGGCGCTAGACAAGGCATCCGGGTAAACTACAAAGTGGCCGTCGTGTGCTGGTCCGAAGAGTCTGGTGTACAGGTCTGACTGCCAGGCATATTCGTTGGGGTATTTGTCTGCGGTAATGCCAGCCTTCACGTCAGCTATCGTTGCCCAAAGATCCGTAGGAGGATAAAAATAGTCGGCTGGCGGATTTTTCTTAAAGGCGGTGTCGGACTGCCACTCGACATACGGCTCTAGCTCATTGACGAATTTGAGAGCGGCATCTTTATCAATTGGGACCGAGTTGAGACACTCGTACGCGATTGACGCCTCGATGGTAGGTGTGGGAGTAGCGCTAATCTGAGCAGCCCAAGAGGCACTCACAATGGCGCACGGTTCTGTAGGACTCGCTGTTGCCGTCGTCGTCGTCGCTGTACTTGTTGTGTTAGTATCTATGCAAGCTTTTCTAGAGCAGTTTGCCAGAGAAACGAGCGCCAATGCGCTGACAGCGGAAGACTTCATGGTTGTCGACTACCTACTACTGCTTCTATTGCCTACTATCTTGACCTCTTTGACAGGCACACGAAGATAAGTGAAGGCGGGCAGTGATAACATAACAGAGCTCGACGCGTAGACATATACGAACTTATACATAACCAGGACATATAATCATCCCCGCGCCGCGCACGACTCTCCAATCTCTTATGGATTAAGTTACCTGTTTAGGTAGGTGACGCGGCTCTCGCTTTAACCGATGGGGGCAAGATCTTGATTGAGAGATGGAGATGGAGAGGCCAGGGGGGGATGGTGGCACGGCATGAAGCGATCCGGAACTTGGGGGCTACGCATACATATTACCAGGTAGATATATATAAGTATGTACTATATTATATACCTTGGGTGGCTAAGTTACCTATAGGTATAAGAGCTGCAATGGAACATGTTGACATAATAAATGAATAATAATGAATAATAAATGCAGCTGTACGGATTACAGTAATTTGCAAGGTGACTACATACCAAGCTTAGGTAGGTATATAAAGCTTGTTTTTATTCTTATCATACTATGTTAACTGATCCTAGTATTCTGAATAATCCACGCCGACGATCCCGTACCAGACCTCGTGTCTAATTTAACGAGGCAGTTAGGTACGATCCCATCATTGGGAATCCTAGCTAGCACGCCTTCTAAAGACTCCCTAGCGTCACCGTCTATCATTCGTTCAGACCTACATATGTGACGATAAGCTGTGGAACAAGTAACTAGGTACGTTAAATAAACACCTCCGAGGCTAGATAACTCCGCATGTATGTAAACAAGCAACTAAGAATATCTATATTTACGATATGCCAGTTTCTTGACCCGGCAACAGAGGCTAGTCTCTCTGCCTCAAATTAGTAAAGTACAATACCAAGCAAAGAAATACATAGCCAAGTAAACTAAAATTTGGGCGGTGAGAATTCTTGGCTTTTACTTCCGATTTTATGCCTGACGTCGATCACTACAATGATGTGATGTGCCTTACATGTTCAATTTCCGACCCCTGTGTTTACCAGATAAGAGTCGACATATCACAGCCCAAGCGCTATTATCGATACCTAACGCTTAACGTACAACTTTGCGAAGGGAGGCGTCGAGACAAGAATTCCCCACTAAGACATCCCTACGATACCTATGCCTTTTAAGGCTAGTTAGGTAGTTATTGTGTATTTCTATGTTGCATACTTCTCCAATTCCGATATTATTGCCAGAGCGAATAATTGCATAGTTGGTAACATAGTATTATACTAGCGAGGACGACCTTCAAGCTCCTATCGTGAGGTGGAAGTCTTGAATTACAAGTCCATGTATAGTACATCGTAGTATCAAATAGTATTGCCCGGAATACCTTCTCGTCCACAATTCCGATCCTGGGATCAACAATCTTCTGTTTGTCCCGTTGGTGCCAACGACCTGTGAAAGATTCCATCCGAGAGCAGAGCCTCAGCTGCGCCGACCCCGATGAACTTCCATACCCCGGCCGTCCTCTCTTGGTTAAGATTCCTGGCCGTCTGATCTGGAATAGTCTTAGCTAAGAGGGCAAACTCCTTGTCATCGTCCGGATTCTGGAAGAATAGTCTCGGCCATTCGACGCCAGTGCTTTCCTCGGCTGCACGCATCTCCCGCTGTGCATTTTCGATCGCACTCTTCTCGTCGCCAACGACATGCATACTTCCGGCACCGATCCCTTCCGCCACCTTGTCCCACGCTTTTCTCGATTCCCAGGAGCTTTGCTCTTCGAGGGGTTTGGTTTGAAGCTCCGTGAGAGACACGTCGTCGACGTAGAAATCATCGATTTGTTTCCCATTCGTACTATCTATGATCGTAAGTCGGTCGTTCCATTGACCAGTGACTTCGAACATCATCCTGCCCTCGTCCCGAACATTAGAAATCTCGGCATGCACGCTATTCTTCTTTCCAGATCCTAGTAGGCCCTTACCTTGGAAATCAATAGTTGCGAGGTATCCCGAGCTTGATGATATGTAACAGGTGCCTTCTAGTTCAGGGTACGGCCGCCCGACTACTAACCCCTTTATCACTATGGTCGGCAGCGTCATTAGATGGCTTTCGCCGTGAGCTTCATCACGGATGATCGCGTGTCCAATTTGCTTCACCCGGACACCCGAAGCGGGATTAAAAGTTATCTCTTGTGCTACGTAGCCCGAAGATGAGATGCCGTGGACTTCGTTATATAGGCAGCAGGCCGTCACTGGTGGATGATGTGATACTTGCTCACATATCAATCTCGTCGTGCTTCCGTCGTCCCCTTCGAAAGTGCCTAGGAAGAGTTCGCCTAGAAACGCATTAAGCGGTTTCTTGACTTGGTCGTCGCCGCAGTCGCCGCAGTCGCCGTCGGAACACTCTTTAGAAGCGGTCGCCGTATAGACCTGGCGCTTAAGACTACAGAGGAAGTTCTTGAGAACTAAAAGAGAACGTCTCGCAGGGTCCTTCTCCTGTGCTGGCTGCACAAATAAATCATGACGCTCAGCCCAAGAGGCCGGTATCTCTACTACCGACTTGGGTGAAAGGGTGAAGGGCGGAGCGGTGATATTTGAAAGGTCACCTTTAACGGTTACTAAATAAGACAAGAAATCTTTCAACTGGGAGATGTTCGATTGCGACTGGGTCATCTTCACGTAAACGATGAGAGGCTGACGTTGATAAATAGCATGAGCTTTTTTCTTATTTCTCATTTAACTTCGGGTTGGGTGTCTAGTAGGTAGATCATATTAGTGCACCTCTAATTGACGACACAGTTGATGACGTTGTGTGGCGTCGTAGGGTTCTAGATTTAGGTATGTACCTAAGGTAGGCAGGGAAGTATTGCGACAACTTTAGTACTATGACATGATACAAGAAGTTAATTCACCAAGGTAAGTTTGTTTAATAGTTCTAGTTTTGCTGAATGGTTTCCAGTACTCTTATTTATTACATCCGCGAAGTCGGTTAAGCAAGCTTCGGTCCTAAGCCTCTTCAAATCCATAGTGACCCATACATAAACTCCAATAACAGTTTGGAATTGTGACGAGGAACATTCAGCTCTTCGAAACTATGTACTATATTATTCTTAATCCAGTAAAGAGTCTAAGAAGATATGGCTAAGAACAAGGCGCTTCAATATCTTTTGTCCTTGTATAACTTTGATCTTATATCTAATACCTATAATTAGCACACGGGTTTATTTATCCATTGATGAATATATAACAGCTAGTCTCACATGGTATGCAATATCTCTATTCCAATTGCATCATGCCACTAATAGCATCGACAGTGAAGACATGGCCTTCTTGCTAATTTCAAGCATATCGGAGTACTTCTCAGGTCCCTTACCATCAAACACTTCGATAGACAACCAGCCTCTAAACCCAGTCCCAAGTACAGCCTTTAGAAAGTCTTGAACAGGAAGATAGCCCCCATCGTAAGGTAACGGTCGGTAATCATGGCTCCACTGGCCCCTTGGTCGCAACCCTTCCTTGTTGGCCTTTGCTTCTATGGGGGGTTCCATCTTGTAGGCATCCGAAATCTGTAAGAGATAGATTTTCTCGGGCGGGACTGTTCTGCTTAGTTCGGCCAGGCTCTGCTTCCATTTGGCTTCGAGATCATCCCGTGAGATATCCTCAACTAATCCGGATTTTGTAGTCGGGTCTGCCCACTCGCCGCCACCGCTCTGGAAGGTATCTAGACATAGACCGAGATTTGGCCGGTCGGCCTTCTCGACGATACGCCATACGTCTCTCCAGCTCGGAGAGTGCGTAGCCCAGCACCAGTTCTCATACGCGATGCGCTGCCCTTTGGCGGCGCACATATCCGCCAGCTCGGCTAAGTCGCCGGCTAAGTCATCAATAGACGACGATATCCCGGGCGCGTCGGATGATCCTACTTGCAACATATCTGTGCCTACAGCTTCCATGATACGCATCCAACCTTCGGTACGCTCAAACGCGTCCTTTCTCGCCTTGCTATCTTTTGGCCAGCCTTCGAAGTTGGCAAAAGGCTGCAGCATCAAAATCTTGAGCTTATGCTCTTCCGCCTGCGTTCTGATCGCCTTTGCAATCTCGACTAGTGCGTCGTAATCTTTAGGGTCAAGTTCCTGACCATAGAGCATCTTACCATAAGCCAAGATATCGGGCATAGATAGTTCGATGGCGTCGAATCCGGCATCCGCTATTGCCTTAAGCTTCAAGGGAAGCGTGTGAGACTCCTTATGTCCGATACTGCAAGTAGCATAACATGTTGGAACTTTCGTACCTTGGTAATCTATAGGCATCTTGTGACAAACGTGATTTTTGTCGGCTATATTTTTACATATAGCTTCAAATTTAGTTGTCAAGTCAAAATAGAGAGAAGAAGACTTGTATACTCTGGAATCTCAGTTCTGATGACGTCAACGAATGCAGAGCATTTATGACCTACGTAACTTTTATGTAAATATCCCGTACTATGCATATTTCTACACGTCTATTCTTCTTGTTCCAATGGCTTTTTTTTTTTTTTTTTTTTTTTTTTTTTCATTAGTGTGCAGGAAGCGAATAATAGCTTATATCAGTTGCCTAACGTAGGTGGACAGACATTCTCGACATAGATTTATGTTAAAGTCGTTTCCGAAATGTAACTCGGAAGTTTATTGACTAGTGCCTAGGATAGTATCTCCCGTCATGTCTAAAGATCTCGGTGTACCGATGAATAACTCAAGCTCAGCTTCGACATCTAATTATTCCCTAATATTCTTCATGCATTCGGGGAAGATGTTACTGAGGGTTGTGAAGTAATAAGTCGATAAAACGGTTTTGCGACTTCTGTTCTTGGTAGTTTGATTATGGTGAAGCTGATGGATTTCTCACTCGGGGGCTTTTCCGTTACTTGTATCATCCATTTGGGCCGCGTTCATTTGACGCGACGTGTTTCGTAGTTTGAGAAACATAGAAGTCATGATCGCCGAACCCTAGACTGAAACAGATAGGGTAGAAGCTGCTTTGTTGGTAACTCTCTTTTTTTCATGCCCACGAGGAGGAACGTTTAAAGGTTATGCACGAGATCTATATGGCCATTTCCGTCCAATAAGGGGAATAGGTTGAGGGCGCCGAAAACGTGGTTGATCCGATCCTGCTGGTCTCTACCTAGAAAAGCGCCGGCGGTGGAATCAAGCGAACATCCTAATGATAGAAGGGCCGGATCAATGTCGTGGAAAGGTGAAGTGAATAGCTCGTGCGTTAGTAAATCTTGAGGCACATTGACTGATTTCATGTTTGATGGAAGAATCCCGGGCTGGCTAGTATCGTTAGGGAGGGTGTCCTCCTGGGGCAGTCGCTCTTTTGGCACTAATCCAAATAGCTTAGACGAACTCTCTGTGATTCGAAGACGTTCGTCGACGTCTTGCTTCTGGAGGTGCTTTAGAGCGCTAGATAGTAAAGACTTGGCAATAAGCGAGTATTGCAGAGCATGCGCATCGCTCCTCGCAAAATATTCCAACCCAGCAATAGACATTCGGGCGTACTTTTCGAGTATTCGTCCAAACCCTCCAAGGAGGCCAACACCAAGCACTAAGGATGAAGCAAAAAGCCATGAGCTTCCAGCGGGTTAGTATGAGATGAAGGATTGTGGGTGGTTGTCTTACACTATCAACGGCATGCGTCCGTCTAGGATCTTCCGGTTTACCAAGTCCGCAATTAACCCAGCCATCAAACTTGCTGCATCGATACATGCATTTGCGAGCCTTGTTCTCCCTGAGTTGTCGCTACCACCATTGGGCAGATTGGTCACAGTAGGGATGTTCGGATCAGGGAGGCGCTTATACAACTCGTACATGAGAAAAGGCCTCGCAACTAGCATAACGGCATAATAATAAGAAGACATGACTTGACACGCGCCGATGATCTCCACTTCATCCTCTCGTGATGATTCTGTAATAGTTTGTTTGAGGCGAGGGAGCCACCTACGTGACCAACCTCGAAGTTGGCGGGAGATTCCCTCGGTAAGTTGAAATGAAATTTTTCTTCTGGAATACACTCGGAGCACAATTTCTTCGGTAATCGAGAGTATCTGTACCGAGGCATTCAAAAGATCGTACTGCTCTTGGCCGTTGGCGTTAAATGTTTGACAAGGCACCGTGCAGTCTACGTCTGACATAGATGGTGGCCTACCCATAGATATGCTTAGAAATAAATCCAGAACTCGCAAACTCTTCCAAAGGCGGTCTCTATTACCGTTAGTAAAATCAGCAGTAATGTATTGCCACGGGGATCATACCTTTGAGTGTGCGTATTAGATCCGAACCGAGTATTTACTTCCGTTCTATGCAGGCCAATCGAGTACGCCGCCCGCGCAGCAATGCCTTTGACGCTTAGCTACGAGGATTTAGTATTCTGCTATGTAACTTACCGAAGAAAAGATAAGCCCCGTTAATCTGACATGCTCGAAGCATATATATGGTCACAAGGGCGAAAGCTTGAACTGTCTCAATCCCTAAATCGCCACCGAGGTATGATAGGGCTAGGGTCTTCGCATATTGAAAGAATCTAGCAGCGGATTCTTCATTGATAGACTGCGAACCGATAGCCAAAACTAAGTAATTGACTGCGGATGTTGCGTCGGCGGATTCTCCTTCTTTAGCAATCCAGGCCGATATATTGCTTGCAAGATTTTCATTCTCAAAGAGATTGACTAGTCCAGAGGTCTGCAATAGGGGTTAGACAATGATTTACACCAAATACTCGATAAATGATGCATCGAAGTTACCACTGATATAAACGATGACACTAGCTGTCCGGCAATAGTAGAGTCTACATGTGGTTCCTCGCCGATAGCCGAAAATGACAGGTAGGAAGAAGAGTTTTCCAACATTGAAACCCGACCCGTTTGCCCTGTTTGTGGAGTGAAGGCATTCGGATCTACCCGAGATGTCACTATCTGGCGAACCGTCTGGAAAAGAGAGAGAGGCGCGCAGTCTCCGACGAAAGCTGAGTTTACCTATTAGTTGATTTACAAGTCTTTCCGAGAAGGGATTTGAAACTGTATGCATACTTAGTTTTCCATGAGCATCGCGCAACAAACGGGCTTCGCGGGGCACATCGGCTTCTTCCTCGGCGGAGACGTCGCTGCGAAGAGTGATATCATCCGACGTGCGAGTATGAGTAGAGGTGTGAGCGGTATGAATGCAAGACGGTTCAGCCGAAGAAACGGGAACATCGGGAGATACATCCGACCCTACTGACGGAACGGATGATTGGGTCACGGATGTCTTTGGAGAAGGCAAATGCGGTCTCCTCGGTCGACGACGAGGCGTAGGAGAAAACCGACATGTCGAATGTCCCTGCCGACGCTTACAGTAACTACAAGGCAAGTTCCCGTCGCATTTGACTACGAAACGGTTAATTATATGTAGAATTACATTTATAGGACGTCTCTTGGGCGGATAGATAGGTACCAGGTAGATAAATAGACGAATAGGAGAATGCATATATTGTATGCCTTAGGTGGGTACCTACCTTTACGCTGTTTACACGCATCGCAAGCATTAGCGATCCGCGTGCGAATCATTGGAGAAGACATTGGCATTTTATTTAGTTATACGTCAATATCGAAAGTGGCATATAATTGTGTTAGGTTAAAGACTTGGACTTAAGACATAATGACCTTGTTAGAACCGGATGTCGGAACTTCGGAAGCCGGAGGGGAAAAAAAAGGGGGGGGGCCTCACCGCTTTACAATGAAGTTGCCTCTGATATCCGAGCTTCCTTCTATTCTTCCCTTCACTACTTCACATCCGAATTTTTGGTACAGCTTACAAGGTATCTTTAGTCTACGAACACAAGCTACCTAACCTAGGTACCTACCTACCTACCTAATTCTACCCGTATTCATGTCTTTCGCGTCATAATTCCCGCCAGATACGTTTCATCACGTGTTTGTTTTAGAAACGGTATCAATGCCGTCCCCCCGGTCCCAGTCAATTGTCTTTCTGAACCATCGTTTGATCGCGATGATGCCGTAGCCAGATTCACTACCCGGCCTTGGCTCTGTTTTCTCGATGGTATAATAATGTATCGCGTCACGATTTGCATATGTCTATTGCGAAAGTCTCCAAGAGCTCTGGTAGCAGCTTGAAAAGATCGCTGCATCTGTTCTTGTTTGTCCGAGCCACCTTGTTCGCTCGCGAGCTCCTTTATACTGCCCATTTGTGAGACGTGTTCTAAGAATGCGCTATGCGGTGCTGGCATATAGGAGCGGACCTCTTCGTGGAAACTTGTTGCGGTTTCGCTCGTCCTTGAAGTCGATACCGCATTTGTACGCGCACTACAGCCGGATGAAGTATGTTTGACTCCAAGGACGATATCGAGGAATTGAATAAGCGAGCTTTGTCCGTTGCTGCCACCTCCCAGCTGCTTCCAACAGAGTGTCCCGTTCCCGTCTTCGTATAAGACACCGTTGGGGAGACCTGAAGCAGCCATATTCTTACTTCCAGCTAGATACGGACGAATCTGGTGGTAAAAGACCATCGGGTCGCACTTCTCGTCCATACGATCGAGTAGTCTGCCAAGTTTCCCAATGCAGATCTTTAGCTGGTCTAATGCTCTGATTATTGTCGAATAATCTCGATGTTGGGTCGCTTCGAGTGCTTGGAGCATGGTTGGAATTATGTAGGCGCCTTCCGCTTCCATTGCTACTGACACCGAGTAGAACCACGACTCGTCCTCTGTGCCGCTGAATGTATGCAAGGCTTTTAGCTTGTCAAGATCTCGAAAGTCGGGCCCGCTACAGGTAAAGTTCCATAGGTTAAGAGCAGCATACGTCGCAACCGGCGGAAGGCGGAGGTGTTCCGAAACTTGAAGAAATGGTACTGATATCGCCGGAGGAAGTACCTAATCGCTTATTAGCCACATGTATAGTAAGTCCATTAAGATCGGTTATACCTCTGATGCCCTCTCTCCGCCCCAGATATATCCGTGTGCTAAGAATGATAATACTACGTAAGCTCGTTGCCATTCTTCTTCTGTGTGTAGCTTGCTCGTCGAAAGAACCCCGATGGAATTTACAGCCTTTCGGATCGACCCGCTGCTTAGCAGTGATGGGAGATCATCCAGTATAGACTCCCATGGGGTATAATAGTGGTGTGGTAGGCGGCTTAGGGGTTCTCGCTCTGGTAGGAATCCGTTTCTTGAGACGGAATAGCCATGGAGTAGGCCATAATGATCTGAAGATCTCTCATTGCAATCCAGTAAAGGCTGAGTACGACCTGGCATTATGAAGAGTTGAATAGCTGAAGCGTGAACTTTGGGTATATATTTACGTAAAAGTAAAATAATACGACAATTGTCTACGAGGTGATCACGTATTTAAAAGCAAACTAGGGAAAGGGGTTCAGATGAGTCAGTATATCGGATCTCGGATACCGGATCTCGGAAATGTCTTTTCGATAACACCAAGAGTTTCCATTCTTCATACCGTGGATACCATCGGTTGATATACTATTCACTTTCTAGCCAGTGTCACGAGGTATAACCAAACAGTAGAGAAACAACTTCGTTGTTCCGCAAGGAACTCTAATCTATCTACGAGAGTCTGAGTCTATACATACTGAACATGTCCTTTGATCTAGATGTCTCATCTAGAATTTTGGCAGCTAGAGCTAAGCTAATAGGATATATGCCTCCTCGAACTTCACGCTTACCTACTTTTTGTAAGATCATTTACCCTCTACGTTCTAACCGTTGCATACGAAATATGTTGGTTGATGATTAACATTCGCCCTTGCTACCTATGTACGTGTGTACTTAGGTAGTTTAAGTAGGTATATATATTATAGATAGGTATGCTATCGAAGTAATCATCCTAAGTAGTACGTCTCTAAGCTATATTCGAAGTGAATACATAGACTTGGGGCTACAACACCAAGTCTCGATGATTAATATCATCAAATGTCTTATTCTTCAACTCCAATCTCAGGTAACACGATAATGGCTGGAATAATGGCTGGAGAGGATCGGCATCAAGCTAGTGACCCGTTAATTGCATATTGATTTTATTTTGAGGGCTAAAAATCCCCTTAGAGTTCGATCAGAAGAACGAGGCTTTAATAATAACACTCTCTTTGAATAAGACGGTCTGGACTTTGGAACTCTTTCAATTATCGAAGAGATATGACCGACTCCGACTTAACGCATCAGCTGCGTTCTGCCATCCCCTCGCAGGCGCATAAGGGATTGATCGATTCGGTACTGCCGACCTTGATTAACTGCATCTCAGACATTGCCATATCGCTCAGGACGTCACATCATGTCTCGCATGCGGGCAGCGCGAATGCCTTCGGTGATGATCAATTGAATGTGGATGTATTGGCCGAGAATAGCATCCGAGAGGCCATTTCGCGCTGTCCTTTTGTTGTGACCGCCAGTAGCGAGGAGGACCCGGTCGAACGACATGTTCAAATCCAGGAAGCCTCCGTCGGCAATATTCCCGAGGAGAATTATACGGTTGCGTTTGATCCTCTGGATGGCAGCTCTATAATAGCACCGAATTGGACTGTCGGTACAATTATTGGTGTTTGGCAAGGGAAGACAGCACTCGGCCAACCACCCGCAAGCAAATTGGTGGCATCTGTGCTCGGTGTCTACGGACCACGTACCATAGTCATTATTGCGCTACGCGTCCCAGGCTCCGAGCCAGCATGCCTCGAACTGGGACTCAGTGAAAACAGAGTCCACAATGGTGAAATTGAAGTCATCCGGTCTGCCGTTCGACTAGCAGAATCGCCATATAAAACCCGTTACTTCGCCCCCGCAAATCTCCGCGCAGCAGCGGACGACGAGAAGTACATGAGTCTAATTACGCACTATATACAGAACAAATATACGCTGCGGTATAGCGGCGGTCTTGTTCCAGATGTGGTTCATACGTTAGTAAAGGGTCACGGAATATATATATCGCCCGTGACTTCGACTAGCAAGGCTAAATTACGACGTTTATATGAACTGTTCCCTCTCGCGCTGATAGTCGAGTGTGCTGGCGGGACCGCGATCGACCCGGCTGACGGGACGAATATACTTGAAAGACCTTTAGGAGGCCTGAACGAAACTGCAGGACTGATCTGCGGGACAGCTGAGGAGGTAGAATTCGCGAAGAAAATTCTTCTTGACTAGGTGGGTTAATCACGTTGCCTGCACATCAGGGGATATGATATAATCTGCGGTTTAGATAAATACTCTTAGAAACTCAACTAGAGCCATGATGGCCATCGCCTGCCCGTACGGCATGCTCGTAATTGGAATATCCTTGTAATGCTGCAACGTGTGACCCATACCCGTACCAAAAGACGTATTCAGGAGCTCTCCATCGGCGTCAACATTATCTAGCACCGCCCGTATAGCCTTAATGGCCACGGCTTCATACTCCTTCCCGATATACTTCTTTCTCTGTGCTTTGAGGATCCCAAAGGCAAACCCCGCCGTCGCGCTCGACTCGACGTAAGAGCCTTCTTCCTCCGGTTGATCGAGAAGCGTGCGCCACAAGCCCGATGACGTCTGCAGCGGCTTGAGGGATTCACATTGCGCATTCAGTGTATCTAGAAGGTGGTTTCGAATCGGATCGTTGGCGGGTAGGTCTAGCAATTCCAGGAATTCAGGGATCACAATTGTCAGCCATGCGTTTCCCCTAGCCCATAAGGCGTTCGCGAAATTGTGGCCTCCGTCGTGGAACGTCCAGCCGTGGAAGAACAGCCCGGACTTCGTGTCGAATAGGTATTTTATGTGGATGAGAAATTGCCGCTTCGCCTCGTCGACGTAATGAGGCCTGTTAAGTAGCTTTCCAATCTTAGCTAGGGGCATGACGGTCATCATAAGCGTGTCATCCCATAGCTGCTGATCGTTCACCTCCAAATATGTAATGTGCTGCATGCCGCCATATTTGGTTCTCTCCAGGTCATGGTATGCCCATTCTCCCCAGCTGTCTAGCCAGGGGAGATAGGTCTGGTTTCCCGTCTTCTCATATACGTAGGCCAGTGTTAAAAATACAGCCATGGTGTTGATGTTCTTAGTAGTGCCCCCGGCTGCGAATCGGTTGGCAAACCAATCTTCAATAATCTTGAGATATTTTTCATCTCCGGTAAGCGAGTAGTAAGCCCAAATTCCGTTAAGGCCAATACCATGGGTCCATTCCCAGTCGTTCCATCCTTTTGTGTCGATTACGCGACCATCTTCTAGCGTTAACAAGAATTCACCCGTCTGGTCTTTGATGTTCACCAGCCCGTCGATGAGGAGCTGGATCTTAGCGTGGACGTCGCTGGACTTGATCCCGTGGATTTCCGCCGGCATCTTGGGTAAGGTAAACTTCTTATCTCTCAAGATGTCCGCAACTCGAGAGGATAATTAAAGAAGAAGGTGTCCAACTACGTCTATGAATATATCCGGAGTATAATAGACAAGGACTCTCTTAATTTTCTTGCTTAATCCTCTTGCTTAATCCCTTGTCTAATACTGTATAGAGAAAAAGGAACCGAATAATTTGCTTCACTCTAATACTTAATAATGCCTGACGTCCTTTAAGAACAAGGGAAGAAGGAAATTCGAGGAGCGTTTTCACGAGGAGTCAATAATGGTGCTTCTTTTGGTGTACTCCACATTGTGTCGTAGCGCCTTGAATGTCCCCAGTTGTCGGGATATCACTTTGTCGTAATACCCACGCTATTTCATGCCAATCTCTAAAATCAATATAGTACTGTTCATAAGATATAACAGATGAAGAACAGCACGGGGATCTTCTAAACCGAAGGAACACGGTTTCTGGGAATACGCAGCTGCAGCTGATCTTCAATGGGGAATTTGACTCCGATCCTGTTGGACGGGGCAATGGTTTCGGTCTAGCTGGCACCGAGGCTAGCTTGCTGAGGGGAAGACCCCCGGTGGTCGTAGGCTCATCTCTCCCGAAAAAGTTGGAGCTCCGTTGAGAACGGCAGGGCTATTCGCTTTGAGTAAGTCTAGCGTTCGGAAAGACTCTAGGTTAGATTTGTTATCCTTGGGGTTTTTATCCCCATCCCCCAGATTTTGGGGAAACTTGCCCCAGCTGATCTCCAGGGAGCCCCAGACTGCCCAGATTTGCCCAGATTTGCCCAGATTCTATTTCTGATAGCCTAGCAATACCTAGCCTAGCACTAAACTGGGCGCTGTTAGCTCGCTGAATATAGTCAAGTATTGATTTCTGAGATGATTCGTTGAAATGATAGGCCTGCATTATACCCCCGTCCCTAGTGCTAATCCGAGGAGGTGGCTCCCAGTCCAGGCCAATGTAGACAAATGAGAGTTCATAGAATGGTCGGCCATCGACCCCTTGGATGGTTCGCTTGCGATGTCACAGCGCCAATGCAAGGCAGTCTTACGCATTATGTGCTCGATAGTGTCGGTGTGTTAATGGTACGAGACGTGAATACATAAAAATGCCATAGTTCTCCCAACTCAAACTTTTAACCCCATCTCCCTTCTTTTTTTATCCTCACAGGTAGCCTTTTCCGCGTGGTGCATCTCTCTGCAGTCGCCGAGGCCTCCTGAACATCACTCCAAACGCACTAGATAAAGATGTCGTCTACGAAGGTGCCTGACCCTGAGATGGTCCAACCCGTGTCACCTCACCAAGACGATTCCGCGAAGAGGTATTCAATGGCGGAGGTAGAACGAGCACACTCGGCGCCTGAAGACATCGAGGGTAAGGGAGATCATGCGGACTACGGCAAAGTCGACAAGGAAGTCGCCAAATATTCGTCGGCTATCCGCATCAAAATAACGCCCGAGGAGAACATCAGACTACGGAAAATGATCGACAAGAGAATCTTGGTCGTGATGATCACGACATATTTCCTCCAAGCTATCGACAAAGGCACACTGTCCTTCTCTTCGATCATGGGCCTGCCGAAAGATACCGGCATGCTTACCCCCGAGGGAAAAGTTAGCCAAGACTTTTCTTGGTTGACTACGTGTATCTACATAACCATCCTCGTCGTTGAGTACCCGCAGGTAAGACCCGCTATCGTTGTTCCCAAACCTCTGAATTAGTTACGGGAGCCAGAGCCAGGGAGTGATACTGACAGCAAAACTATTTCAGAATTATATCATCGCCCGAGTTCCCGTCGCCAAGTACCTCGGTTTTTCTATCATTGCGTGGGGTGTCGTTTTGGCTTGCCATGCAGCATGCAAAAATTTCGTCGGGTTGGTAGTCGTCCGCACGCTTCTGGGGCTGTTCGAGTCGGCTTGCCAACCTGCTTTTGTGATCCTCTCCGCTATGTGGTATAGACGCGAAGAGCAAGCATCAAGGGTTACCTACTGGTATATGATGAACGGCGCGCAGCAGATTGTCGGCGGACTCCTCGCCTACTGCTTCACTTTGATCACGGACGGCCCCCTCAGATCGTGGCAGTGGCTGTTCATGGCTTACGGTATCATCTCCGTCATCTTCGGCTTTTTCGTCCTTTGGTGGATGCCTGATTCCCCGATGCGTGCCAAGTGCTTTAGCGAAGAGGATAAGCATCTGATGGTCGAAAGAGTTCGAGATAATCAGACTGGGTTGCAGAACCGAATTTTCAAAAAGGAACAAGTCTGGGACGCATTGACTGACCCCCAGACATGGTGCTACGCCGGAATTCAGTTCACCACGACTCTGCCAACTAGCGGCCTCGGCGCGTTTGCGAACTTGATTATCTCTGGAAGTCTAGGATTTACCAACCTTCAGACGCAACTTCTAGCTATGGTCCTCGGCTTTTACATCGTCATAGTGCTTCTAGGCTCGGTTTGGCTGGTGAAGAAGTTTAACCAGAACATCTTGACTATGCTGGGCTTCGTTATTCCGTAAGTAGCATGATCCCAGTTTCAGTTAGTACCTATCTAAGGATGTAACCACGACTAACACGATGTGTCTAGATCATTCGTGGGTACCATTTTGCTTATGACCGTGCCCAACGAGACCTTCGCGCAACATGTAGGACTGCTTATATCCTACTACATCACTTTATCTTTCTGGGCAGCGCAAACCTTAGGTCTCTCCCTGATGTCTCGTAATGTTGGAGGCCAGACCAAGAAGACTGTTGTGGTGGCTACGAATTTCATCTTCTGGTCGGCAGGTAACGCTATCGGTCCCCAAGTGTTTCTATCACGCGAGGCACCCAAGTATCATACCGCATTTGCAACCCATCTTGGTTGCTACGCTCTTCTTGTTGTTATCCTCTTGTTCTTCCGCTTCTATCTGTCAAGGCAGAACAAGAAGCGGGATGAACTAGCTGCGGCAGGTATTAGCGAGGCTCACGACGAGAGGATGGCTCACGCTTTTGAAGACCTGACGGATAGGGAGAACCCTAATTTTAGATACGAATATTAGAGTATCACATGTCTGGTGTTGAAAAGAAGGGTGGTAATGGATCTTAGTAGGTAGGTACCTATGTACATTAGCATTTCGAATCTATTGAGTTAGGTTAGGTACCTAGGTACCTGACCTAGGTATTTATCGGGCACCTAAAAACCTGATGTGTTCCGTATGCCACGTGCCGTAACGTTATTTTATATTATTTTAGAAGTCAAAATTTAGATTACGTACCTGGTATGTAGAACGCCTGAGGCAGGAAGCGTAGGTGCAATTACATGTATGTACAATACCTGAGTTAGGTACCTACATGTAACCTATTGAAGGAGGGCGGTACCTTCTGCAGCATATCAACATAGGTGATACCTCAGGTACCTAACCTAGGTATATCATAGAGTGCGCTAATGGGGCCGCGCTAATGTAACTCACACCCACCTTTACCGATTCTGGGATTTTCCAGCCTTAGCAACTTTTGTTGAAGCTTCAACTCTTAATTTCGATAGCTTCCATCTTCGCAGCCTTCTAGCCTTACAACCCTTTACTGACTAATCCTTTTACCAATTTTCCCGAGGCACTCAATTGGTTCTAGCCGGCTACTAATCTCTCTGTCTATATCGAATATAATCCTTCAATATGGATTATCGATCGCCTTCCCGAGACCGTTTTGAGTCGCGTTCTCCGACTCCCAAGTCGCGTTATTCTCGATCGCCTTCGCCAGTTCGACGACGTCGATCCCCTACAAAATCGCCATCTCCTGCCCCCCGTCGCAACGGCAGGCTCCGCAGCGAGAGCAGAAGCTTAAGTCGTGATCGTGATGACCGGGGTAGAAGTGAGAGTCCGCTTAGGGGCAGTACTAAGGTCAGTCAATTCGCTCTGAATATATCTCGTCACGTCTCCATCATCGCGTGATTTATACCAATCATTACTCCGAAATACCATACTAATTCTGATATTGTATTTAGATCGTCGTCGAAAAACTGACAAAAACCATCAATGAGGATCACTTGCACGAGATCTTTGGCCAGTATGGCCCTATCAGAGACTTAGATATGCCTGTGAATCGACGGTGTGAGTGGATTCGTGCGCTTCACTTTTTCTTGCACCGTACTCATATGGCTGAACTTTTCATAGACAATACCAATCGTGGTACAGCCTACATCCTCTACGTCCACGAGGCCGATGCCGAGGCGGCTATTGCCCACATGCATGAAGCTGTCCTTGATGGTGCGGTTATCAATGTTTCTATCGTTTTACCTCGACGCAAATTCTCGCCGTCTCCCCCGACTGCAAGCCGCGGCGCAAATATTGATCCTCGACTCCCGGCGCCCGGTCCTAGAGGTTCTACTAGAGCTGGAGGCGGAAGGGGAGGCGGATTCAGCGGAGGAAGGCCACCACGCTCGCCGCCGCGCTTTGGTCGATCCGGTCGTGATAACTTCGACACCTACCGCCCGCGATCATACTCGAGATCCCGATCTCCGCCTACCCGCCGTAACCGTAGTCCTTCGGGTTCTTACGCATCTAGATCTCGGTCTCCTCCGAGAAGACGGGGTGGAAAGAGAGAGAGCTACAATGATTACGATAATGATAGACGACGTAGTCCTAGCTATGACAACTTCCGAGGTCGCAGTCGTTCGCGCAGTCGTGGTAGGGGATACCGCTAATCCAAAGAACCGATCTCTTTTTTTTCTTTGCATGTAGATGGGCGTTTAGCAGGGAATAGGGAATACCGGATCATGGCAAGGAATTCTTCATATGAGGCTGAGATTACGAATTTGGTAGCAGTACGTTTGTTTATTTCCCATTAAGCTTCCCTACGTCGGCTGCTTATGGTTCTTCTAGGCCATCATGTCTTATAACATCCACGGCCATGATACTGTTGCACATTACGTACCTAATGTAGCTCGTCTAGTAGCACGTTCTTGATAATAACGGGATCGTCCCAACAATGCCCTAGCTACGTCGTCAAGAAGTTTCCCCGATACCTTGTTTCCTTGACAAATGACTGCTTCCTTGATTGTCGATACTAGTATTAATTCGTAGTGATTTATCATCAAATTTCACTCCTTTAAGATGGTCTCGGCGTTTAGCTCCATCGTGGATTCGATCCTGGCTCATTTCTGCGGATCCCCTCTATGTTACTTGATCGGTAAGCTATTCAGAACTATTTATTGCTGATTAATTGTATACCTTTGTCATCTACGTTATTCCTTAAACTGGAGCTAATCACTTCAGTCAGCTATATATATTTCATACCTTGACAGTATATATAAAGTATCATATCTATTATGTTCATCAAGTATCTAAGCCTAGCTAAATTAAGCAATTCTACGAAACCTATCTAGGTATACACATTGAACGCCACGACTCTTAAACTAAACACGATTCGGTCCAACTTGTTTTGCTTTTCAATTTTAGTTCTCTCGAAAACAAATCATAAAATGTCCTCGCCAGTCCAGCTATCCGCCCCCAGTCGCATCACTGCTTCCAACCTCCCTCTTCTAGAGGCCGGCTCCTCGAAGCCGCACTCGGAACCCGGAGTAGAAGTCCGCGTTGATAAACTCGAACCGGAACCTATTATGGGCGGCGAATTAAGAAGGGCTAGAGTGGCATCTAGCAAGAAACTGCCAACTGGCAACGATGGACAGTGGGTCTCGCTCTATATTTCCCTTTCCTTATAACGATGTAGTCCGTGGTATCACAGGTAATAGAAAGAGCTGACGAACAACCAAGTGGAAATTTGGAATTGGATCCTGTGCCGGGACTCGGAATCGTGCGTACGTATGCCCTCGTATCCCTCTTATTTCCTTCTCTCCCGGTTCTAAGCGGAAGTTGCCTATTCTGCTATGCCTAGAAGCTGTCATCATCTACGATAGGTCTTAGGGGTCGAACTCCACTTCTGACAATTCCTACAAATAGCAATTGCTGACCTGACGCGTTTCTTCTAGTTCCGGGTGGTCTTAATATGTACTACCTAGACATTGCGCCCAATATGGAAGGCGTAGTGCACCGTACGACATCTACGGATTATCTTGTCGTGTTGAGTGGAACTTTAAGCCTCATTACCCCCCCTGGCCCATTTGATGTGGTCAACGGGCGTGGTACGTATGGCGAGCTTGTCGAAACCCTGTGCAAACCAGGTGATGTCGTAGTTCAGCGCGGAATAATGCATGCGTAAGTTATAGATACCGAGGGGCAAACCGTTCGGCCCCCTCTAGCAATTTGCGAGCCTCGGCGTGTATACGAATAGGAGACGAATTCTGACAAATGATATATAGCCTATCGAACCGTACCAACGATTGGGTCCGTGTCATCGGTATGGTCGTGGCCTCGGAAACTAACCGTGTGCCGATCGTGGGATCGGGTCACGGGGACCCGCCAAAGACTACCGTCTTAAGTGACGAATGGCTTCAGTAGGCCAATCGGGGTGCTATAGGTCGGCAGGTGGACGGCGCGGGTATGGTAGCTATTCTATATCTCACTCATCTCTGGGTCATCTCGTGTGATGGTGTAACCAAGAAGCTACCAACTCACGCACCTTGCTCGGCTACACGAGGCTCGAAGACTGTAGGGCGGCCAATCACCAAAGAAGACACCTCCTAGGCTACCACGAGCCGCATCGTCGACTACCGGTGTTACCATAAAGGATTCTCATGGGCCGCTTGCTTTCGTTCTCGCTTAGATTGTTACATGGAAGTTAGATTGATAGCCTTATTAGAATTGTTTGCGGCTCAGGACTCCGCCGCAGAACCCGATATTCCCATTGTCCGCCTAACGCCGAGTGCACTGCGTATAGCTAAAATACTATGCAGTCTATCCGTACTACCTACGTGCTCAAATTAGGTGACACTATACCTAATATCTCATCTTCCGATTGTGTGCTTGAGCTGACTTGCTTGGCCACGGAAAGCCTAATGCGTGTACAACTTTCGAGTATAGCCGGATCTGCGCCAACCAGTATGCCTAACTCTTCAAGAAATACACTGCGAGTGGAAATAGCGAAGATCACGGCGTGCTTATTGATTCGTCATTCCTCAAGTTACGAATATATGCACGCTTTGTACCAGGCTCGCCCTCCAGGGTATGCTGTGGTGACTTGGTTTTTCTTGACACTTAGAGATCGTCTAAGAGAGGCCTAGTTGCGAGCCGCAAATGATAACGGCACAGGACTGACTCTACGTCGCAAGTTGAGTCCCTAGGTGTGTATAGAGCTTATAGTGGAGAGGACCACGGATAACAACATGGTGGTCTACTTCTTAGTATGGCAAACAGGGTAGGCTATTTTATCTTCACAGGACTGTTCACGAGAGCTTCTTTCGGTACGGTTGCTTAGAAGTGGGATCATGAGATATCCGATGCGGTACGTCCCGGCCCGTCATCTAACCTACATCCTTTGCTTCCTTTCGCCGTGCCCCTATTCCTCCTCAACCAGGAAATACGCTCGCTATAAGTCAGAAGAAAACTATAAAATGGCCACCTGGAAGCACATCCGAGTACAGCTCCTCTCATCACCATCACGGCGATTTCAACTCCAAGACGCAGACACATCAAACGTGACTATTTTGCAAAACTCGCGCGGAGAATTCAAAGATGCCACACCTTGCTATGTCAGTTCCCCCTAGCCCAGGGCCAATATCGGTCCTATCATCAAAGAATGACGACCAGAAGGCGTTCTACCGCGCCAAATTCAACTCGGCAGCGTACTATATGGAAGTTCCCGGGAAGATATCATTCCCAGATCCACCGCGTCCCCCAACTCCAGGGCCTCCTCGGCCACCCCCAATCCCTCCCCGTCCGCCGGTACCGACACCGCCACCCAGCCCACATTCTTCAGTAGAGATGGAGTGGCTACAGAGACTCGTAGCAGAGAATATCTCCATCCTTGCCGTTCTGGTTATGAATGGCTGGTTCGCCGCACGCGAGCCGGTTTCATTTCCCCACCCCCCTCGCCCACCTACTCCAGGCCCTAGGTCAGTATCAATGATCCTTCGTTAACCCCCTAGAGTGTGGTCACTTTGAAACATGGCTGTATTATTACGCACATTTGAAGAACATCTTCTCTCTCACCGGGGGTTATCGAATTGAGTGAATCATAGCTAACCGTGTATACCGTATCAGACCAGGACCGATCAACCCCCAGCCTGACGTGCCTACGCCGCCGCCTAGTCCACGCAGGTCCGCAGGGAGCGTAGATTATGAAGTAGTGGGGCAGGAAAAAGGCAATATCGGAACCGATGGTCTTGACATGATTCTATCGAGACGGCTATTCTATGAATATCTGGCCCGCAAGCCCGATATCTTATACACACCAGAAATCCCATCCGACGACCCCTGCGAAGGGAAAAGCATGAACATGCGGAAAGCAAAATACGAAGATAAGCTTACCGATGATCCAGATCGGGATGAAACCAGACTGCACACTCTCATATATGTCCCAAAGAGTGTATCGAGTCCCCACATGTCTCATCTCAATTCCTACAGAGAGAACGAGCCAGGTTCTCCAATTCAAGCACTACGCGCCAGTGCCGGAACTGTTAGGCACTTCCCAAACACTTCCAGTCTCTCGGGTATAGGACAGTCTGGAAGGACTTTCGGTAACGTGGCTGTCACCACTCACGGCTCACCTGCGGTTTCGGGCATATACTCTCGGCCGACGTCATCAACAATAACGACCGTATAAGCACGCTTCACCACCAGCCTCACAAGCCAAGCCCGGCGGATACCTGACGAACGTCAAACGTATACCTAAGCGCACCGTGCTGAGTCGGGTCGGAAAGCGGCTCGCAGACCTCTTTGACACATGCAGCAGTGCAACGCTGACGCGCAGGTTGCACGGCATAGGGCTGTGTCCTTAGGGCTGGTACCTTGCGAACTACGATTCGACGATTTAATCTTTCTTTATACCTTTCTCGCCCCTATTAGATTTCATGGTCTTATTTCTGTTTCATCTATCCACTTTCGTTTATTAACATGGGGTTCCCGTCGTCATCCAGCTGGCGTGGCGGATTTCCCCCCCTTTCCTTTTTATTTTTATTTTTATTTTCTTTCTCTGGATTTGCTTTTCTTTGCTTTTCTTTTTTCTTTTTTCTTTCTTTTTTCAGGTTAGACTTAGACGGCAAAGTATCATTGGCTGTCATGGCATAGACTTACTAGATCGAGTAGCGGCATCCTTCCTCGCGGAAGAGTTCCCCTATTCTTGGGCGGGGACTGGCAAAAAAAGGGAGGGAGCGGAGAACGGTGTCATTGGCATTCCTTGGTAGCGTACGATGGATCGTATTCCTCGCGAATTTCGGCAATTGTGAAGAGCTCTCTTTTTTTGTTTTGGTTCTATCACCACTTACGACATTCGACCGCCATGCTCACGCAGGACGTATGCAGAATAGACAAGGGTTCATATTTCCAATAGGGCTGGGCTGTAAGGTGAGAGACATCCAGGTCAGGGGATGTACAACATCATTCGCATTCGTTTAGTCTCGTTTTGTTTGTCTGTATGGGTCCGTGGGGGCTGTCGATCTTTTTTAGCCATGATGAAGAAAATCAACCAATCGTTCGTCTTATAGATGTTATACACGCAATAGCTAGATCTGAATAAGACTTTCATATTTCATATCAGGTATCTATATAGGTTACACATCAACTTACCAATATGACTTGTCAATATGCATTCCTTCTTGTCCTATGTTCGATAGCTTTTACTAGAAGTAGCAGAAATACTGACAATGCCCTCGGCCTTCGGTCCCGCACCCGCTCCCAAAACGGCGAACGAGTCTACATTTAACCACATTTAACCACATTTAACTGAACTACATTTAGCCCACTTTAGCTGTCATCTAAATTACCCCTTCCCCCTCTCCGCCTCTCTTCCACTGCCACCTATTAATATTTGTCTTTGTGGGTCTTTATAAGTCGTCGTTAATATGAAACTCTGACGTGCTGCTTAGTTGCTATTTACTATTTGCTAATTACTATTTTACTATTTTCTCCCTGCTATTTACAGTCTTGAGGGAAGCTTGACATACCATACCCATGTCTAAATCAATCAGATCAACTCCACATGATATCAACATTAACATCATGATAAATTCCCGGCCCCAGATCCAACTTATTGCCGTAGGCAGACCCGTGCACCTTGCCCCCATGCTACCATGTCAGCCTCCTCTAGTGTAAAGCTTGACTTCGCCGATCACCACATACCCATAATCCTATACGCTTATCATGCTTTCACTCCGGTTACCTCTATGCGCATACGATATGATACGAGACAGACAGTTCTAATACCAGACAGCCTTGTCGTATATAAGATCAGCGCCTCTTAGTTGTCGGATTACCTTGTGTTTCTATATCGAGCCCTAGTACCGCTATTAACGTTTCACGGCAATGACGTCTATCTTGTCGCCGAGAGTCATCGGAGATAAAATATAGCTAATCATATATATTGCATCGTCGAGGATAATGCCAAGCTCCTGGCACAATCTGCGCCTCGTTGGATGTTCTCCGAATAAAAACGGCTGTTTCAGGACCCGCTGGCGTTATCTAGGTCTCAGTATACTCGACGACTACGTCTAGGTTCTTATTAAGTGCAGCAAGACGAAGGGTGGAATGGAGGGGCATTTGAAGGAATAAGATTTAAATCGAGTATCTGAAGGACATGTGCCGGGTCCTTCATTAAACTCAGATGGTTATCCATCTACCTATAACTCACCTCACAACAGACTAACCTAGTTATTAGGTAGCTGGAGACTTCTCAAACACCTACCGTGGCAGGCCCTGTAGACAATTACGAGAACTAGATGCTTATTCTATTTTAGCACTACTGACAGGAACTAATCGGGGGTACTATCGACGATTGCAACTCCATACCGCTGCGTGGACGCCATCTCCTAGCCTCCTCGGGTTAGTATCCTATTTGGCGTCTCCCAGCTATCAGGTCATATCATTTATACACGGCTTTTAGAACCAACTTTCAAGTCTTTCTATTTTTGGCCGTCTTCAACGTTGAGGTAGGGAGATGATCCGCATCGATACTCGTAATAATATATGCCTCGTACTAAGACTCGCGGTTATAATTCGAGTACCCTTGAAGCAGCTTAGATTACTTTGGCTGCATGGCCCGTACTGTATATACACCCGAAATTTACATATTAACTAGTGTTGCTTCTATTTGCGATCACCACCAGGTAATCCTGCAATCCCAGCCACACGTATTAAGTAGGCATCATAGCTATATAAAGATACGAATTGTAAAGAATCAAAGGATATATAATAGTAAGGTGATACTAGCAGGTCTTATTATATTGAACTATGTGCATGGCACATAGGAAGCGTCAAACGAACGTGACTTGTTTATATATACGATAATCTCCATTAAAATCCTTTGTAATCATTCGCGTCTCATATTCTGGGGATGGAGGTACTGTTAGGATGCCAGGCAATACATCTAGAGGAGAGGATACTTTCAGTATCTATAGCCACGAGCTCCCATAGCTTAGGTTAAAGCTCCTTGCGGAACCACGAAGTTATTTCACGTCTTTTATGCCCATCTTGCGATGCACAGCGAGTATAATAATTATTGACTAAATATAGCTTCCTATAGCGACATTGAGAGGAATTTCAGATCTATGATACTCTGTTCCGATAAACTTAAACCTATGGATAAAAACCATCACCGCACACTAACGCTTATAACGGGTCATATGCAACGAAGGTAATATCTCACTTGACATTGCTATTAAGGTTAATGGCAGTTTGCCATCATAGTTAAAGGATATATTGTTACTAGTCATTTAATTGAAATGTATGCTAACTGGAGTAAACTCGGTACAAAATGAGTTTTCGGTTCTATTAATTAAAAAGATAGTATATCCCGTTTTTTATGATATTACCTTATTGCCCATAGTGTTAAAGATTTACATATTATAACATCGTTTGAAGCTGTGAAACATCTAATTGATTTAATGGCGAATAGGCTTTTCTCGTAACGGAGCGGAGCGTACACTTAGCAACTAACAACCGAATTCAAAACAACTAAATTTGGTGTGCACATCTTTGTAACCTAATGGTGTAAGTTTACAATATCCATTATTTGAATTAGTTTACAAGACGAGTGGCAGTATAAACCACTTTCTAAGATGATGTTATTTGGTCATACTGGTTTGCTAGCGGTATGCTTAAGCAAGGCTTAAGAACTATTTTAATAGTTATCGTATACGCATACTTTTTCACAAGACTATTTAGGATAAGATCACGAGGGTAGTAACAAGTCTTTAATGTACGATTTTTCTCTTTACGAAGGTAATTTATAAGGGTATATTTCACAGAATGACGGTAGCACATTTTATTTAAACAATAGTTTAGCTTTTTGCATAAAATGTTAAAATTTAAAGATCAATATTAATATAAACCACTCCAATATGATTGTTGGGTTTAGTGACGTCTATTTGAAAATAGTTATTTATTACATAATGCGTAAGTTAAGAAGAACTTAACCTAGATCTTAATGCGCATACGCTAGCTAAATGATCTCCGATTAAACCTTAATTTTGCTCGATAACTTTAGATAAGTTACCGTTTCCTAAATTTAGTAATGTTTGCGATTTGCATAACCCTGTGAATTTTCTACTTAACATATTTTCCATGGAGCTCTTATCAATACGGGTTAAGATAAGTGATAAGAGGCCCGATAGATAAGAATGCTAAAGATGTGAATCAGGTACTGCTATAGTCATGGAGGCTCGATGTATCTAAAGGCTCGAACTCGGATAAGTGCATGTTGGCACGGGTACTACGCATGGAAGTCTGGCCAACAATATTTTATCAGCTGGGCGGTACCATCGACACATGCGTTACAATTCTTTCGTCCACTCTGCACTATGTAATCTATTGATAGCTAGAATGTAACCATGCGTTGAACATTAGCCAGCCACCAGAATATTTAGGGCTTTCATTAATCGTATCCCATCTAGCGACTATCAAGCACCCATGCATGCAGAAGCATACCCACTTCCCTTATGGAGTCTAGCCTCGCTATTATTAACCCGTGTCATTCATCACCAGCACAATGGTAAAGGTCGACGCGATGAACACCGTCTCGAGTTCTCGTAAAACGCCACTTTCAATATTGGGGATTTATTAGCTCTCCTTTCCATGATGATAAAGTTTAGCAGATAACTTTTTGGAGCTAGCGTCCGCGTCTTACGCTTGACGCCCCTCCCCCACTTTTCACTTTTGTCAACTACACCCTCCCTTAGCAATGCTATACAGTTACGTAGGTAGGTAAGACCCCTCGCTACTACCTAAGTTTGGGCCTTGGGTACTGTGTAGAGCTTCAAGGGGGAAAGTGCACTTTATTGGTTGTACCTGGTCAAAGGGATAGATACATGTACACCTGCATTTCTAGACGTGCCCATACGGAGTATGAAGTATCTATTACATATACGAACAACCCAACGTAGTAGCACCTACCCATTGCTTACATGTAGGAACACAATGACCGCCTGAGATAAGGTACAGCGCGAACGTATAGTGATATGTTACCTAGGTACTTAACTTAATATGTGTTGTGTCATGTAACTATACTTTGTATTCTGTTCTCTCATAAATACTTTTCTATCAGCATTCAAGAATATATTTGGCCCTAACCGCAGTCTACCTCCTCTCTCTATTATACCATCCACTCATTTTGAGCTCAAGTTTTTCTTGTTCTTAAGTCTATATTCGATATCGCTTGCCAGTTCAAAACAGCGAATAAAATGGAACATCAGCAAGCGGGTAGTTCTTCTAACCCAACAACATTACCTACACCTAGTACTGATAGGAGTCCCTCGATAGATGATATAGGAGGCTCCCAACATTCACGTCGGGTAGAACCTGCAAACCCTCTCGCATCACCGTCAGTCTCACGTCCAGCATCTAGTGAGAGCTCTGGTGTTAATAGGCGACCAGCTGCGCCACGGTATTTTCACTCGCGAAGGATTAAGAAAGGAGAAGAAGTAGAGAAGCCCTGGCTCAAAAAGAAGGACCATAGGGAGAAATGGGTCACTATTCTTCCTATCACGGGATTCTTAGTGGGTTTGGGTATATCTGCTTTTCTGGTATGGGACGGGCTACGATCCGTCGCCAAGCATGATTACTGCTTGGTGCTTGAAGATAATTTCGCGACTTTCAACGATAACGTATGGACAAAAGAGGTCCAGGTCGGTGGCTTTGGGTAAGGCTAAACTTACCTTATTATGATATTTTTGTTGAAACTGACAGCCTATACGTAGCAATGGCGAATTTGAACAAACTACCGGAGGTGATGAGAATGTCTATGTACACGATGGTCATCTTTTCATCAAGCCGACCCTTCAAGACGCAAACCTAATCAACAAAGATTCTCTAATCAACCTCTTGGAAGATGGAACCTGTACTTCCAAGCAGCCATCTGATTGTATAGCTGCGACTAATACTACCGTCGGGAATGCAACCATCGTCCCTCCTGTTAAATCTGGCCGTATTCACACCAAGAAAGGCGCAACTATCAAATACGGCCGCGTCGAAGTTACCGCTAAACTTCCCGAGGGAGATTGGCTCTGGCCGGCCATCTGGATGATGCCCGTTAATGATACATACGGGCCTTGGCCAGCTAGCGGTGAGATCGATATTATGGAGAGCCGAGGGAACAACTGGACATACGCTCAAGGCGGCAATGATATCGTGTCGTCGGCTCTACACTGGGGACCAGATCCTAACAATGACGCGTGGTGGAAAACCAACGTAAAGCGTAAGGCTTTGCATACAACATACTCTTCTGGTTTTAATACTTTCGGCGTCGAGTGGTCCCAGAAATATCTATTCACCTATGTCAACTCCCGGCTCCTGCAGGTCCTCTACACTAATTTTGATGAACCGCTCTGGAGTCGTGGTGGTTTCCCTGAGGCCACCAGTAACGGTTCACGTCTAGTGGATTCCTGGTCGCGCACCGGACGTTTCAGCACCCCCTTTGACCAGAAATTCTACCTGATATTGAACGTTGCTGTTGGGGGCACTAACGGTTGGTTTGAGGATTCACAGAGCGGCAAGCCGTGGATTGACAATAATCCTAACACCAAGAAGGACTTTTGGAACGCACAGAGTTCGTGGCTGCCAACTTGGACCAGTCCGTCAATGGAAGTAAGCAAGGTTATCATGTGGCAACAGTGCGACGGGAATGAGGAGTTGTAATTGGGTACATGTCAGTAGTTGTTCAGGTTTCTAGGTATGAGAGGGCTTGGAAAGATAAGCGCACCCGACGTTTCTTGGTTTTACAGATAGATTATAATATTTATAATATTCATATAGCGAGGACCTAGATGTTACAAAGCATTAGGCTAGTCTACTAAGGGCGTTAATGGCGACTTGGCGATTCCAGATTCTTTGTCTAGGTACTCAATAATTTATTCGTGGTCGTGTCAAGCTACGCCTGGTTAGGTAGTTTACAGTACATATTGAAATCTACGACGACAAGGTAACTTTGTGGATGCTCAGGTGATCGACACTAACCCCTGAACTACCACATCGCTAAGCTGCTGTCTTAGGTTCTCAAGTCTCGACTGGTCGAGGCAGACTCAGCCGCAATGTTCTAACGTGCGTCTAGAACATCTACTGCATTTTGATATAGACAATGTTATCAGAGTGGTGTTCCCCTATATAGCTGAATACGATAGATCCGGAAGCGTATCTGACTAGCGTTTGATAAAACTTCATCTCGATTCCAAAAAATATTTATTTGCCTACTTGGCTTAACTGGGTAAATAATAAGGTAGGTAGGTATTTGATACCTACGTTTACACAGGCTAGGTAGTGAAGCTTTGGGGAACATGTAGACAGGTGAGTAGCCAGCAGAAGACGACGAGGCTTGCTGCGGTGTAACGCTCCATAACC
This sequence comes from Daldinia decipiens, assembly GCF_022478715.1. Lineage (NCBI taxonomy): Eukaryota > Fungi > Ascomycota > Sordariomycetes > Xylariales > Hypoxylaceae > Daldinia > Daldinia decipiens. The sequence continues at coordinate 126,116 of NW_026054569.1, read as the reverse complement.
TCAGGGGTAATCAATAGCTGAATAGTGAATACCCGAATTGCCGAGATAAAAGACGACACTTACTGAGAATTATGAAGCCATGTTAGATATAGTGATCTATACACTTCGAAGTGCGCAATAGAGAACATAGGTAAGCAATATCATTTGAAGTGTAACTGTGGATAATATGATCTATCAGAAATGATTATTCATTTCCTATCCCAAAGCAGCTATCATGATCCGGCCTATCTCTGTTTCTAGAAGTTCTCGCTTACTGCTGGGCGCTATGCTTCATAGCACAGACTAATAGTTCAAAACGCCATGGCTCTCTACCAACCATCTTGATGCAACCCATGCGACATGAATCGGGCCGTAGCTTACAGCTTTGTTACGCATCCAGGTCGTAGATAGGTAAGATACTTGACGCGCTCGCCTATTAGAAGAACTGTTGTTGAGAAGTCCGCATGCAGTTTGCGCCGAGAATACGAGAAAGATGACAGCGCTTGCAGTATGCATGAGTCTCGGCTGTGCACCAATCATATCTCACGCCTTTTCACTTTCAACCGTATCGTAACCATCGTGACAACGTGCCTCATCACACAGCAGTCATATACATCGGCCATCCGGCTCGATTTGGAAGAAACTAGGCCTTGGGTTCGCGTTGCTATTGGAAAATGCGCCTCTATGCCCGTAGGGTCGGTGCAGTTATATCTGCCAGAACTGCATATGCCAGTCACGAGGGCCCAGACTCCCGACCCAGCTCAGCATCAATATATTGCCTTGCACATTGGCTTTGGCTTGCCTAGATCCCCTCTGTTCTTGCTAAGCGACATTCGCCACCCCTCGTTATCTCTCCAACGATATCCGATGGAGTTCCTCTCAAGGCATCGGTGCCTTCGAGCTTCACGTGGTGCGTGTATTGTAGTTGCCGGGGCCGGGGCCGAGGCCCGAAGGTATCTGTATTCGCTATAGGCGTAGTCAGTTGATAATTAATTCAATAGTTGTTGTTGCTATCTATATTATATCCAACCACTTAGGCGGGTAGATACCTACCTAATATCGTGGAAAAACGAGCCGAGAAGATACTGTACATCCGCCGATTCCTAGGTACTATGTATGTAGTATTAGAAAGAATCCATGGCTATCAGGATGTAGCATCAGAAACTGCAGTCAGCTACGGTCTTATGTAACTCTTCATACGAAGCTCGGCTGCAATGGACTTTGATAGGGGTTATTAGTATAATAATTGGAAAATCCAGTTGCCCCTTCGCCTGTCCATCGCCTTGATCGAGTAGAACTGAGTGGCACTGAAAAGCGATTCACACATCCATCCCCTTGGCTTCTAGAACCATTGGGCCTCTATTTCTGTCGTTTGCCGTTATTTGCGGCTGAAGTTAGCCCGAAACCGTTGTTAATCTAGCAGCTATTGATTATATGTAAGCAAGTATTTATTCGAATCTATCTTTAAATCATACCCGAGTGGCTTGTGACTACCTATATACCAGGTTGGAAGCAACCTGATACCCTAAACTATATTGCTCGGACCGCAAGCCATTTCATACTATTTAAGTCGCACTAACAAGTAGAGTTCTAGCTAGTGTCTTGTCTTGTCTTGTCTCTTAGAAGTTCCGAGTGAAGGTTTACGCCGACTCAAATATCTTCATTTTTCCTTCTCGCCTTTACGTGTTTTTCTTGTTTCCTATTCTACGCTCTGACATTTTTTTTTTATCTCTCGGAAGCCTGCCACTCAGACTCCAAATAGGGGCCAACTGTAGTGGGATGCTGCCCCAATATCCGGATAGCGCAGATTATACGCGTGGCAGTTGAATCTCAACTTGGCAGCTTTATGAGCATAGCTGCTTTATTTACTATTGTAAGTTCCTCATGCCTCGTCGCTGTTGCAGTCAAATATCTTTCCACGCTGGGGTTGTAACCTGAATGGCTTCCCAGCGTAACTATGCCACGGTTGCTATTAAGTACCATCGCTTCTATTTCTCTTACTGACTACCGAGATGCTAACCTTGTTCGCCCCTCAGCCCACAGACGCTCTTTTTTTCTTATCAAGTCTGTGGGAATCAGCTTGATCCTGTGAAGGTGACCCGCGTAATCGGTCCTCTTTTCGTTCGTTTGGTTCAATAATTAGGTCCTGTGTCGATAAAATAATTCGCAGAATGGGCCTGGCCAACTATTTTAAGGCCAAACGGCCGACAGACGGAAGAAATGGAAGGTCATCTCAGTTGCAGAGTAGGGGGTTCTTAGCAGAGAGGGTCCTCACGGGGCTGATAAATCTGAATGATTTTACCGTTCCTATTGCGCCGTTGGGTTTTGGCTCGTCACGAAATTCGATTTCCGGGCGGTCCACACGATCTATGACCGGCCCGGTTTTTATCGACGATATAAAACACGAGGTGATGGTAAATTTTATATATCAACAACAGTGTTCGCATCTATGGGTTGGAGATGGGAGTGGAGATTTGGAGGGAGTTCTCCTCCGTAAGTCCAGGGGTTTTTACTTGACGTGTCCATCTTCATTAACGAATTCGACTATCGCGATGGCTTGCGCCGCTCTCAACGTTGAGGTAACGTCTTATTTCCGACGTCCGATTCAAGGCTATTCTTGCTAAGTAATATATAGTGCGCCATGACTGTCAACTCTAGGGTTATCAAGACATTCCTCTCGTGGTCTCCCGGTGCTACGGATGTGCCGTTGATGAACGGTCTTCGAATTCAAATCATGCCATCAGTTGACGAACTATCAAGAGCAAGAAAGCACCAGTTTGCAGCTTTCTTAGCAGCAGAATCGTTGCTGATCGTTTGGGACGATGATGCGTTACATCTCGTTCAACGAGCTCAAGCCATCGAGTCGGAGTTGATGGAGTTAGTCTGGCAACGTAGCGAGATGAGCGACGATGACGGAGAGAAAAACCCAGAGTATTTTTCCGGAGAAGTAGAACTAGACGAGGAGAGCGGCCATACCGATCCCGAAAAGAGACCGGTACATCTATTGAACACGTACCTCGTTTCTATCGTCATAACACTCATTACAATTTCCCTGGGCGCGGCTTGGAGACAACTTGCTATTGAAGTTTCGGTCGACGACAACTTCGCACGGTTAGGTCTAGTTGTTCTATTCCCAATTCAGGTTTTCTTCTCCCTATTCTTCGCCCAGGTCCTCGTCGGATGCATGGCCCAGATGTTCGGGCCTATCCGCCAGCTTACAATCAACTCCAAATACTATTCCGCCCGGCCACCTCCTCGGCTGGCAACTGTAACATTACCACATGTTGTAAGTGGATATTTTTATTGAAGTGTTGCTCTTTCTAGGTAACAACACGATATGATTACGCCTGCTGAGTGCTGTTTTAGCCCGGCATGAGGTTGTGGTACCCTCCTAGATGTATCGATGCTAATGTCTTAATTTGATATATCCACGATAGACCGTACAATGTCCAGTCTATAAAGAAGGCCTCACAGCTGTCATTCAACCCACAGTTAGATCCGTGCAGCGTGCCATCAGCACATACGAGCTGCAAGGTGGCTCTGCAAACCTCTTTATCAACGATGACGGTTTACAGCTTATCCCCGAGGAGGAGCGAATGGCTCGTATTGACTTCTACGCCAGCCATAGCATAGGCTGGGTTGCTCGTCCCAAACACGGCGAAAACGGCTTCCTGCGCCGCGGCAAGTTCAAAAAAGCTTCTAATATGAACTTCGGACTTATGATCACTTGCAAGGTGGAGGACAAGTTAGCACTGTACAACCGCGGCCCCGAATGGTCACAGATAGACGAGGCTTTCGCCTACGAGCAAGCGTTGAAAGAGGTTCTCGAAGAGGACGGCAGGGCTTGGGCTGATGGTAACATTCGTGTCGGCGACTATATTCTCCTTAGTATGTTCCCCCTATCCTGACCGTTTTAGAATACTGGCACAATCCTGGCTTCGACATAACAAGACTAACTATAACGCTAGTCGACTCCGATACGCGTGTTCCATCCGATTGTCTTCTAGATGCAGTTTCAGAGATGGAGCAGTCTCTCGACATCGGCATCATGCAGTTCTCTTCTGGTGTTATGCAAGTCGTGCACACATACTTTGAGAACGGCATTACGTTCTTTACGAATCTCATATACAGCGCCATTAGGTATACCGTCTCCAACGGCGATGTTGCTCCCTTCGTCGGTCATAACGCTGTGCTACGGTGGAGTGCAATTCAGCAGGTTTCGTACGAAGACGAAGATGGGTACGAAAAGTTCTGGTCCGAATCGCACGTCTCTGAAGACTTTGACATGTCCCTTCGCCTACAGTGTCGCGGGTATATTATTCGCCTTGCTGCATGGGCAGGAGAGGGCTTCAAAGAAGGCGTTTCTCTAACCGTTTATGACGAGTTAGCCCGATGGGAGAAGTATGCGTACGGCTGCAACGAACTGCTCTTCCATCCTATTCGGCAGTGGATTTGGAAGGGTCCCTTTACGCCTCTTTTTCGCCAATTCCTCTTCTCCAACGTCCGCTTGACATCAAAGGTCACGATCCTCTCATACATCGGTACGTATTATGCTATCGGCGCAGCATGGATCATGACTTCGGTCAACTATTTCATCGTGGGTTGGTTTAACGGGTACCTGGACAAGTATTATATCGACTCTTGGAAAGTCTGGTTCTCTATTATTATCGTCTTCAACGGCCTCGGCAATATAGGTCTAGCCATGATGCGATATCGTGTGGGAGAAAGGTCACTCGCGTATGCCCTGTATGAAAACTTCAAGTGGACATCTCTTCTAGCCATCTTCTTAGGAGGGTTATCTCTCCATATAAGCCAGGCCTTGTTGTGTCACATGTTCGAAATCGACATGAGCTGGGGCGCGACGTCGAAAGAGGCCGAATTTTCGAACTTCTTCATTGAGGTTCCGAGGGTTATAAAGAAATTTAAATTCTCTATGATTTTCTCGCTACTTTTCCTCGTGGGAATGGTCATCATAGCCGTCGCGCCCTTTATCCCGAGCGACTGGCGTATTACAGACTTTGTCGCTATCTTGCCCATGGCGACAGTGGTGAGCAGTCACTTCCTTTTACCTCTTGCGCTCAACCCTGCGCTTATGACTTTTTCGTGGTAACTGGGTATTAAGTATATATATATTTAATTGTTGTTATTATCGACAACGAATCTTAATTTTCTTCTTTTAAAAAATAAGAACTAAAATTGATAAACAACAAGCTCGGAGTTGTATTCTGAAGCTGTCAAAGGGCCTTGGTGTGTGGATGATTTCGAATACCGATTCTCGAATACCGATTCTCGAATTACGGTTAGACGTGAGCAATAAGAGTTTCTGAAGGATCATAGTGTAATAGACATAGATAGTTGCGAGAACGACACAGCATTTCTCATTCAACTCAAGCCCGTGTTGTAGTTTTGCATACGCTTGGTTGTTTCATTAAAATACCGGTAGACCGGACATATCTATAATGTACATAGGTATGTATGTATGTACATGAGGTACTTGGGTACGCATAAACAATTAGCTACATGTACCTAGAGCTATTGGTGTAGATCCAATACCACTAAATGTAACTGTGCGTAACTACCTAAGGTAGCCGAAGAGATATGTACATTCATATATTCAAGTATTTAAGTAATTATAAGACGTGCATCAGGTAAGTAGCATTACTTATTATCCGGTATATAATTGTACTTGCATATGAGGTAGATACATACATGTACTTACGTCATGTGTTAGAGGTTAAATGAAATTACCGGAAAATCTGCCTATTTAGGCGCTTTAAAAGTGCTTAAGACAACATAACCCATGAAATTTATAACCTATAGTCTGTACCTATAGATATACATTGTTTAATAGACAATAGTCACTAGGTAGTCTCTAGTTGCTATTTACTGTTTTTAAACCTACAGTATCAAGTCCCTCTGGACAAATATAACAAAGGAAAAGGAGGTAGAATTAGCATGAGCTGTACTGTACTACTATATTAGGCATTTTATCACTCGGCGCTACAGGCCGACCGCCTCGATTAGCTTGATCGATGACGATCAACTAATCCTTATTAGGTATAGAATCGAACGGAGTCCGTTGCAGATCGGCAAAGACCCCTGGCCCCTCGCTGGGTACCTTATCTAATATCTTACACATGGATCCGGGTTGTTTGGCTAGCTGCCTTGGCTTCAATTGATGGCTTTAATTGATCTTGACTGGTTAGCGAAGCCCCCTTTCCCCTAACCTTCAAATTACGTAGGTACCTAGGTACCTAATTACATACATATATTCCCTTTCGACCTTTCACAGCATCCCGCGTCCCGCGTCCTCATGGAAACAAAGGAGGACAGGATGAATAAGGGGCTTTCTATGCTTTTTTGAGTCGTTCATCCGTTCATTCACTTATCTCTGCCGCTCATTCAATGCTTATCGATGCTCGCTAAAAGTCTTGTTAATACCAACAGTCTGAAATTACGCATCCAACACTCCTTCGTCACTCCGTGGTCAACCACTTGAAACACAACACCTACGATCCTTACTTCTTACCTACCTAATCCGTATATATCCTATATAACCTATATAACATCTATCATCTTTATCATCTAGGCAATCTCCAACTTGAGCAACTCAACACTTTGGCGACGTTGTTTCCTACGTATAAGTGCCTGCTTACGAGCTATCATCGCCGCTCCGACTCTAGAAACCGGTCTACTTACCGCTAGAGATTATGCGGTCGACGAGATAGTCTCGTAGCAGGTTGCAGCAGTTTACAGCAGTTTATATAGTTATCTACCTAACTCACGACCCCTTGGCTGGTATAACGGGGTTACCACACTCGCTTTGCAACCCATACTACCTTCTACGAGGTAGCTGGTTTATTCGACTATATTGCTTCACTGCTTAATTATCACGGCCCGAGGACGAGTCCTCGATTATCTATCACGATGCCTGCTAAATCGCATTTGATGCTAGCCGCCGCGCTGTTCTCTTCCGTGTTCGTATCTCCTGTCGCCGCTCAGCTACAGACCGATTGCGATCCCTTGAAGAAGACCTGCCCACCAGACCCGGCTCTGGGGACAATGCATTTGTTCAACTTCAACGCTACACCACCGGAACATACGTTCAATTTGACTGCTGGAACCGTCGACTACAACGTTGATACAGGGGCTGCCTTCACAATGCGCAAGAAAGGCGAATCAGTAACCCTGATCTCGAATTTCTATTTTTTCTTTGGGAAAACGGAAGTGTTCTTAAAAGCAGCATCCGGTACCGGTGTGATCAGCTCCATTGTCTGGTCTTCCGATGTTCTCGATGAGGTCGATTGGGAATTCAAAGGAGGAAATGCAACCCATGCGTTTTCCAACTACTTTGGAAAGGGAATGCCAGACTGGAAAAACGGAGGAGATCATCTTGTCGAAGGCGGGGTGCTGGACGATTATCACAACTACACTTGCGTGTGGACGAAGGATAAACTAGAGTGGTGGCTAGACGGCGGGCTCCTCCGTACGCTGCTGCCCAAGGATGCCAACAACACATTAAACTACCCCCAAACGCCGATGAAGCTTAGTCTCGGTATCTGGGCCGGTGGCGATCCGGACGGGCCGCAGGGAACTATTGACTGGGCCGGTGGAGTTACGGATTACTCTCAACCGCATACGATGTATGTGAAGAGTGCTCTTGTCGAAGACTACTCCTCCGGCAAGGAGTATTCCTACAGCGACCAGAGTGGGTCTTGGCAGAGTATTAAGATTGCGAGGTAAGTCTGCTCTTCAGGCGGAAATATATATCCTTGTGTGTCACGACTGATTTAGGCTAACTTTACACAATTTAGCGGCAACTCTACGGCGTTCGAGAATATCAACAAAGAACCAGAGAAGTCACTTTCTGAGAAATGGAATGATCTTCCTTCTGGCACCAAATCTGGTGTTTATGCCGCTTCAGGCGGAGTTGGCGCTATTCTCTTGGTTGCTTTGATATTCTATTATTTCAAGCAGAGACGTCGTGGTCAGCAAGAGGCTGCTCTTGCGGCTCAGCGACTCGAACAAGATCGTGTAGAGCTAGAGATGTACAAGAAGGAAGGGAGGGATCCTGACGCGCTCGCATTCGATGGGACTGAGTACAATTCTAAGAGCGGGATGGCTTCTACGACCTACGGCTTGTCGGATTCGCCTCCAGGAAGCTCTGCCGGTCCACCGCAGAAAACCTGGGATCCGACAGGCTCAAGTGGCGCTGCTGCCATGCCGCTGCTTCGTGACGATACGATGAGCACTTACAGAGATAGTCCAGGTTCCGGCCCAACACCTCAAATTCCGGCCCCAACTTCTACACCTCCGATCAACCGTAGTTTCTCCTCCTCCTCCAACGCACCTGGGCGAATGGGATCTCCGGGACCCCAAGCCAACGCATACGGGGCTTACGGAGGTGCCCGATGATAGGGTTGGATTATAATGGCTGGACAAGGTGGACTTTGATATTTGCTATCGCTAGGTTCACAAGGGTGGGAAGCTGACAGGTAGATAGATAAATCTAGTCGGGATAATTGGGAGGCCTTTGCGTCGAGAACTCGGACAAAAGAGTTAGAAATATGCTGCTGTATTAGAAGAAGTGTTCCGTTTTCGGCTGGCTACGATAGGATCATGAGTGTTGTTTAATCTTTCAATACCCCGATAGTTGGATATCTTGACATTTCTCTACAAATTTACATGACATAAAGCGCCGCATTTCTGTAATTCTAGTCGATGTCAAAACGCGATCGCCTCAATTATAATCTGGATGATCCACTATCAACCCCCTATCTAGTTCTACGTATGACGTTAGACTCCTTAGGTACTGGATGAAAGATGAATATATAAGTATTTCGGGTTTACATATAAGTCCGTGGTAGACTCAAAGATAGCACGAGAAGCAAGTATGAATATATCTCACCAATGGTTCCAGTTTGAAAGGGGTAATTGGATTATCCTATAACCTAGAGGTATGTACAAGTGATTTACTCGGCAGGTAACCAAGCTCCGTCCCCTTTTATTCCGCGTTCTTACTATCCCCCTTACATGTCCACCCAACCCAGTCTTTTCTACGACCTATTCGATTTTGCTCGTCCCATCTATTTGCAAGCTTGCCAGCTGACGTGCACCTGCTGGGTAAAGGCAACTGTGGCGTCGTCGTCGGAGATTTGGCCCGAGGCGCTCGCGTTGCTCGACGTTAGCGCGATGCGGTTGTTGACGTTGAGAATTCCGGTGGCGCCGCAAGGAGACCAGATGATGGAAGCCGTCGGGACTTGGTCCTGCTTAGTGTATACCTGGCCATCAGCCCAGATCCCACCTCCGTCGATCGAGGTCCTCGTGGTGGTCTGATATGTGTGAGCGAGATCCTAAAACCCAGGATATAGTAGCGGAGGCAGGGGTGGAATACTTACGGTAGCGGCGGCATCCTGAGAGAAGTAGTAGGTCGAGTAAAAGGTACCGGTGACACCGGTCTCAAGCTGAGCGTATCCGTGGTAAGTAGACTCGACGATAGCGAACTGGAATCCTCCTGGGTACTTGAGGTTCAAGTGGAGCTGGCAGTTCTTGGTCTTGTCCGCTGGCTTGGTGCCAGGTCCGGTGTAGACCTGGAAAGCGTCAAAGCCGAAGGTGATGACCTAGATGATCGGTTAGTCATAGAATCGGCTTTATCAAGGGAGCTGAAATTCTCACCTTTCGGTCGGTCGAGAGGTCGGAAGTCACGGTTCCCTGGGGACACCCATTTCCACTGGCGGAAGCGCTGATGATGCTAATCTCATCTGGCTGAGGAGTATCACTTCCACCGATGATACCGATGGGGGTGGCCACGGCGAGGACCGGAGCAAGTAGAGCAATAAATGATCGCATGATGATTGCTATATACCTAGGTAAGGGGGACTTGTATTGGAGTTTCGATAAACGAGTAGATTGAAACTGGGTAGGGGGAATCTGCTGGATATGCTGATACGGAAAAGATCTACTTCGTCGTGGGATAAGGCTGTATATTTATAACTTTTCCATCGTCATCCCCAGCGCGCTATCTAACTTAACCCTAGAGCCTAGGCTGATGGTTGGAAGTTAGACCTCGCCTTCCGAGTAGCACGGAGACAGGCTCCAGCAGCCCAAGGCGCTCTAGACAACCTGGTGGGAAGTCGTGAGAAATCGTAAGAAGACGAGCTGATTAATTTCGGGAATAGAATGCGAACCTAGACCTCGCGATCTAGGATCTTGACCCTAGCCATGGACCTTCCAGCCTCATCTATAAATTTACGGTTGAATTGATGATCATGGAAGAATAGATGAAATCAAATTAATACCAGGAAGCCTAGCTGTTATAACTACTCCGCTGATTCGGGACGGATTTCTTTTTATAGAAGCATCAGCAAATCCAAACCCCTGACTTGACACTAGAAGCTAAACCACATGATGCGGAACTGAAGCAACTCACCATCCAACTATGTATATGGAATCCGATTCGAACCCGCGGGTAGGGTAAGAATGAAGGAGGCTCTAGAAACAAGATGCTGGGTATATGCAATCTGGACCGCATGGAAATCTAGGTCCCGACGAAGGGGCGAGGCGTCTTCATGGAACTACTGTACGTTCGCACAGAGACATGGCCTACTGATACTATTTTGAGTCAGAACAGGGTATTTATATATTGCCTAGTCTTCATTAACTGTAGCTTGAATGCATCATAAACGAGTGTAATAACGAAGTGCATTTATGCCAGACGGAAGAGCTAATAGCTACATACCTACCTACCTATCTGCCTAGAGGTAGACAGTTATAGTACTATGTCCAGGCATCGGACCGTCAACCGCCAGGCCTAACTCTGCTTAGGACCATCCGAATAGAAATATATATATACCTATATAACAGGAACTAACAGCGTTCAACGGAATCCAAAACGGGGACCGTGACGAGCCTGGCAAATCCAGAAACACATCAACAGCGAGAACCGGGCGACCCCGTCAGCGAGCTTTGGCTAGAACGCTCGAGTCTCGTAGGACTTCGATCGTCAGCATTGGGGAAAATCTCCCTATTCCTCTTTAACCTCTTTAGCCGCATTGGCGAGCGCCAGGGGGGAAGGAAAAAACGCAAATGCGCGCTAAGCCCAAGACACACACATGCCGTCTACACGTGTTGTCCAAGGATGGATTGAGATGAAATGAAAATAGGGTCCGTATCTTTCTTGTCGTAGTTCCAGCCAGCTCCGAATCCGAAAGGCTTCTCGCCCCTCCCGACGACGGACTGAACTGGAAGGAAAAAAAAAAAAAAGAAAGAAAGAAATAGGTCGTCTCGCGGGCTAGACCATCTACTTGATGAGCAGGCTCTCGACGACGTGCTCGGGTCCGAAACTTCCAGACCACGGCTCGCATGGTCGTACAGACAGACGTATTCATTGCATGATCTGGACTGTTAACTGAAGTTGTCTCGACCACCTGACGCGATCCGTGCAACCATACCGAAGACGACGTAAGAACGTTGTATGTTGTGTGGTAGTGCTTCGTAGCACTCGCCGTGAGTAGCATCCAAATTTAGAAGATCCAGTAACCGAGATGTGATTAGCGGTTAGTTAATATAATAAATTCCCCTCGTGGCCTCGTGGCCTCATGGGCACGCCAGTAAGCCCCTTTCTTAGCCCCTTTCGATGGTCGGAGCTGTCAGTGTTGCATTTACACCCCGCTGAGGGGCTAGAAGCTATTTCGCGAAGTAGGTAAAGCGTACGGCGTACGTCGCGCCACCAGAAGGACACGAGAGTAAGTCTCTTTACTGTATACTTCATTTCTTCAAGCAACTTAGAGCACGCGCAGAACGTGTCTATCAACGCCGAAAACTTGTCTCGAACGGTCAGCGATGACTTTCACGATCCTACCGTCAACCGTATCCGAACTATTTACACATTGTACGAACAATGGCCCTAAAATCAGCGAGATTCATAGGATCTCAGGTCAACATCAATTCAAATGGTCTATTAATCGAGCAAGGAAAGTCATTGACGATTACGAAGCTGACAATCTCTTACCTTAGCAAATATAAATCTTTAATAACATTAACCTTAAGGCAACTTTACTTTCACGCTACGGATCTATAGGTACCTAAGGTATATAGGTAGCACACCTACAGTAGGCGAATAGGAGAAACATCGTTATCGTTGAATAAATGTGAGTATAGTACCGCCGTTGAAAAAATCTAATGCTTCAAATGCTTTATGAGCAACGCCAGAGAAGCGCGACCTTACATATTTACACGTTCAAGCTTCTACCTGTTTTAATATTCCTTCTAGATTTATGCTCTTAGGTCGCTCAATGGGTAGGCCAAGAGCACGGTCCCAAATGAGTTGAGCTAGGGGCCCCAATCCTCTGCTAACACCGAATGTTGCCGTGTAATAAAGGGTCTCATGGAAGCCGTAGTGGTGGAATAAAACACCACTGCTTGAGTCAACGTTGGGGTAGGGGTTCTTGGTCTTTCCGTGTTTAGTTAAAACTTGAGGAGCGATTTCGCTGTTGGCCTTGACGAGCTTGAATATAGGGTCTCGAGCAATTGCAGGGCGACTGGCAGCGTAATCCATCAAAGCTTCGAAGCGGGGGTCGGGCTTGCGAAGGACAGCATGCCCATAACCTGGAACGACTCGACCGCTGTTGAGTGTTGACCACAGGTAGTCGTGAACATCCTTTTGAGAGTAATTCTCTGGGATGATTTCTTTCATCTGAATAATCCACCGTAAAACCTCCTGCGCGGCGAGTCTGTGAGATATCGTTGGTTAGGTCTCGCACAGCGGCTATATAATGGTTAGGGGACTTACCCGTGCAAAGGTCCGGCCAAGCCTTGGAGGCCTGCGCTGTAACTCAGGAACGGATCGCTCAGGGCGCTGCCGACAAGATGAGTAGCGTGAGCTGAGACGTTTCCACCTTCGTGATCTCCGTGGAGGGCAAGGTATAATCTTAGTAAGTCCTGGAAGTCTTCATTCTCTTTTCCACCCTTGCCTAACATAGAGGCAAAGTTATAGGACCAGTCCTGTTCGGGGTCAACATCGCCAGGTAATGCACCACCGTCACGATAGGAATTCTGATATATCTTGGCCGCGATCGTAGGTAGCTTAGCGAGCAGACTAATGACATCGTCAAATGTGGGTTCCCAGTAGTCAGCCTTGTTCAAGCCCTGCTCATACGCCTTGGCGAATTTCGAAGTATAGTTCAGAGCGCTGACTGCAATAGCGAACTGAGTCATGGGATGTAAGTCTCGAGGGAAACTGTCAAGCAGCTTGTTTACGAAATCAGGAAGCCGAGCCTGCTCAGCGAGTTCACGCGACAGTTGGCGGACCTGACCAACTGACGGCACTTTGCCGGTTAAGAGGAGCCAAAACATGGCTTCGGGGAGCATTTCTGTACCCGTTTTGCCTTTGGGCAACTCCTTTTGGCAATCCTTTATCGTTCGACCATGAAATCGAATCCCCTCGTTCGCATCCAGTACAGAGCCTTCCCAGACCATTGCTTTTAGTCCTCTGTGTCAGAGTTAGCCCTTTGCAATTAGCATATAGTGCCGGGTCCAGCAATACCTCATGCCACCAATTGTATTCTCAACCTTGACCTCACCGATGACCTTGGACCCGTGGGCCTTGACCTTCTTGAGAAGCTCTCGCTTGGCGGGGATGACTTCTTTTAGAGTCTCCTTTAAGTCGGGCTCGGACGAGGAAGAGTACGACCTAACCGTGGGGAGAACTATCGCCGGAGTAGCACGCGGCTGTTTACAATAGGAGTTAGCTAAACCTATAGAGATTCGTGTCCGCGCTCCTGAATAGCTAGGTACTTACTCTTAAAGCCCCCAGCGCTCTCGTCGTCGTTCTAATATTCATCGCCATATTCGAACAAGACGGGAGAGGTAGTTGTGACAGACAGAGAAATGATAACTACCTATGTAAGGTATATAGTTATATGTAATCAAAGAATGTGGAAATTGTTCTCAAGTATAATGTGCTGGACTTTCAAGGCCAATTCTATAAAACGCCGACGCAAGTTAGAAGAAGTAAGTTGTCAATGGCAAAGACAGAATATATAAAAACATAGCAACAGGACCGAATGAAAAGTGAAAAGTGACAAGAAAGCACGTCGGGCCTTCTCTCTTAACTCCAACCGTTGAGATAAGATGATACATGTACCTATGTCTGATGTGGGGGAAGTCCTGGGTAAAGTTACTTGTAGGTATTGAACGCTTCCAACCTGCATGTGCCTATCAAGTATCATATCTGCTGTAGCTATGTGGATTAGGTACATATTCAGGTACATATTCAGGTACACATTCAGGTACTTCGCATTTCTCCAGACTGAAGTAAGGCAACCCCTCCCCCGCATAACCGAGGAAACCCGCCCGTTGACCCCATTTGCCCGCTGCCCGTTGCTGACAATTGACCACTCCAAGACGATGTTGCATTTGCGGGCAAACAAAGTAGAATACCTAGGATCAATGTTAGGATGCACGTAGGGTAACGATGTACAAATATACCTAGCATGTAAGCAGCCAACATGTAACCGCATGTAGATAACCGGCCTCAAATCCCTCGGATCGACCAACCACTTGATGGTTCCTTAACTCTTGACCTTAACTCTTGAATCTGGGATAACCGATATCTCGGCTCAGGGGTCTTGCGGGTATATTCTTTAGAGTCTGCTTGTAGAAGGGATGTTAAAGGAAGTCAATTGGCTAATAAAATAGAACTCATAAAATAACAGGTTTTACATCTTTAAGTTAGATCCTTACATACATAACTACCTAACCTACATGCAGATATAGTACATTTTAGGTAGGTATATTACCTATTGATGACCTCACCTGAAGCAAACAATTACATAGAAGCCGCGGCTTACCGTCCAGGGGCAGTAATACATAGTAGAACTAGCCGCTTACCCCATGGATGTATTGTACCCGCTTTAAATATTTGTTAGACCGAGACCGGTAAGAGAGCCCTTCTTAGGTAAGTTGGGGTTAACGGGCATTTGTTCGACCGCGGGGAAAGATGGTTCGGGTGCTGTCGGCCAAGCTTAGGATTTGTTAATCCTAAAGGCAATTCCAAAATCTTTCGGTTACAGCTTCAACGTCCTACCTAATCATTACCTTTATAGATACATATAGAAATGAGGTTTTCCCCCTCTTCCCGTCTTTTAGTCGTACCCCTTGTATATGTTGTTGCTTAGTGACCCCCTAGACTCGAATTGCCAACTTGCAGCAGATAACCGCCGCGATGCTTCGTCGAATGGTGATTCGAGCTCCTCGAAGAGCTGCGCTCCCTTCCCACTATTCGGTCCGTATTGCTTCAACAAGGTGCTTCTCTTCTACGGTTGCTAGAATGTCATTACCTCCCGTCAACCCTCCCGTGTCGACAGTACTCCCGTCCGACTCATTCCAACTTCTACCAGAGGCTAAGAAATCTGGCGCAGCAGAAGACGCTCTCTACGAGCAGCAGATTAAAGATGTCGAGGCATGGTGGGCATCACCTAGATATGAGGGTATTAAGAGGCCATATACCCCCTCCGATGTCGTGTCAAAACGAGGGTCGCAGCTTCAAAGCTATCCTAGCTCCGTAATGGCAAGGAAACTTTTCAATCTGATCAAGGAGAGGGAGGCAAAGGGGGAGCCGATACATACAAGTATGTTTACTCGTCCATTCGTATGACTATGTGCCGAACAAAATATTAACTCTTCTCGGCTCGGTGAATAGTGGGAGCGATCGATCCCGTACAGATGACCCAACAAGCGCCACATCAAGAAGTACTCTATATCTCCGGATGGGCTTGTTCCTCAGTCCTCACTAGCACAAACGAGGTGTCGCCGGATTTTGGTGATTATCCTTATAACACGGTACCAAACCAGGTTCAACGTCTCGCGAAGGCGCAGTCGATGCATGATCGAAAGCAATGGGATCTGAGGCGGAAGATGACCCCGGAGGCCCGAAAGGAAACGCCGTATATCGACTATCTTCGCCCCATCATCGCAGATGGAGATACCGGACATGGTGGATTAAGCGCAGTACTAAAGCTTGCCAAGTTGTTTGCCGAAAATGGTGCTGCTGCTGTTCACTTCGAGGATCAGCTGCACGGCGGCAAGAAGTGCGGCCACTTAGCGGGCAAAGTCCTAGTGCCTATAGGGGAGCACATCAATCGTCTCAACGCCGCGCGCTTTCAATGGGATGTTATGGGGTCAGAGAATCTTGTCATCGCGCGTACCGATTCGGAAAGCGGGAAGCTTATATCTAGCGCGATCGACGTGAGAGACCACGAGTTAATTCTCGGTGTTGCAGAAGAGGGTATTGCGCCTCTCGCAGAGACACTACAAGAGATGGAGGCTGCGGGCGCGCCAGGCTCGGAGATAGACGCGTTTGAAGCCGAATGGGTAAAGAAAACCCGGCTAGTAACGTTTGACGGGGCGGCCGTCGAGCAGCTGAAATCTCAGGGAGTAGCCCAAGACAAGATAGACTCATACCTAAGAGCCGTCGAGGCAAACGCAAATATGGGTATAACGAAACGTCGTGAGATTGCGAACCAGTACGCCAACGAACCTATCGTCTTTAATTGGGACATCCCCCGCACCCGAGAAGGATATTATCACTATCGCGCGGGCATGAAAGCTGCCACGAAACGAGCTCTTGCTTTCGCACCTTACGCCGATCTCCTCTGGGTCGAAACCGGCGATCCAAACGTCGAGGTGGCAGCCAAGCTCGGCCGCACGGTAAGGCAAGAATTTCCCGGCAAGGGGTTAGTTTACAATCTATCACCCTCGTTTAACTGGATGGCCCACGGTTTCACCGACGCCAAGCTCAAATCTTTTATCTGGGACATCGCCAAGGAAGGGTTCGTCCTACAACTAATCTCGTTAGCGGGCCTGCATAGTACTGCTACCATCACAAACGAGCTTGCTAAAGAGTACAAGAAGGATGGCATGTTGGCCTATGTTAATCTCGTGCAACGTCGCGAGAAGGAACTTGGATGCGACGTTTTGACGCATCAGAAGTGGAGCGGCGCAAGTTATATCGACGGGATTCTAGGCGCCATTCAAAGTGGGAGCAGTGCGAGCAAGAGCATGGGAGAGGGAAATACGGAAGGGCAATTCCACTAGAGTACTGCTCTCCTCTTAAATTATCTTTGCTTATTTTATATGTTGATCGTTCGCATTGTAGCGATGGAGTCTAGGTAGCCTCTTTTGTCTATTCTTTATTTCAACGGCGGATTGTATGGGTACCTAGTCACGCATAGAGTGGTGGTTTCGTTGGATTTTAAAATATCTTTGGTTAGGTTCGTAGGCAGGGCTAGGTATGAGACGTAAATCACATAGCCAGAGGAGCATAGTCGATTAAGGTAACTACCTACCTAGGTAGAAGCTCACCCCCAATGGTAGCATAACATATACCCTTTCTTCCTTATTATGAGCATTGCGAAACTCCCCCCCCAATTATAGCTCAGTCTTCGAAGCATTGTTCGCAGGGGCAGGTAGAGGTGGTCCCTCTGGTGTGACATATGCTTTGCTCATGCCGCCGTCTACTACCATCTCATGGCCATTTACAAAGCTAGCTTCATCAGAGGCTAAGAACAGCACAGCTTGAGCCTGCTCTATGGCCTCGCCAAACCTTCCAGTCGGGAAATGGATCTCTCGTCGCAGTCGCTTCGGCACATCGTCTCCGAGCCAATCTTGTAGCAGCGGCGTGTTCAAGGGCGCCGGGCACAAGCTGTTGAAGCGGAAACCTTCACGAGCGTGCACGATAGATAGCTCGCGCGTCAGGGCTAGGACGGCTCCCTTGGACGCAGTATACGCCAGCTGCGGGGTCGCAGAGCCGACAAGAGCGACGACGGACGCGGTGTTTATGATGCTGCCCTTCGTCTTCTTGTTGCGCCGCAGAGAGAGCACCGTGTGCTTGCATCCGTACCACACGCCCTTCACATTAATCGACATGGTAAGGTCCCATATCTCCTCGGGCGTGCCGACCGCGTCGTCGTCTCGCGCGTGCATGATACCCGCGTTGTTGAAGATGACGTCGAGCCCGCCCCACGAGTCCAAGGTTTCTATCGTTGCCTTTACATCGTCTTCTTTGGACACGTCGCAGATCTGGGAAGGGGGTAGACACCTATGTTAGTCTACGATGCTGAAACTACCGCTACGTCGTGGTCTACGGTATTGTGGTGTGATAATGAAGGAGGGATACGATGGTAGCGACGACATACTCTTGTTTCCACTCGGCCGGCTTGCGGTACCAGCTGCAAGACTTTGGCCTTGGCTTTCTCCAATGCCGGGCCAGAGATATCGACTATTAGAACATTGGCGCCTTCTTTTGCAAAGAGGATCGATGTTTCGAGGCCAATTCCGCTATGTAGATGATTTGCGTCAGTCCAAAGCCTATGGCCTGTACGTACGTGATAGGAATTACATACCCAGCACCTCCCGTGATTACAGCATTCTTGCCAGCAAGACGGCCCTTGTTCTCAGATGCCATTTTGACTACCACCCGACTTATCGTAGTTTTAATAGGAGGACTCGTTTGAACAGCGAGGAAAGGGTTTGCCGAGAGGGATACGATACGGGAATGTAAGTTAACGCCTGGACGGTTTATGAGGTACTGGAAAGGATGATTCCAGGTCGAGGACAGAATCGAATCGATCTGGTTCGAATATTTGACGAAAGTCTATTATCAGCTATCCCGAAAGACGCCATATTAGACACTGTCCGTTATTATTAGACCGATAGTCCACTGTACTCGTATTACTCGTATGAATGTATTGTATATTGACCTATCGTACCTATCGATTCGGACTAAGCTTGGAGGGGCGCTCCGTGGCATGACCCCTCCCCTTCCGACAACGGCGGCATATTCGTGATAAGACTATATTTCTTATCACGAACTGCCCAGCATTAACCTTGAAACCTTGGAACCTTGAAACCTTGGAACCTTGAAACCTTGGAACCTTGGAAGTTACTTACCCGGTTATCTATCACAAAGGAGGTACCTATGTTGTTTTAACGTGTTCCCACCTCCAAAGTCACATGTACCCTACTTTACCTCATGCCTCATGTGCTGCAATATCTTGCAGGCTGGGCCCCTCGCTATGTATAAACAAACAATATCAGGGGTGTTTACTACCTACCTATGTAGCTTGATGATTGTGATCGGCATCTATTTTAGTATAATCTCATAATACACAGTCTAAGTCCACTTCGTTTATTTTTTCTTTCTTTTTTACGTTTTATATTGGCACTAGATGTGGA
Source organism: Daldinia decipiens (assembly GCF_022478715.1). Lineage (NCBI taxonomy): Eukaryota > Fungi > Ascomycota > Sordariomycetes > Xylariales > Hypoxylaceae > Daldinia > Daldinia decipiens. Next base: position 106,904 of record NW_026054569.1, on the reverse strand, counting down.
ACTCGAGGGATAGATGGGTCTGTTAGTTTGGTTTGACGTGGATTTGACTGATTGGATAATAGTCACGAGGGCGTTTTGTATGATAAATAAAAAGAAATATGATGGAGCTTATACGTTCACATACCTAGGCAGCTCGCTCCGACCGTTCCACCTCAATGCTATCTATTACTTTTAAGTTGAGAAAACTCCCCCCGGCGTATGCAGCAATAAGTCGGGGGTTGGATTACTCCTGGTAGAACACATGTGGAAGTTGAAGCTTAGTGATATGATACAGTGCGTCCTCGTGTCGTTTTGACTAAGTCCGAGTCTAGGTAGTAGTCCGCCGGAACCTGTTTGGATATGCCACGGATATGTCACTTTCATCATATATCATACCCTAAGAAAAGCGGAAGCCATTGAAGATTACACCTGTTTTCGCCAGATCCCGCAGAGGTGTCAAAGGATATAATCCTAAGCAAGGCGTATTTGGCATGTACTCCACACCGATGCGTCTATGTTTTCTGGAAGGAGGTTGGCGAAATCTCGGTTCATGATTCGTGGGGAGCTTCCGCAATTGGTATATCTTGTTGCTTTCAAGCGGTGAGTTGATGACTACCTATGTAACACTTGTCCCATTCCATCGGGTCGGGTTCGTGGTTGATGATATCGAGTCATCATGCCGATAATACATAGTAGAATGAACCACGCGGCCGGGTAGGGATGTCGGGAGACGCATAATGAAATCTATGGCCAAGGATATCGTGGCCGCCAGTCAGCATTGGTGGTGAGAGTCGGCATGGCATAGGCGATAATACACTATACTTTAAGTATACCGAAGGGATGATCATAGGACATTCAGGACATTTGAAGATGATTGTTGGTAGTAATTTACTGCCTTGCATACTATAGGTTAGGTCGTCGAGTCCTAGTATATGTTGACATACTATAAGTTGACATACTATTGGTCTTGGAAGAGGATCGTTCGAGGAAGGGCGGGAGTCTGAACAGTTTCCGGCATATAGCAAGTGTCACGCGGTGTCAGCTGACATACATATACAAGAACATATCTAAATGAGTGTAGAATTAAAATCACGCAACTGAAGATTCATCGGACTCACTTCTATTGGGTTGAATCTTATGAATCTACGACGGTAGGATGAAAAATGGCGGGTGGTTGTAGACGGGTATCTCACTCGGTTAGTAGCCCTGAGGTATGAGGTATGAGGTATGAGGTATGAGAGATGAGAGATGAAAGATGAGAGATGAGAAATAAGAGCCTCGCATAAGTCAAATCGGTGTAACATCGTCATCGTGTATGTACTACCACGAAATATGATCACGATGTAAGAGGAATCTGCAGGTTGGCTGTAATCCACGAGGGAGAAATCGCCAAATAGTTATAGTCTAATATGATATGTGATATTACGATATAGGTACGAAGATACTTATTACGTAGCTGATAGAAAGATCCGTCGACAGGGATTTCGTTATCCGATTTCTTTAGTCTCAAAGCTTGTAATACCAATACCCCGTGGAAGCTTATCTTTTACCAATCGCATTAAACACTCAATATATATTTCGGCATCGGCAATGTACCTCGAGTTGAAGCTGGATCGATCTTGACTTGACGCATTCTTCAGCCTTACGATGTATTAAGGTTCCATACATAATAGGTACCATACATACATACATACCTCTGTTCTGAATCTTACCCCTCCACTCCATTCATGTTACTTGCATCTCTCACCGTTCGTATACATATCTAAGTACATCTATACATACCTACCTACCTATCTACGTTGTTACTATTGGGACTTATATTTATATCTGTTCTATCGCAGACTTGTTTGAATCCTGCATCAATTCCTCGTGTATGCCGAGAATAGTTCTTACTTCCTCTTATACCTCTTTAATTACGACACGACTTAGGTAACCCTATTACTCCTATACTCTCCCATATCCATACTCTCCCATATCCATACTCTCCCTCAACATGTCTGAATCACCCCGCGTCACAGTTGAAACGCTCCCAGACCTTCTTAAGGATGATACCAAAGTGAAGCTGGCAGGAGTGGACGTCGATGGAATGTTACGAGGGAAGATCGTGTCCAAGAAGAAGTTCCTCTCCGTAGCCAAAGAAGGTTTCGGGTTTTGCAGTGTCATCTTCGGCTGGGACATGCACGATAGGACTTATGGAAAGGAACTCAAGATCAGCAACAAGCAAAATGGTTATCGCGACCTGATAGCCGTACCCGATCTGAACAGCTTCCGGCGCATTCCCTGGGAAGACGATATTCCTTTCTTCCTAGTTAGCTTCTTTGACGACGACGCAAATCCTGTATGCGCCGATCCGCGCGGGCTGCTTAAAACTACCGTAGAAAAGCTGGTAAAGAAGGGTTACAATGCCATGGCAGGAGGTTTGTTACTCTCCCGTTCTCCCGTTCTCACGTTCGACATTAAACACCCCTCTATTTTTCATCCCCGTACCAATTCCAAGTATTATAATACCAACCATTGTATAGCCGAACTCGAGTTTTTCCAATTCAAGGTACCTTCTTCGAATTCCTCGACCACGGACTCGTCCTCTCCCTCCGTCGTTTCGTATCTTAACAGCAACCCGCCGCATGCGCTGCCGCCCCTGACCGAGGGTATGTTCGGATATAGCATTACGCGGCCGACGCTCAACAAGTCTTACTATCACGGGGTATACGATTCGTGTCTCAAATTCAGGTGCAACCTGGAAGGTTGGCATACCGAGAGCGGACCTGGAGTCTACGAGGCGGCATTGGAATTTGGACAAATCTCGGAGATGGCCGATCGGGCATCTCTCTTCAAGTACGTCGTTAGGTCGGTTGCGAGCGAATACGGAATTACGCCCTGTTTCATGGCGAAACCTCAGCATGGTCTGCCAGGGAACAGCGGGCATACCCATGTGTCTGTCGTGGATAAGGACGGCAAGAACCTATTCTCCCGCGAGGAGAAGGACGAGAATCCAAAGTACCCTGACATTGCCCATCTCAGCGATCTCGGGAGGCATTTCCTTGCGGGTATCCTGGACGGCTTACCTGATATAATGCCGATGCTTGCGCCTACCATAAACAGCTATAAGCGGTTGGTTGAGAATTTCTGGGCCCCCGTGACCGTCTCGTGGGGCCTGGAACACCGTGCTGCATCTGTCAGACTCATCGCGCCTCCTACTTCTAAGCCTGGGGCAACGCGATTCGAGGTCCGCGTACCAGGTGCTGATGCGAACCCTTATTTTGTCATGTCAGCCATCCTAGCTCTCGGTTGGCGCGGCGTGGAGAAGAAACTCGAGATCCCGATCCCTCCTCTAGGCAAGGGTCAGGACGTGGGGAACCTGGGCGATCAAGGTACTCGCCTCGCGAGAAACTTGAGGGAAGCTACCGATAGATTTATGAGCCAAAATAGCATCGCTCGCGAGGTCTTCGGTGACGACTTCGTAGATCACTTTGGAGGTACCAGGGAAAACGAGATACGACTTTGGGATGAGGCGGTAACGGATTGGGAGCTGAAACGATACATAGAGACGGTATGAAGTAGAGGATATGGCTTTTGTTTTGGACTGGATGTATGATATCCTGTAGAATAGCCGTATAACTGGTCTTCTAGTCCTATCGTTACGCCGCAAAGTAAAGTTAAATTGTTTCTTGGAAAGGTGTTTGGCGTGTAGATGTGCTTAATGGTCTTTTTCCTGGGTAGCTAGGACCTCCTGAGATTCTTTCCTATAATTCCTTATATTTGATTTGAAATTCGAACGTGAACCTTACCGGCGTGTTTCCCTTCGTGAGAGATGATTGAAAGGGAAGTGAAAGATTCACAACTGTAAGCACGAAATATATCCCCAGGTGTGAGATTTGCCCAAGTAGAGCGGGGCTTGGCTGACGGATATTGCAATTCTTAAATTACATAGGTACTTGGATACTATGGAAGATCATCTTATACAGTAATCATTCGAGAAGCTGACCTATCATGTCCAGACAATAGGTAAGTGTCGCATCGGGGGCTAAAAAGAAAGAGAGATCCCCAAATACTTGGGTTATTTGGCTAGTTTAGTGTGTTATTGGATGTGAGATGATGTATAAAGACCCCGCTTGATGGAATAAGGAACGTATTGTCTTACTCTCCTATACCCCTTATACCCCTTACATAGGTTGGTAGTGACCTTATACCGAGAACTGATCTGACCATGTCAATGTCAAAAATGTCGTCGGACGCAAAAGCGATTGGTTATCCCAATACCTCATCGGATGAAAAATATCCAGAGTTAACAATCCAAGGTCCTCTTTCAAGAAGAGGCCACGGCCCAGGGTTACTCCTCCTGATCGACGCGGAGCTTGATCTTCGTAAGCACGAGAAGACTTTAGACCCGCCACCCTTGCATAAATGGGCCGAAGAAGGCTTTGCCGTTGCGCAGTTAAGAGTTATGAAATCTGATAGAATATTGATACATGATGGCATACGCTCGGCGCTCTCCAAGTTACTCACATTGCCGTCTTGCGATCAAACCGAGAAGATTGGAATCATCAGTGAGAAAACATAATATATTACTTTATGTATAAATGAATAATGATATAGCTGACTGCACAACGACTAAAAGCATATTTGCCTATCTTGGAATCCGGCGTACTAGAAGCAATCGAGGCCCATCCCGAGATTTGTACCGTCGTCTGTTACGGTGAACTACTAACGGGTGTTACTACTAGCAAGTTGCCGTTACTAGCACACATACCTGGACCCTTGACGAAAACCCAAGAGCATGACAGTCAAGAAAGGAGTAACGAGAAGAGGTACCACTACGAGAGTGCGAAATCTTTCTTTGCGATTCCCGCACATGAAAACTACCACGCCACTTCGGCCTCAGTGGCCCACACGCGGTCGCTCTCTTTTCTGAAGCCGCTTGTTGGCGCCCCCTATTTCGACCTCGAGAAAGTGTGGGACGAGCACACGTACTGGGAATTCCAAGCGCGGTCGGTCGAGGAGACGATGGCGACCATGGTTGAAGAACCATACGTGAACCACGTGCCAACGCTCACAGGCGGCGTTGGACGACAAGCCCTGACCGAATTTTACAGAGACAACTTCATCTTCAGCAATCCGCCCGACACACAACTTGAGCTCGTGAGTCGGACCGTGGGTATAGATCGCGTGGTCGACGAGTTCCTATTCAAGGCGACTCATGACCGTGTAATAAACTGGCTGTACGTGTTACCGTAGTGCTTCTCCTAACGTAAAAAGTGCGAAGCGGCCTAATCATGTACGTTTGCGTATTTGTAGAATCCCCGGCATCCCAGCAACCGGGCGGTTTATCCGTATTCCGTTCACGAGCGTGGTAAACATACGCGGCGATCGTCTCTACCACGAGCACATCAGCTGGGACCAAGCGACGGTTCTCAGACAGCTAGGCTTGCTCCCGGAGTATCTTCCGTTCCCATATCCAGTTATGTCGGATTCAGGGGCATCTGCTACGAGCTTCGAATATCGTCTCCCCGTTGCTGGAATCGAGAGCGCACATAAACTGGCGGACGAGAGCTCTGTAGATTCGAATGTGATGCTTCGGTATACGTATAGGGAAAAGATGTGAGCTCTACTATCGGATGAACTTACCTGTAGTTTATACTATACTTATTAGTCTGTGCTTAACAACTTAACAACCTCTCGACAACTTAACACCCAAGACATGTTAGAAGTGCTTTACATCCTCATTCCTTTAGCTAACACAGTGTTCTTACTGTAATCAACAACGCAAATAAATTTCTATTAATAGGTTGCGCACGGTTACAGTACCGGCTTTATGTAAATATCCATCCAATGCTTAGAGCCCAAAAGCTCTCGCCAAGAAGATCTCCAGGTTTCAAACCAGCGCTCCGACGTTGGGATCGATGCTGTTTTATAATACTTTAACCTAGGTTAGGTAACTTGAGGAATTGATCGAGTCTTTTCATTCTTTCAATTCCAAGTAATTACCTTGGAGACTTTCACGATAGTAATACATATGATGAATTTTTAATTTAACCGTTGCTATTTGCTCAGGTGGCAAAGGTACCTAATCTAGGCAAGCAATAGACGGACCAACGTTTTCTCGTGGCAATCTTATCGAAAGACTTGCTTGCTGAACCGCACTCTCGTAGGGCGAGACCAGGCTCCGAGCCAAAGGTGACGAGATGAGCTCGAGTAAGGAAGGACTATTAAGTCCAACCTCGAACTACGAGCAAGAGCAGTTCCGCCGTTCCTATGATGCTCGTTCATCATTCGACTCTGATCTTGATGCAACAGAGTTCTTCCAATCCGACCCCCTCACATCCTCCAAACCGTCCACCGCGGCCTACTCTACCCAACCTCGCAATCGCTGGTTGAGGAAACCATGCGGCTGCTTCGTTGGCCGCTCGACTAGATGTATCATTGGCTGTTTAGCTATTTTCGCTCTAGTATGGTTAGCACTTAGCGCAGGCGGCTTCTTCGCATTTAAGAAATATAAACAATCACCTCCGGATGGCCTCTCGCCACCATGGTATCCGACTCCAAAGGGCGGTACGGCGAAAAGCTGGGCCCAGGCTTATCAAAAGGCCAGCGAGATGGTTGCCAAGATGACATTGCCGGAGAAAATAAACGTGACGACCGGGACCGGATGGAAGATGGGTCCGGCCGTAGGAAACACGGGCCCGGCGGTTCACGTAGGGTTCCCTGCTCTGGCGCTTCAGGATGGTCCGCTAGGTATTCGGTTTGCCGACAATGCCACAGCCTTTCCTGCCGGCATCACTGTCGGCGCGACTTGGAATAAAGAGCTGATGTACCAATGGGGAAACGCCCATGCGATAGAAGCTAGGAAGAAGGGAGTCAATGTGATTTTGGGTCCCTGCATCGGCCCATTAGGCCGCATGCCAGCAGGCGGACGGAACTGGGAAGGGTTCGGCGCGGATCCCTATCTCCAGGGCATCGCAGCAGCCCAGTCGATCAAGGGAATTCAAGATGAGGGCGTCATGGCGACTATTAAACATTTCGTCGCAAATGAACAGGAGCACTTCCGCCAGCCGTGGGAATGGGGTCTCCCAAACGCTCTTAGTACCAACATCGACGATCGGACAATGCACGAGCTTTACCTATGGCCGTTTGGAAATGCTGTCAAGGCCGGCGTTGCAAGCGTCATGTGCAGCTACAACATGATTAACAATTCCTATGCGTGCGGCAACTCGAAGCTACTCAACGGCTTGTTGAGAGACGAGATGGGGTTTCAGGGATTCGTAATGAGCGATTGGTTAGCGCAGAGAAGCGGCGTTGGCAGCGCGCTCGCGGGTCTTGACATGACGATGCCTGGCGACGGGCTGTTCTGGGAGGATGGCAAGTCTCTCTGGGGGTCCGAGCTTACGAGATCTATCCTCAACGGCTCGGTTCCTCTCGATAGGTTAAACGACATGGTCACCAGGATTGTCGCGGCATGGTATCAACTAGGTCAGGACGACAAGACCAAGTTTGACCGTAAGGGGCCCAACTTCTCGTCGTGGACAGACGAGCCCGAAGGCGTCTTCGCACCCGGAAGCCCTACCGAGCAAGAGAAAGTCCCAGTTAATCAGTACGTCAACGTCATGGGTGATCACGCCTCCATCGCACGGCAGATTGCAGCAGAGGGAACTGTGTTACTTAAAAACGAAGGACTGCTCCCTCTTCCTCATAAATCTGGCACTAACTCGAGTAAAACGATACGACGCGACAGTCCGCTTCAGATTGCAATATTTGGCGAGGACGCCGGTCCTGGTGACGGTCCTAATCACTGTCCAGATCGAGGTTGCAATCAGGGCACCTTGGCTTCAGGCTGGGGCTCTGGTTCTGTTGAATTTCCCTACTTGGTCACACCCGCCGAGGCACTGACTAAGAGTTGGAAAGACGACGAGGGTGTGAAGGTTTCGACGTATCTAACCAATAAGCCTCCATTCGAAAAACAGCCCGAGATTCTGCAAGACGCTCAGTTATGTATCGTCTTCGCAAACGCCGACTCGGGCGAAGGGTTTAAGGCGTGGGAGGGTGTTAAAGGCGACCGACCCGATCTATTTCTACAAAAAGGCGGCGATGATCTGATCACTCGGGTTGCCCACGGATGCCACGACGGCACCGGCGACGTCCTTGTCGTCATTCACACAGTTGGCCCTGTCCTGATGGAAAAGTGGATTGACCTGCCAAATATCAAAGCGGTCCTCCTCGCGAACTTACCAGGCCAGGAGAGTGGTAACGCCCTAGCCGATGTCATATTTGGAGATGTCAATCCTAGCGGAAAGCTGCCTTGGACTATCGGCAAGTCCCTGGATGATTACGGCGAAGGTGCTAAAATCATGTACCTACCAAACGGTGTCGTGCCGCAGCAGGACTTCAAAGAGGGTTTATACGTCGACTACCGCTATTTCGACAAATACGGGATACAGCCGCGGTTCGAGTTCGGGTTCGGTTTAAGCTATACTACATTCGAGTTCTCTGATTGCATCGTTACCGGGCTGAAGGAGAAGAGCGCCCTCCCCGCACCGCGACCCAAGGATTTTGCAGTTCCTCCAGAATACGATGCTACTATTCCCGACGAAGAAGAAGTGCTCTTTCCTAAAGGCTTTCGTAAACTTGAAAAATACGTTTACCCCTACCTCCATAATATCGATGAAATAATATCAGAACCCTACCCCTATCCCGACGGCTACGACGTTAAGCAACCTCTCTCCGGCGCGGGGGGAGACGAAGGCGGGAACCCTGACCTTTGGGATACCTATGTTACCGTTTCCGTCAAGGTTACCAACACCGGCGGCAAAGCAGGCCAGGTCGTGCCGCAGCTATACCTCGGCTATCCCCAAAGCGATCGTCCGGTCGACTTCCCGGTGAAGGTGCTGCGCGGATTTGATAAGTTTCTGCTGGACCAAGGCGAAAGTAGGACGGTCACATTTAACCTGACGAGGCGAGATCTAAGCTACTGGGACGTTGAGATGCAGAATTGGGCTATGGTCGTCGAGGGTGAATACCGGTTTATGGTTGGTCGGAGTTCAAAAGATTTACCTGTGTCGGGAACTTGGTAGGAGGTATTTAATAAGATATGAAAAGGTCATAGTATAATTAATTATTGTTAAATCTCGCTGATTCCGGGAACGTGATTTGGAAATTATTCAGTATTCATTCATTATTGTATTTCATTTGCCTTTGGTACTCTAGCTGACAATACCTTATACTAATATCTTCAGCTGTTCTCTCTCTTGGATTAAATACTCTTGGAGTGTCGTGAAGCGGAATTTGTATTTTTGTTCAATCGTATCCAAATCAACTGTTAGATCAACCGCATTGGCCCAGAGGTGCCATGCTACAATCGGATTCGTGTCGTCCGTTTCTTCGAGTGTTCGAGCCCGAACCGCAATATGCTTTCCTGTAGCTTTCGCAATCGCATTGGCCACATCCTCTATTGTGAGATTCTGACTGGCTAATTCAATTTCCTCGCCGTCAAATGTAGCTGGATCAAAGAGTGCCATAGCTGCGAACCGCCCGATGTCATCTACATTGATATGTGGGAAAACAACTCCCGGCTTGAACGAGTGGACCAGTTCTCCTCCCTCGACGAGTTCCGGATAAAACACTTGGACGACGGGTGGAAGGTAGTTCGAATGGAACCAAAACGGACGAAGTATCGTGAGATACCTGATTCCTGAGCGACGAACCGCATCTTCAACAAGGGCATCGTTCTTGCAAAACCCCTTCAGCCACTCGCTCCTGTTAAGAGGATTATCCCATTTTTCTCTACTGCCTACCCATCCCGAGGTAGAGGCTACAACGTGCTCTATCCCGGCTTCCTTGCAAACTTTAAGGATATCTGCTGCCTGTCGACCCGGGTCCAAATTGTCTGGCCACGAAACGAGATTGAGATAGACGCCTTTGCATCCCTTAGCTGCATTGCGGAAGACATCGATATCCTCGTTGCTACCCTTGAATAGGACGACGCCTTGACTTTCAAGCTCACGAGCGGCCGGCTTGGTTGGGTCTCGGACCACAGCGTGTATTTTGGCACCACCTTTAAGCAGAGCCGCGATTGTTGCTCTGCCCTGTTGACCGGTAGCAAGAGTGACTAGGAAAGTGGACATCTCGGATAGGAGGTGTAAGGTGTTGTCCAAATCGTAAGAATAGCTTTTGGTTCGTCCGATTATATCGTATTGAAAGACTATGCTGGATATTTAACTATGAACTCCTGACTCCAAGGATGTCTAATATATAGTCATAACATGTCTGATTATAAATCAAATAGCATCTCCGTCGTACTTCGAATTATAAATCATCGAAGCTTCTCACAAGCCAAGCCTTGGCTACCTACCTCTAAGGTATAAGAGAGCGAAGAATAAATAAGCGCTAATTGTAACGATTTGGAAAAAGAACATACCATCTTGAAAAATCTGGTAGAATCTTCTCGTAGAATTTCTCATACGTATTAGGTAGACACGCCATTGTGAACCCTGATGGGACGGGTGAGAAGTGATCAGGTTCGAATAGACGATGGTGATGATGAAGTGTAGCCTACGCTGCGCCAAGCATTGAACAAATAATTTTACGGAGAACTACCTTTAGAAGTGCAATTCTAAAATGTTACTAATAATAGGCTTAAATCTAGGGGTTCAACTACAAGCCCATTTACGGGAGTGTACCCAAAGCTAAGAATCGCGTTGTATATAAGCTAACCGATTCGGCCGCGCTCAACAGTAACCTCATTTGTTTTCTGGTCTTCCCGGCCCACGTGGACGTCAGTTACCCTTAATTCTATGCGATGTCTAATTGGCTATAGTCTAGGATACGTTTTCTTTCTATGGTATCTCCAAACATTCTAGATGCCTGGATGTTGGAAAGGGGGCTACCATGGCTACCTATGACACCGAAGTAGCCTCGGCATTCAAGCAAGCGTGAATATATGTGTTTAGTACTGACGAGACATATAGATGCTGAAGAGTCTTCGAACATCTTCTACTGCGGTGGATATCGAGGGAGCTGGCTTACTGAGGAGTAGAGCGGGTCACGGGTAGCTGAAAATGCATTATACAATTATATGGTTGCGGTGTTATATTATCTCTTTGAGATGGAGTAGCCCACTTAATTAATCTACTAGATATGGAAATCTTTATTAGTGGGAGTCTAGATGATTTATTATCGATCATATCGCCCCTAAGCGAAGTTCCGTAGATGTCCGAATTACACAGTATGACTGTTGGACTGAGAGACATATGGAGAGACATACAAGTAGACATAAATGCCTATAAAAGAATGTAACCAACATCTTCATTATCTTTCTTCATTCATCCGAAGCCCTAGTGATTTACACGTAGTAATATATCCCTAGTTTTACTTCGATATGACGCGAAGAAAAGTAGTCAGGGTCACCAATACGGGCGGCCAAGTGTCTTTGAATTTACATGAAGACACTCTGCTGCGAGACCCGAATGCTAAGAGCGTGGTCGTTTCCTGGTGGAACAAGACACATTGCGTATATCCAGTTCATTTTCAATCATATTCCGCCATCGTTCAAGCTCGCGAGTTGTCAACTCCTCTAGTACCTCGGGGGTCAGGTAGAATCTTTCGCTCGAATGGTCGTCGTTGGAGGTCGAACGTCCGTGCTTCTTAGCTTTCCGATTTTTACCTGTGACAATTAGCTTCTAGGGCTCTTGAAAGAATTTGCCAAAACTTTACCTTCATAGAATGAACATGCCGAAGCCGTGCTAGAAAATTGGCAGTTTGTACAAGCTCCATTGAACAAGTTATTGTTACCGGCAACACACTCAGCACATGGACCACGCGATTTTGTGTGTAAACATTGTTTACACGGGTCCGAGTTGACTTTATCGATCGTGACGAAGGCTGCTAGAGCCGACATTTTCTGCTGTCGCTCAAGATGAAGTTTGGGATGGACAATTGTACCTTTCTCTCGAAGTTGTTTGAGTTGAACAAGGCGGGTGATGTTCTACCTGTTGTGAGCGTTGTTCTGTACATGTTTGATCAATAACGAACATACCTTTTTCTTCTCTATTAGAGAACGAACATCATTGTAGGGACAGGCTCGAAGCTGATCAACAATCCAACTAGTGAGTTCTAGCGTGTTGTTGAAGTCCACATCCTCGTCAGGGGCTACAAGATCCTCCTCTTGCCATTTCCAACTCGATAAGGGTAGAATATTGCCCGACATAATAATCAACGAAAGCTATGGATTTTTGACATGTATGATTATTAAGGAATATATGAGATGCGACAATGTGTACGCGTTGAAAATTAGAAATGCATTGTTATTATGCAGAAGTTTTTAATTTCATTTATTCATTCAACTAGTCCCACCCATTTAGTTTAAACTACCAAGTCCTTCTTTAGATAACTACGTTCATGATTAACTAATTATAGTTAGGTCCTCGGCGGGCGATTACTTGTTTCTTTACTTGACCCGTAACTAGCTAATAAGGCAAGGGTTAAGATTGGTGCTTCAAAAATGCGGTGTACAAAATTTAAACAATCTCTCCTAAACAACAGTAGTTAGGACAATTATAAACTATTGACTCTTGGGATGGGTTAAGTGTTCTTGGAATATCGGAACAATTCTTTGATATCGGCTATGAGATACGTTTTTTTTTCAGCAGGAACTATAAGAATCTAGCCACCTTGGAGATGTGAGTAAAATTCAAGGCTAGCCCATGGCTTTCAAAGAGAGGTGGTGTCACTAAATGTCTCGCCATACTAATTTACTTTAAGCCTCGAGACTGGGCATAACAGTTATGTTTATAGAATGAACAAGCCTATGCTAGTCTTGGTTTGTCGTCGACTCGACAATGTTTAAACTATTATAGCCAAGGAGTTAACCCTTCCACCTAAATTTTTGGTTAGATAAGAATCACTCTTATAATATGACTTAGCCTAGTTGGAATATTCGGACTAGATCATAACAGAAGCACTTTACAACGTCCAATGATTGAGCTGTTAATAAACCAAATACCATTCGGTAGTTATCTAATACTACTTAGCCATGCTCTTGTTCGGCAAATGGACCAGCTACTTCCAGTTGGACGAATAAGCCTTGATATTACCAAATGTGAAGGTATAACAGCAGCCAGAGACAAAATATTCATCTCTTGTGAGCTTTCATCAACTAAGTTGGCCCAATATGTTGTTTTCTATATTTACGAAGCAGTTGCCAGTTGTCAGCGCTCTTATTACATGCGCTGCCTGCCATGGGTTTGTGCAGTCCATCATTGCCGATGGCAAGAATTACACCGGCTGGGACCCGGGTTTCCGCTATCAAAATCCACCGCCAAGCATCCCAGGCTAGACAGCAAACAATCCTGATATCGGGTTCGTCAGTCCCGACTCATTTGCCAACCCTAACATCATCTGTCATAAAGCTGCTACGCCGGGTCAGACATATGTCAACGTAACTTCAGGTAGCACATTGACCCTTCAGTTTTTCACATGGCCAGACAGCCATAAAGGGCCTATTATCGACTATCTGGCTGACTGCGACATAGTCGGTTGCACTGGAGCTAAGAAGAAAAACCTGAAGTTTGTTACGATTGCACAGGCTTCTTGGAAGTCTGGCAACGATTGGGGTTTAGATGATCTGATAAGAGACCAATTCAAGTGGTAGGTCAAAATTCCGGCAACTCTAAAGCCAGGTCATTATGTGTTACGCCATGAAATAATTACCCTCCATGGTGCCTCTAATGTCGGTGGTGCTCAGGCATACCCCTAGTGTATCAACCTACACGTCTTGGGTGCCGGATATAAGTCCATCAGTGGCGACGTGCCCGCTACCAAGTTTTACAGGGAGAACGACCCGGGCATTTCATTCAATATTTACAGCAACATTACCAGTTATCCCGTACTAGGCCCTGCTAATATCTGGACTGGTATATAAAGTTCCAAGCTCTAGGCTCAAAGGTATCACGAGGTAGAGCAAGAAGCATGAAAGCAACTTCATTGCGGAGCCTACGGCTATATGTACTAATAGTGTCCTTTGTTTTAAATATCCCATCTAGTATCTTGACACAGGGCCAGAAGATAAATGCAATCGGTAAATTATACGGAATAAGATGTTGTCAGATATAAATAGTGCAATAGAATAAAAGATATTACGAAATTATTTCTTAGTGGTACAGTGGTATGTTCAACAATTTCTAACTGATCATTACATGCCTTTATCCTTGATATTTTTGTAATATATTTATAATATTAACATCGTGTAAGATAATAATCGTCTAATCACGGACATTAAATTGAACTATTTTCTTTGAAAACCCTCATTTCATCAACATCCTTTCTTGTTACATGAATATTTAATTCTTTATCATGTCACCTAATTTTTCCTGTCTTTTATTATGGCTGCCCTCCGTTGGATATACGATCAGATGTCGCAGTATATGCTTCAAGCTTTCAACATGTCAACCTTAATCCTTTGATTAAGAAGCTACTTACTGTTTCCCCTGACTCGTTTATCTTTTGTATCAGAGGCTACTCTGTCGTGCTTTCGATATGCCCTGGCGTGGTAGCAAGAGTAGCACTTAAAGAAGGTGACCTACATTTGCGTCACGAGTAAGAAATAATCGAATCACTCTGCTAATCAGAGTGTCCACACGCTTTACAGTGGCATCTTTCACGGGATAGATCTCAGTTTCATGCAATTTATAGGAAACCATACTCTGCACGACCGAATGTCTAGAAAAAAGAAAGTTGGACTGTGATAATGCCATCAGTTATTGGCAGAGCCACAGCAGCAGAGACTTTACTGAGCTGATAGTTTTAAGAGAATGGCTTATCAATATCCGGTAGCCAATGGCATGCGCTGAGTATGATGATTTCCGGCCGATTACTATTTAGAGGGCTAGAAATTTCCGAGACGGGATGCTACTGCGGCTTACAGGTTTGAAAAAAGAAGGTCTATTTCGTAGGGCAGCATGCATGTCACAACTAGGCACAGGTTGGCAAGGGTATCTTCTTCGCTGATACCTTATTTCCGGTGGGGTTTACATTGAGTACGTAACATAACGAATCTCGTTGTGTGATTCGTGTGAGCCGTATGAGTCGTGTGACTTACAGTACCTTGGTAGACCTTGATGGATAGATGAGATTGGGTATTGAGGCAGGTGAATGGGTGTGGTATAGTACATGTATGCAGGCATGATGACCGTCAAAAGGCGGTCTGTATTAATCAAATTGATATTATGTATGAGAAATTGGGTATGATATAATATTAACATAACATGAATTAATTTTTCTAGGTCTTATTAGAGGTAGGTACTTATCGTGACCTCATATTCTATCTACGCGTGGGGGAAGAAGATGGGGGGGTTTTGAGAGAGAGAAGATTTTGATAATAAATCGGAGTTTAAACTCGTAATTTTTGCATAGGTGATAAGTGACAGGTAGGTACCTACCTAAGGAAGGTACCTAACCTAATGATTTCAGGGGAAAGCTGACTGATGGATATATGCATATTTAGGTAAATATTCATGAGGTAATGTCCCTTTTATTGAAATATCTCAGCTCTATGTAGCCGAACTTTAGCCGAGCCTCGATCACCGATTGCATTCTTCCGTAATTTGCAACTTACAACTCTCAGTCGTTGTTCTCCTATCACATATCCATCTTGAGCAACCTAGATCTACGTCAGCCTCATATCCCGTCTTATGTATGTACCTACTGTAACAGGGTCACATACAAAGTAACGGCCACTTGTGCATACCTACCTAGGTAAGCAGTTAGATGATCGGCCGGGAGCACCGGTAAACCAATCATCACCTTCACCGGAATACCCGAGGGATCAAGCACGTCAAGTCCGCGGGGTTATTTATCACGTATTATAATACCCTTTTTGAAATATGGCATTGGCTTCGAGAACTCGTTGCAACATACCTTTTTTACTTTATGCAGTGCCTGGTCGTGATGGTCGCTGGTCCTCCTCTCGGTATGTAATGATCAATCACTTCTCTGGTGCAGACTTTGGTTCGCTTAGTTGACACATGCACCCAATTGTTTCTCGCTATGAACCGAGATCTCGGAATTCAGAGTAGTATTTTGGTATGCAAGTTACGATGCCCGATTAAGCATCGCCTACCGCTTCCCGTTCGAGCATTATACGCTATACATAACGGTATCGAATCAAATAAATATCTCTATCCGAGCAACACCGTTGCACGTTCCGTCCCGACATGGACATGCCCGTGGTAGCTAGTGCGTGCTACGCGTATTCACGCTGCATGCGCAATCCTCCTATAGAGAGCAGACCTGTATCTTTGTTTTGTCTGTTGCAAAGATATAGCTTTCTTCCAAGATCAAGCTAGGGAAAGGCTGCATGAAGATGGGCTTTCCCTTCTGTCCTTTGTTTGGTCTGCGGCCCGATTGTTACCTGATTCTGACCGACTTTCAACGGCTCTACCTGGCACAATCGCATTTCCTCACCCCACGCCTCGAAGGCAACATCTCTCAACCCCACTTATAACAAGAACGTTTCTAAGGTAAACGAGCCAAATCATCATAGTACTGAGTGTACTAGGTCATACGTGTATCCTCAGACCACTCGTTCAAGTTCTCAGCTAGCGATAAGAGTGGTGCTGGGGTGACGTTGGGGTGTATGTAATGGGTTGCAACTGGTGAGCTGTGTGTAAAATATCTAACGTTGACGAAAAGCAAATGTCCTTTTACCACTCATCACTCCTGAAGATCTCAACAATGTCCAGTCAAACATTAGGCACTAATGCGCTCCAAAGACACATCGCTCTACTTGTTTACTTACTTCATCTAACCCCCCCTTGTCCTCTGCTTTACTGCATACCACTTAGTAGTGGCTTGATCTGTTATTGGCGAGGCTACCAGGCACACTTTTTATCCCATGAGAGATCTTCAAGGCTTTAAAGTCGAGGTGCTCTTTTCGACCGATCTTTTCGACCGTAGGAGGGTCTCATCAACTCGAGCATTGCTTTTTTGGTTCTTTTGGTTTATTTCTCCTGTCTATCACTACTGGAAGAAGTAAACGTTGAAGTCCTTTATCAGTCGACATATATATGAAAGCTGCCATTAAATACGAGAGATACTTGAGGTAACGTAACCCCCACTGCCGTTAATCCTGGATGAGGTAGTCCCTGTAGAAACTACCTTTCAACACTATCCCTCCAAGACGCTTTGGAAATTCGCTAAAGAGTTATTATTAACAACTACTACTGTATTGGAGTTTGGTGGGCCTAAATACTCTTGTTTTAGCAAGCATCCAAGGCTATCCACAACCTTTCCAGGTTTTCATGTGGCGATCCGAATGGAAAGTCTGGGGTAGACTCCCCAGTTCCGGGATACTTCGCTCGTGAGAATCACCGCGGTTAGAATTAGCCTAATCAGAATCGCTTAGGATACTGTCCGGCCATTGTGGTTTGACGCTGTAGTTACACAGTGATGGGCCATGACCAGTTTGTGACGAAATTTTCAGCCACGATACGCGCCAACCTGGTGAAAAGTCAAGAAGTTGGGCTGCTTGCCATTACAGCCGTCTATTATTCTCGAGCCGGCTTACGCTAGCACAGAATTGTTGACTTCCTACCATAGGCTATACGATGGATTTATTATATTCATATTTGGCCATGTGTAGCTCTGGCGTAGCAAGTGGAAGCTTACCTTGGCTCCCGCCCCTATCGGCTAGTAGGCCATTACTCAAAGCCTGCATCGGCAGCAAGAAAAAGGAGTATGAGCAGAACATCCTATGTTTTCTAAAAGTCACACTGGGAGTATTAGTAGGGACTGCCGACTTTGAGCCATTTCCCGACACGTAGGCGGTACCTTTCGTGAAATGATTCCGCGTGACCTTTCTCATCTAAAGTTCTACACCTAGGTTGGTCATACTCTATCGTAAGCTATGCCAGATCAGGCGAAAATGCATCGTCATTTACTCCATGTTTAATCATAAGCCGCACACAGGTTCTGCTTATACGGCTTTCGGGTCGTATTTGGACCAGGCTATGCATGTATCAAACGATGAAACCGCCTATGACCCTATCCACCAAATATGTTCTCGATCCCGAAGTCTAGAGTAAAGGATCCATATCCAGGAAGGCATATACCGGCCAATATATATGGTGACCTTAGATGTACTTAGTAAGCCGGGAAGATGCCGATCACGAGAGGCTCCGTTCTTGGACCTACGGCCACTGCAACAAAATCAAACATAGAAGTTAGATGATGAATATGATTTGAGGGATACATGCTTCATATGGGCCGGTGAGGCTTGCTCTAGCTAGAAGATATGTTAGTCCTACGATGGGTATTGATGCCACTCCTACACTTATTAGGCATATTTCATGTAGGACTGAGAAGCTAATGAAGATCCTATCCTGTTGAATCAATTACGGGTTACGGGTCTATAGTTAAGAAGCTCGATTATTTACTATATACTAAGAGAAATCAAGTATAGGACGCGATGTAGCGGACATACAACTCGGTGTGTAAGATGCCATGTGGGATATTGATGTATCCACCTTGGCCAAGGATTGATAGGATTGATAATTGCATCCCGAATGTTTTGAATACCTATTTACCCCTCATCAAGAACACTAGAAAAATAAAATGGCGGTCTCGACTTAGCTGTAGCCCCTCATTATTTATTTTCAAAATCTGTATCATCTGTATTTCGTACCGAGCATGTTGACATTGGTATTTCTTATTTCCCCTTGAGCTGAAATAAGCTATGGAAGATGGTGGTGTGGAACATATATACGCATATATTCATTTTAACCAACCAACATATTGTCCCGCTCATATATACCTTACTTATTTTTCATATATATCCCGCCCGTCCCGTCTTGTCAGCTCGTCTCACAGTGAGAGCGGTAGCTCGAAACGCTTCAATCGATATCACTGCAGCCTAGGTCTTCCAAGGTCCTGTTTTTACGAACAGGCTATTCATCATACACATAAATTGTTTTTTGCTAATAAATCGACGAGTAGTCGCATGCTGGCTATACGTAATTGGAAGTTCAGACAGGGTAACCGTGTCGGCATAGATGGTCACACCGTCTCCTATGAATCCAACTTGAATACTGGGCTGAACGTGGTAAGAAAATCCTTTCTTCACTAGACAATGGGCAACGAATGATATAAGACTATAATACGTTACAATACGTATAACTAGATGCAGCTAATTGTACCTACATGTAGTTCGTGACAATATTATGCACTGCCCTGGGAAGTACCTAGCGGGACGAACCCCACAGACCGGGGACCTGCTACAAAGATCAACAGACTATTTTTCCTTTTTCTCTTTTCCTTCTTTGCACTTCATCACCTTTAAGGATATCCAACGTCTCTTCAACTACTAGGTTAGCTATATCAGCTTCCCGCCTAGTAGGAAGCCATATGACCACTTAGCCCCTCCCCTATACTCACACTACCTGTATTAGGAGCATTAACACGTTCTCTCGCTCCCACACCTCCTAGCCCCCCCTTGTCTATGTCGGCCTTGATCCTTATTCGTTGCCGTCTGGTAGTGCAAACTACGATTGGCATTTAACGTCAACATACTTGTGGGCCGTTTCTTACCAATTTACAACTGTCAACTCTCCCAGCACCAGGGATAACATGGCGTGGCGTGGTATGGACGTATTGCCAACTTCCAATCGTGGGACTAGCTCCCACCTAGCTAGCCGTCCTTGTATTACATTTACGTAGGTCCTTTATATCTCTTTACTGAAGCCTTACTCGACGTTACTAGTGTATGTCTCTCGCCGAAGCTGGACACCTTCCTTTCCCGAGCCTCTCTGTTAGTAGTCACTAGTAACGATATTAGTCTCTATTACTCTCATCTACCCTTCTCTACATCTAGTGCCTCAAAAGCACTAGTAACTAATCCTTTGTTGTCGTGATTGGGTCACTGATCGTTTCTGATATCCTGGCCCGCATCAAGGAGTCGTCTACTTTTTACTTTAATATTCGCTAGCATCCACCAAGTCTAGAGAAGAGCATACGTGACACTTATAGGAACGGTTAGAGTTAGTCATTTCCACTTACAAATCCTATCACGGCTAGTCCGCACCACTTCAACTACTTTCGGGGTTCGCCCCAAGCGAGTACTATAGTTTATTATTTGATCAGGCCGCTCTCAGGGGCTTCCCATTACTTCCCTTACCTTTATCTGCCGCACTCCTCCCGGATCAAGGCGACAATACGAACACGCCCACTCTTACCTGCTTTCTATCCATATGGCTACCCCCGCCCACTAAACTCAATTTCGGCTTTCCTTTTGGGGTTTATCCAGGGTCTTCCAAACGTCAATATTCCCTTCGACAGTCTTGACTTCTAGTCCGACGGCTTGAACACCGATCGAAGATCTGGGCGAAAGCTTTCTCCGGATTCGAGCGGGAAACTTACTTCTAGACGCCTCTACCTAAGAGAGGAACAGAAAGGTCATATCTGGGATCCAGCCTGACCACAAAGGGGTCTATTATTACTTCTCCAGAACCCCTAGTCCCGGTTTAATCGTCCATATCCCCCTTCGATCATCGGTGCCATCTTCTCTAACGTATGCGTCCTAATTTATTCACACGTGAATTTCATAGGTACCTATAAATCCGCGACTCATGTCAGCTAAACATTTCGCCGGGCGTCTTCCGAACGCTTGGAGAAGAACATTTCACACTTCTCGCTCGTTGAGGAAACCTAGTGGTGAAAATGGGACCAGTGCCGAACGAGCGTGGACCAACCCGGCATATCATCACACCAGGTGGAGCGGGCGCTCCGTGTTTGCTTTGACAGCCACCGCCAGCCTGTTAGGATTCGGCCTTGCTTCTGCGACACTCCAAGGACCTCCTAAGCGTGTTGTCACGCTTTTTGATAGCAAGACGCCAATGCCTCAATACGCATCATTAGATGAGATGGAGGACGTAAGTCTATATATTACCCTACTTTAGAAAAGTAGATGTAGGCCAAGATGCAAAGCCTACTAAGTCCCTTGCTAAGTTTATTATAGGCATTAAAAGAGATTCGCCGTGAGCTTGCCAAAAGTGGTGAGGAGGAAGACATCATAAGTACAGATCCAGAAGACCTTCTGGCTCATGGCTATTCCGAATGGTCGACAACGAATCCGGATGGCTTACCGGTTGCGGTCGTGTATCCGCGTTCGACAGACCAGGTATCGATACTCGCGCGAATTTGCTATAAATATCGGGTACCTATTATCCCCTATTCGGGAGGCTCTAGCTTGGAAGGGAACTTCTCGGCTCCTTTCGGCGGCATCAGCGTTGATTTCGCGTACATGGACCAAATTATCCAGTTCAACAAAGATGACATGGATATTGTCGTCCAGCCAAGCATTGGTTGGCAAGATCTAAACGATCAGCTAAGCAGAATGGGTAGCGGTCTTTTCTTCCCTATTGATCCTGGTGAGTGAGCCCAGCCCCTGAGGTGAATTTACCTCATTGCTATACGGCATAGAGGAAAGTTCATTCCTTGGGATGATCACATCTCCTATTTTACATGTATTCATTCTCGAGATGAAGCCTCGCAAAAAAGGAGACTAACTAAACTCCTAATTCTAGGCCCAAGCGCCAAGATTGGTGGCATGGTTGGTACCAATTGTTCTGGCACAAATGCAGTTAAATACGGCACGATGAAAGATTGGGTCATCAACTTAACCGTAGTATTGGCAGACGGAACCGTCATTAAGACGCGAAGACGTCCAAGGAAGAGTTCGGCAGGTTACAACCTCAACGGTTTGTTTGTCGGTTCCGAGGGAACTTTAGGCCTCGTCACCGAAGGTAAGCATTAATCCTCCCTTTTTTGTTATAATATAGGTAAGCACTAACAATTTGTAAGCTACTCTAAAGCTTGCCGTCGTCCCTGAAGAATTCTCCGTGGCAGTGGTAACTTTCCCCACAATCCGTGATGCCGCTTCCGCAGCGGCGGAGGTCATGCAGACCGGCGTCCCCATCGCAGCTATGGAAATCATGGATGAGGTTCAAATGAAGGTCGTCAATTTAGGTGGAGCGACAGCGCCCCGGGTATGGAAAGAAGAGCCGACGCTTTTCTTCAAATTCTCTGGGACAAAGACCAGCGTAAAGGAAAACATCACCCGCGTTCAAGCCATCGCAAAAAACAATAAGGGCAGCAATTTCGAATTCGCCAAGGATCTCCGAGAGCAGAAGCTCCTGTGGTCAGCAAGGAAGGAATCTTTATGGTCAATGCTGGCTCTGAGAAAAGAAGGCGAGGAAGTCTGTAAGTTGTCCCTCTTCGGTTCTGGCTCTTGAGATGTGTCTAGTTTCATGGCAAGACATTCGTTTACAGCGGTCCTCGATATTCCTGATCGCTTCATATGAGACGTAAAGATTCTAAACCCTCGCTAACCGATTTTCATAGGGTCTACCGATGTCGCAGTCCCGTTCAGCAGGTTAGCAGACATCATCGAAGTCAGCAAAAAGGAGATGGACGAGCTAGGTCTATTCGCCAGTATTCTAGGCCACATCGGGGACGGCAATTTTCACGAGAGCATTATCTACAACCGGACGAAGAAGGAAGAACTCGATAAAGTAGAGAAGTGCGTGAAGAACATGGTCAAGAGAGCACTGGATATGGAGGGGACATGTACGGGCGAGCATTCTGTTGGCTGGGGCAAAAAGGACTCGCTCTTATTAGAGGTTGGCCCAGACACGCTGGGTGTCATGAAGCAGATCAAGTCGGCGCTCGATCCCCTGTGGATTATGAACCCGGGCAAGATCATGGACCTGCCTTGATGACGCCTCCCCCTCCCCCCCCTCCCCCCCCTTTCCACCCAATCTCTTGTGTGAGGGAGAAACGGTCTCACAATTCGGCGCATGAGAGGGATAAGACATGGAAGAAGAAGAAGTTTGCTAGCATGTTTTGCATATGGGTTATCGGAGAAAAAAGTTGCTTGTCCCTTTTTTTGGGTTTGATTGGATAGGTAGCGGGTAAACAGGATCTTGCATACCTCATCATGGGATAGTATCAATATGGCCTTTTAGATATCATTGAAAATTTATTTATGTATTTCGTTTAGATGGACTTCTTACTGGTTTCTATCCAGGATCTCCTCGGTGGGTTTGGGGTTTTACTTTATCGAATAATATCTTAAAAAGCGCACCACTCCTCGGTGCTCGAGAAATTGGTCCCTATGGTTTATCTCGTATAACTAATCGTACTGTATATACTACATAGGTAGATAGCAAATAAGTATCCCCATCTAATTATTATATACAGCTCCCGCCCATACGATAGCTTCATTGTAAGGAAGTTATTAGTATCGTTAGTATAAATCAAATACTATAATGTAAGTACATGCCAGTAGCAATATACCTAGTTGGAGTTTAGGACTGGTCGTACTAATCATCCGAACACAATAGATTTTAAGACTCTGGAGCAATTTTGATTCAGTTGAGCATCTCATAACTATGTGAGTCATTATACTAAGATAAAATTCAAGGTACAAGATATGCGTGTGAGCAAGCGGTCTGCGGCGTTTCGGCTAGATGCAGGATGCTTTACATTATGAGTGGAAACATTTCAAGCGGTATTGGTTTGCATAAAGGTACCTAGGTAGGTAGGTACCTATTTATAAAACAATCTTCGGATACCAAACTAGAGTTTACGATTAAGTCGAGTGCTTAATGCCAACTTCTAAGAACAAATTCAGAGTAGGTGTGACCTAGCAGTACCTTAGATATCTCCACCTATGTTTACATGTACCTTACGTACTCATCCTATCGCATTGCCATGGTAATTGCCAATCCGGTTGGGGAAGCTGCATTTATCTTAGGTATGTACTTGGGTACTTGCTCATAGGAGACTTTAAGGAAAGAAGGAAGTAACCTTAGGAAGAGGTAGTTATGTAGTCACTAACCTAGTAGTTTAGGTTGTATTTGATATAATTTAGGCGACAGCATCCTTCCCTTGATCAATTTTTGCATCACACCAAACACCTTCATCCAACTAATTTATCTTTCTCTTCTCTATCAAGCTTTCGACCTAAGCTCTACTAATCATTAACTTTCTTTTCTTTACAGACAATCATGTTGATGGAATTCCTTCGTTAACCCAAACAAGACGCTCAATGTTAGTATATCTCCAGGTTCCTTCACATCTATTCGCACTCTTTCCATCACTATCCCATTGATTAAGTCGACACTTAGCAAACAACCTTCATCAAACACACTTACCAATGTCTCTTTCAATTCTGGATCTCCTTCCACCTCGATCCTTCCCACTTTACTACTCACTTCTGCAGTAACTCCTGCTTTCTTCGGACAACGACTCGGTCTTATAGTTCACTTTAGCTAACAAAAAACATGATCTAGTCGAAGTTTCACCTTAAGCCTCCTAATATAATGGCTCGTGAAGCTCGTAAATCCCGTGGAGGCTCAAGCCTTTATCGACCACCTGCCTCTTCGTTCCTTAGAGGCAGTACTCAGAGATTGGAAGGGGGAGGTAGTGTCCCTCCCGAGGATGATCTCTATCAATCGTCTAATAACATACCTCCACCTAATTCAAGAGGCCTAGGAACTCTCAAATCTCCAAACAAGAATCGAGGTGGCTCCAATCACGCGCATAGAGGAGCCCGTAACCATATTCGAAGAACCCCTCCAGCCTACGGTTCATATCAAGGTCAGCAGCCACGTCGTAATACAGATGTGCAATCTTACCCTGTAACATCGACCCCAAAACGTCATGGGCAGTCAAATCCCAAATATGGATCTGAGGCTCTCCGATCAACTAATACTCTCGGCATTAAGCCTGAGTGGTCATCGTGGGCTGATATCAGCCTCCGTATACGCGGCCTCCCGCCCAATACTACCACATTTGACCTATGGTCTCACTTCAAGAAGGACGGGGAGGTCGTTTTTATCGAGCTCTTTGAAAATAATAATGGGACTCGAGAAGGAAGTGGCCGCATCCGCTTCTCACCGCCTCCTATTCGTCAATTCTGGGACAATGTAATGGTACTCAACATTCAAGGTCAATCAGTCAAAGTGAAAGTTGAACTTGAGAAGGAGAGACGGGAGCGACGAGTACCTGGTTCTAATAACCGTAGTTACCCGCCATTTTTGAGTATTACAATGGTTGCGCTTCAATTCGGGGTGCTTGCGCGTGAGGATGAAGTGATGCCGTTGCAAACAATCCAAAACAACATGAGAGGTCAATTTTCTCTAGCATCTGATCTGTATCAGAAAAAACTAGAGATTGCATTTACATGCAGCATCACAGATCCACGTCGCGAAGACCCTAGCATAAAACACCTTTCACCTATTGGAGAGATGGAACATACGCTGCAATACAAAGCAAAATTTCCATTTATACATGTCAAAAAGATCGTCTTTATAGACATCGATGAGAACACATGGGCGCTACTTATCCACTTACCTAACCCGCCCCTTTTCTATAGAAAATGCGACTACGCCAACTCACATTCAAGCAGCAAGAACACTTGGAAAGACGAGCGCGATGCATGGAACCGAATTGTCGACATTGCTTACGACACATCATGGTTCAGAGACGAACCCGTCCTACTACCTAGAACCAATCGGTTTATTAACATTGGAAGATGGACTACTTACCGGCTCTTGTTCACGAAGTCTTCTCTCGTTGCATGGGAGGAAATGAAAGCAGCTCTCCAGGAATTCAACATCGTTATAGATCAAAAAAGCTCAAATGACATCAAGATAGTTCCATCGTTGGTATCAAGCTTCTGGGATGCACTTGAACCTCAACAGCCTGGCGTAGATACGTCTAAAGCCAATTTAGCACTTCTCGCCGACACTGAAGACATATATCTTCCCTACGACGTCCGATATCAGCTTGAAGCATGCATCTCCCAGGGTATTTTCAACGAGGTTAACATTACTACTGAGTTTCTCCGAAGGCTGGCAAACCTCTCGAGGGGTCGTACTAAACGTCGGGATAGAGCAAAAGACCTCTTGACGTATGTATTGCAGTCTCGTGTCGAAAGTCGCATCGAGAGCCGGGACAAGCTTGATGAGAAAAGGATATACGATCCGATGTCGCTTTTTGAAGACAGAAAAGCGACGGGCCACTACCCGGAAATCTCACTCCCAAGACACTGCATATGGGTCAGAAAAGTAGTAGTCACACCTACAACAATGTATCTCAGTAGCCCAGCACCGGAGCCGTCAAACCGCGTTCTGCGTCAGTACACCAACTACGAAGACCGGTTTATACGTGTTCAATTCACAGATGAGCTTATTAAGGGTCGTATTTACTCTGATCCCGATACTACGCGAGACAATGCTCTATTTAATCGAGTACATCGAGCATTACAGAACGGTATACGGATTGGCGGTCGTCATTTCCAGTATCTTGCCACTGGGAACTCTCAATTTCGAGAACACGGCGCATACTTCTTCTGCCCAACAGACTTCTTAACTTGCGATAACATCCGGAACTGGATGGGCGACGTTAATCACATCCGAGTCGTGGCCAAGTATGCTTCCCGGCTTGGACAATGCTTCTCGACAACGAGGATACCCAAAGCATCGCCAATCGGCCAAGCAATTGTACACATTAATGATATTGAGCGTGACGGCTGGTGCTTCACCGATGGAGTTGGAAAGATAGCATTCAGCCGCGCAAAGTTCCTCATGCAGAATCTTGACATGACTAGGACCACAAAAACTCTCCCGTCGGCTTTCCAGTTTAGGCTCGGGGGTAGTAAGGGGATTCTAGTACAGTGGCCCGATGTGCCTTTCAACGAGGTTCACCTACGACCATCGCAGAAGAAGTTCAACGCAGTTTCGAAGGGCCTCGAAATTATCAAGACGTCTAGGTTTTCTGTCGCAACTTTAAATCGACAGACTATTACTATTCTAAGCTGCCTTGGCGTACCAGACGAGGCTTTTGAGGAGATGATGAAGAAACAGATCGCCGACTACGAGCGTGCCATGACTGATGCCGAATTTGCTATGCAACTACTTAGCAAATACGTTGATCAGAATGGGATCACCACAATAATGGCACAAATGATTGCAGACGGGTTCATGGAAACCAAAGAACCCTTTTTTATGATCCTACTACACATTTGGCGTGCCTGGTCGATGAGACTACTTCGCGAGAAGGCTCGTATTATGGTTGACAAGGGCGCATTTGTTTTTGGTTGCGCAGATGAGACTCGCACGTTACGAGGTCATTCAGACGCAGCCGAATTTAGCCAAAGTAAAGACCGGAATACTTTGCCACAGATTTTCTTGCAAGTACCGAAGATGGGTATGAGGCCAGGAGAGCAAGGTGAATACACCGTTATAACTGGAATATGCGTGCTCGGGAGGAACCCATCGCTCCATCCTGGAGATATTCGAGTAGTGGAGGCCGTAGACGTTCCGGCGTTAAGACACCTCCACGACGTTGTTGTATTCCCCACGATTGGAGACCGCGATATTCCCTCTATGTGTTCTGGGGGAGATCTTGACGGGGACGATTACTTTGTGATATGGGATCCTCGGCTTATACCTACGGAGTGGAACCACCCCCCTATGAAACAGGACAGTCTTAAGCCAAAAGAACTTGATCGGGATGTCAGACTAACGGATCTCATTTCATTTTTCGTCAGCTATATGAAGAATGACTCGCTCAGCACCATTGCTCATGCCCACCTGGCCAAGTGCGACGCATTAACCGATGGTCCCAAGGACCCGCAGTGCATCGAGTTGGCACGCCTACATTCCAATGCTGTCGACTACCCAAAAACTGGACAGGAAGCTTACCTGAGAGCGTCGTTGCGACCAAAAAACTACCCGCACTTTATGGAGAAGTCACCAAGCAGAACATATCGCTCGATAAAGATTCTTGGTCGACTATACGACCAAGTGGCGCAGATTGAATTTAAACCGGAGTTAGACAGCACATTCGACCAGAGAATTCTTCGTAGATATTCGCTAAAAGACGAGCTATTAAAGACAGTGAGGGTGGTAAAAAGACAACATGATAAGGCTATGCGACAAATCATGAATCAGTATGATATTGAAACTGAATTCGAAGCCTGGTCAACATTTATGATGTCCAAACCCCGACTTGGAGGCGAATACAAGCGGCAAGAGAATATGGAGCCAGTAATGACGAGTCATAGAGAACGCTTCAGGGATGCTTGCATCAAGCTGGCGGGATCCAGAGATCCTGACGCCTTATATCCCGTGGTAGCAGCTACCTACCGCATCACATGGGAAGAAGTGCAGATCGCACTAGGGCGAGTGCCAGCAGCCGCCGGGGAAGCAAAACCAATGGTAGACACGATGCCGTTGATTAGTTTCCCGTGGGTTTTTGAGTACGAGCTAGGTCGAATAGCCATGGCGAAGGACGAATTCGAATTAGAGGAGGTACCCAAGCCGACGACAGCACCATTAGATGATGACTACACAGGCGACGATGACGAATTTATGCAAATCATGGGCGCCAGTATCAGTAAATCGGAGGAAATGGATGAAATTAGAAGCCTCTATGCTGGTCAAAGCATACAAGCGACCCAAGTGACAGAAGTGGTCGAGGAGCAATCCACTACCCACGAGGAACTAGTGGAGCTGGAAGAGGACGAAGATACGGGTATGGATGCTCTATCTAGACTGGCTGACTAGTTTACATGATAACATGCCCACCCAAGAGTGTTAGGATGGTATATGAGACATGATGAGAAAGTTGACCTGCAAGAGGTTGGAGTTGTGCGATGTGTTCACGATCAGGAGGGGGGAAGACATGAGGTGGTTTTAGATAGCTAAATTAGCCAAAGTAGCCGTGCACCATAGTTTGCTGTCTCTTGACTTAATAATATAGCAGTGAATTCCCGATTTGAACTAATGCTCATTGTAAAAAAGAAGTTTGAGAGGAAGAAAGTTGACAATAAGCATCACGATACTGTCTGTGAGTGCAGTGCATGAGGTGGGTGAATGGATAAATGCATAGTTACCTACCTAAGGTATATATCCATTGGTTAGATACATAATACGTAGTTAGTAAGTTAAGGTAAGTTTGGCGGAAGAGGGTTGATCCTCAAGCGAAAAAAGGAAAAAGTCTTGGCAACGCACAATTTCCCAATGCCGACTCGCCCCAACTTCAGGCCTCATCGCCCCTCGATTGATGATTGATTGATTGATAGAGCTACGATATTCTGACGACCAAAGAAAAATATCGCAATTCCTCTCGAGGTAAGTTAGGTTTATCTATATATTTTTTATTTTTTTGAGATTCTGTAAACATTCAATCTTGTTTGTTTGTTTTTTTTGTCGTAAACAGATTTTATTAAGCTGTCCCGCACCAAAATTCATCGACAAAATACAATAGCTAACCACTATCTCAGCTTATTTAGCCCTTCTGCTCTCTTTCAACCCACCAACCATTCCACCCCGAACACCGGAATAGAGATACCTCTGCCCACAACCATGGCGGACGTGCAGGAGATCCTCAAGAAGAAGTTCGGCGGCGCAGCGCCTTCGCGTACCGGTACGTAATATGGCCGAATTTTTAATTTCCATTAAAGAAGCAAGCGATTAATAAAAATTGTGGTGCGCAGGTGGAAAGGGAACCCCGCGACACAAGCAAAAGCGGAATGTTGCTCGAAGCGCCAACGACGACAAGAAGCTACAGGCTACGCTGAAGAAGCTCAACACCCAGCCTATCCAGGCCATCGAGGAGGTCAACATGTTTAAGAGTGACGGAAATGTCATTCACTTCTCCGCTCCTAAGGGTGAGTTTTTATTTTTCTTTATTTATTTATTTTTATTCTTTTTGTCTCTTATTTTATCTTTTAAATCACTTATATATGCACACCTGTGTATATAGAAATAGGTATAAAAAATCACTTGCTAATACCTACTAGTTCACGCTGCGGTTCCCTCCAACACATTTGCTATTTACGGCGCTGGTGAGGACAAGGAGCTTACGGAACTTGTCCCTGGCATCCTGAACCAGCTCGGACCCGACTCCCTAGCTTCTCTCCGAAAACTAGCTGAGAGCTACCAGAGCATGTCCAAAGAATCCAAGGAGGCGGAGGCGGACGCAGATGATGACGACATTCCTGACTTGGTGGCCGGCGAGAACTTCGAGAGCAAAGTCGAATAAACAACTTTTTTAATCGGCACACCTATTACAAGCGGACCAAAGATACCAGACTTACTCCCAATCCAAACCCACCCTGCCAACCCTTTTCTCATTTTTACGAACCGAAAATGAAGTACGCGGAAAGATAATATAATGGAACGGAACGCAAATAGAAACAACGGGAATGAATATGGGGCATTTGGTCGAATCTGGTTTGATGGTGGTATTTTCTCTCTCTATCTCTCATGTTCTGTCTCTCGCGCAAGGAGGAAAGGTCGGCAAGGGAGTTCCTCGGTAGCTGTCCTTTTGCAATCAATTAGGGGCGATGGTGGGATTTCCCCTCTCCTCCCCTGCCCACCATCGTCGTCATCATCATCATTTTAGGTAGTTTGGGCTGGGTGGTTGGCTTCTGGGTCCGCGAGGGGCTCGGGCCTCCCCATTTCCCACCCATCCCCTACGGTAGCAACTTGCGTTAGTCGTATTTTGTTCCTCCGCCAGGTTCTGCTAGCAGGTTTTACCTTTGATACGCAGGGCGTGGCAGTGAGGAATCGATGCTGCTACTTGTGCGAAATAAGAAGAAATACGTTGTAAACGTCTTGTTTATTGACCGCCTTGCGTGTGCATATTGTGCTTTTGAGTAGGATATATATGAACTAACCTACCTACCTACTATAATTACAGGTTGAAGGTTTCATCGCCTAGATTCCTTACCCATCCTTTTAGTGCTTCCGCTCTAGCTTTGTCTTTGGCTCGCCTTCGAGGCTCTAGTAATGCACAGCCCTTCATCTCGCCGTACGTCTCTGCCGTAAGCGCCTTTCGTATATCAGCAATAGCGGAAGTATTCACAGGTTCTACCTCTTTCCCCTGTCCCGCTCGTAGTAAAAGTAAATCGGTTACCTCAACAGCAAGTCCCCATATCCTCCGCCTCGAAGCGAAGCTGGCCCCTCGTGCGTCGACTGAGGATTGTTTCCGTCCCTGTAGGATGCCGCCTAACGTCGTTTCCTCGAGGCCGGAGCGCGTCCAAGCTGCCGAGATGTTGCTGGCTGATACTTTCTGCCCAGTTGGTTTCTTCTGCTCGTTGGTGGTGACATCTTGGTTGAAGCTTCTGGTGGCAGCTTGGGTTACGGTCCGCTGGGAAAAGGCGAATTCGTATGTCGTTGTTTTGATGGCGAAGGGGCGGAAAGTGTAAGGAGATTCTCCTTCTCCTTTTAGTTTTTCTCGTTTTCCCGCCGATCCCATGCTTCTCATACGTCCGTCTATAGGAGAGGAGGAGAACGAGCGGCGACATGCTGACTCGGAGTACCGGGATTCCGGCATGACTAGGGTGTGTATGTAGACGTGGCGCGGGTCGACTAGGAGTGCGGTTGTAGACGAGAGCAGCGAGACACATTGCCGTAAAGCTAGTTTATCGGAGCACGACTTGGACAGCGTAGGCGGCGCATCCGAACGGGCAGGTTTCCGCCGGACGACGCCTAGTTGGGAGAAGTAGGCGCGGCCGGGTAGGGAGGTTGAGGGATCAGTAGTGGAAAGGGGGCCGGCGAGATTTACTGATGGTAGTTCCCATGGCGTGGCGTCTTCTTGAGCCGCCATTATCAGCTCCATGCTTGCATCGCCACAAGGTGCTTCAGAACAGTACATATGTAGGAGGATATCCTCCCTCCAAGCGAAAGGCTGTCCACACCATTCACTTCCTTGTCCTTCTAATTCCCCTACTTGAGGATCATCACAACAACTCGAAGCTATCTCATCGGTAGTCCTCCATCGTAGAAACTCAGACGAGTGCCCTTGAGCCAGTGCTTTACACTCGTCAAGTACGAAGCGATTAAATGTCCGTATAGCCAGCACTTCCGCATGCCAGTCGTGCAGCACGTTCCCCTGTGCTTGCGATACTTTGGACATGGGGAGGCATTTCATGCCTGTCCTAGACCGGCGCCATGTCAGATCTTAGGGGCTTCTGCTATCGCCCAGGTGAACGTGTTTAGGGACCGTGAGATTCTGAGAGGCTGACCTACGCGAGGGCTAGACACTTGAGTTCACCATGTTTTCCTATCGTTAGGTATTAGTCTATGAGGACCTGATATTCATATGTACAAGCTACGGTTAAAAGAGCTAAAGCTATATGTAGAATAGATTGGGGAAGGCCGCGATATATATACCTTGAGCTACTATTCCAGCCAGAGGCACCCACTCGCGTAATCCATTGCCTCTGAAGAGTGGTTTCCTCTTTGCTGGAAGAGAATTGTAATGTTTTTGTACCAATTCAGCGATGTCGTCTGCTGTGATAGTCATTGGAGTATATCCGGGGCCTTGAGTCTTGGATAGTAAATCTAACAAAGTAATAGAATTTAAAGAGTTATTAGAATAGCTTTAAATATAAGAATATCATACCCAACAAAACATATAGTCAAAGTCGAGAGAGCCTAGATATAATGTAGAGTCGGCGAAGTCAGAAGAGATAGGAGACTATGTAAATATCGCATGTAGTATGCAACAAACAAAATATTGCAATAATAGAACATTACCTACCTAAAACACATGGATGTATAGAGGTCCACTGTTTGTTCAGCACCAGCCACGTTCCATCATCCAAGCCACATCAAGCGAGACCCTAAAGCCTAAAGGCCAAAAAACGATGGGGCTTAGTCATACAACCCACACAAGTGCGCAACTTTGACATTTACGAAATTCGTCCTCTTAACATAATCCAACTAAAACCACCTCGAAACTACTAACCTCACAGTTCTCAGCGCACAACAACCGCCACCATGAGAACTTACGACGACACCTTCTCCGGTCAGAGGATCTACCCTGGCAAGGTACGCACACTCCCCAATTCGATTCCGTATTGTCCGACCATTACATTGCGTCAATTGCTGCAATCCCCGAGGAGGACCAGAAGAATAAAGAGAGGGACGATGCGATGGAGCAGCACTCGATCACGAGGTTTCATTTTAACGTGATATACAACAGCAATACTAACGCGAC
The DNA here is from genome assembly GCF_022478715.1 of Daldinia decipiens. Lineage (NCBI taxonomy): Eukaryota > Fungi > Ascomycota > Sordariomycetes > Xylariales > Hypoxylaceae > Daldinia > Daldinia decipiens. The sequence goes on along the minus strand of NW_026054569.1, from coordinate 73,868 downwards.
TGTCTTAACAGGGTAAGCTCTACGTCCGAGGCGACAGCAAAGTCTTCCGATTCCAGAACGGCAAGTCCGAGTCGCTCTTCCTACAGCGAAAGAACCCCCGCCGAATCTCATGGACCGTTCTCTTCCGACGACAACACCGCAAGGGTATCTCTGAGGTACGCTCCCGCTCGCGTCTCTCGGGTTTGACGATGGCGAAATTTCAAATATTTCGTCACCGCGAACAGACAGACAGACAGACACACACACACACACACACGTCGAGACGATACGCTAACACCCGCCGCAGGAAGTCGCCAAGAAGCGCACGCGCCGCACCGTCAAGGCCCAGCGAGCCATCGTCGGCGCCTCCCTCGACGTGATCAAGGAGAAGCGATCGATGCGACCCGAGGCCCGCTCCGCCGCCCGCGCCGCCGCCATCAAGGAGTCCAAGGAGAAGAAGCAGGAGGCCGCCGCCGCCAAGAAGTCCGAGAAGGCCAAGAAGGCTACCACCGCCGCCAAGGGCCAGACCCAGCGCATCGTCGGCAAGCAGAGCGCCCGCGGCGCCCAGCCCAAGATCCAGGCCAACACCCGCTAAGCCACGCCAGTCGCTCAGTCCCCTGTCTGTCTGTCAAAGTCAAGTTCGGGTCTTGGGGTTTTGGTTCGGGGGTTGTTAGGCCAATCTTCTGGCGAGAGGTTCCTAGGGTGAATGGTTTTTTAAGTAGCGGTACGAGGACAAAAAGAGAGAAAGGGGCGGTGACGATACGGCATAGCATTTCTAGTGTTGTTGTTGTAGTAGTAGCCCTCTTGCGTCCGGCGGCGGCGTCTTCGGTGGGAAACAGTTTTCTTCCTCGATTGCGAATAAAGAGAAACCTTCACGTAGCACACACATGCATCTATTCGGTTGGGGGGAATGCATGGAATCTCTCATGGTTAGTTAATACGGTCATGGGAATTCCAAACCTGGTAGCTTCATAATACCAGCTCGTTCTACGGTCTGAATTCGCATATCTCGTGGTTCCCTTTCACCTTGTGAAATGAGATGTCTTGTTGCTGTATTCCTAGTTCACGTCTTCGAGTGCGCATTTATAAAATCTCTTATGAAATAACTCGTACCAACAATATCCAGGATTCCGACTTTCATCGGCAAACTTAGACAGTACGATACATAAAAGGCGCCATTAAATAAGCAGAATAGAATCTATTATAAATGTAGTTTATCTACTAACTTCTAATTCGGAGAAGGCTTCATTCTAGAGAACCTAGCCGGCTAGCCAGATAGATGTTTTCTCACGTAGGATCGAACCGCGCCTACTCATCGTACGTCTCAGTAAACTTGACCCCGTCTCCTTTCTAGGTTCTGTCCATTTTCTATCATCCCACTCTGTAGCTCGAAATCCGGGTTTGGTGTTGGTATCATGGGTAAGGTAGATAAGTCATTTTGCCTATAGCTTGGCCAGGACGGCGTCGACGCCGGAGACGGTGACGCCCTTGTCGGGCTCCTTCTCAGCGTAGACGACCTTGCCGTGGTCGACGACGATGGCGTAGCGGGCGGTGCGGGCGCCGAGGGTCCAGCCGATGCTGCTGCTGAAGGGGGCGCCGTCGTCGGAGGCGAAGATCTGTTGTTTTTTTGACTTGTTGTTAGTTGGTTGTTGAGTTTGGTATGATTGGAGCGCGATAGCCATCTTAGAGATGTGGCGTCCAATGAAGGTTTTCGCTGCGTCCTGAATATTCCCGTTTCGGAAAAGAGGAATAGATGGGGAATGGGGACGAAGGAAGGGAGGAAGGAAGGAATTGCAACTTACAATCTCGTCCTTGATGCCGTTGGCCTTGGCCCAGGCTGCTTGGACCCAGGCGTCGTTGTAGGAGATGACTAGGACCTGGTCGACGCCGGCGGCCTTGAGTTGAGGTAGCTTCTCAATGTAGCCCTGGATGTGAGTATTTTGGCAGGTGGGCGTGAAAGCGCCGGGGACGGAGACGATGACGAGTTTCTTTTCTTTGGCTTCTGCGAGTGGGGGAGGGGGGTTAGTTATACGTTGCTTTGTGTTTTAGAAAAAGGGAAAGGGGGTTAGGGGTTAAAGATTAGATTATTACCTTTGCTGGCGTCGTACTTGACGGGGATGCCGCAGGCTGTTACGCCGGCGAGTTCTGGGGTGTAGGGGACGTAGGTGAAGGTTACGCCTTCGGGGAAGCTGTCTCCGGCTTTGAGGGTAGTCATTGTTGCTGATTTGTATATGGGTTGATATTTAAGGTGGCTGTTGTTTACTTTGTATATAGAAGACGAAGTGCGAGGGATATAGTTGTGTGGTTGTGGTTGTGGACGAAGATGAAGATGAAGATGAAGATGAAAAGGGAATCCAGAAGTGTCAAGTCTTGTGGAAGTGGCTGGATACCTACCTATATAGCTCTAAATAGCTCTCGACAGCTCGAGACGAGGGATCGGGACAAGGCGATTTATTGTTACAGTAAGATGGTAGCCAAGTCTGAGATAGCGTTGCGAGTTCGGATACCGAGGATCCCGTCCCATCGACCCTGCCGTTTTACTACGTGCCTCCCCTTTCAAAGTCTACGGGTATTTCCATTACTACTTCCTAGGTACGTATAACCTTGTATATTAACCTACATATGTACCTTATATACCTACCTAAGGTACCTACATGTAGGTAGGCATGTACCTTATGTATTTGCATTTATACTTGCATACATGTATAACTACCTAAGGTATACATACATGCATCAATATTCGTAAATACTCGACTTCGGCCGGCATGTTACCGCGCGGTCACGACGCACGACGCATATAAATTAATATAATAAGCGCGCTGGCATCACCTCTTTGCCGCCATTGCCAATTGTGTTATGATGATGGTGGGGTTTAGATGTCCTTGGTGGGGTAAAAGGAACCTTGACGGTAAGAGGGTAAGAGGGGTTTGATTTGTTACAAGCGATAGATCAGATAAAGAATGTGTGACTTGCATACCTAATATTTATTTAGTGTGACCCAGTATTGTACATACATGTAGGTAGGTACCTACGGTAGGTACCTAACATACCTGTTATGTAACTAGCTCCCAGCAGGTGCGGCCGCCCGTACCGCTCGCCAGCTTTAACTAATATTTCGTCATTCAGATAGGTATTTTTATGTTCCTTAGCTACCTCATGTACTACATCTCCTATCGATACGCTTTAGTAATTCTTCCTCTTCTTCACCCGCCTAAGGAGCTTATATAGTCATCTTCGGCACAAAATCAACAACCTACAGGACAACGCCCATATCATTCTTTATCCAACATTTAGGAAAAGGGCCGTTTAAGGATTGCACGTTTCGGAACCTCAGGATGGATTTACAGGGTGGGGGGGCTAGCAAGCGGATTTGCATAGACTATTTGATTGCCAAGCTAAAGAAGGCATGTGAAGGGGAAAAGTTTGATAAATTTGGAATTGGTTACGTATAAACTAGGGTTTGATCGATCAGAATCAGAATATGTAAATGTAACTTGGAAACGCGCAATGACATGACATGTGTACCTAGGTACCTAGGTAGGTATATTAGCTAACAGAGTAACAGTATTTCAAATAAGTCATCCCCGATGTTACCTATAACATCATACCCCTGGATTCCAAATTCCGGTCAAGTCTTGCGTAGTACAATGTCAAAAAGAATGCTTGACTTCACTAGGTTAACACCGATGTCCGGTTTCTTTCGGCGCACCTTTTGATTTACCATCGGGCCTCGCCGCGCGGGAATTGAAGCGGAAAAGGAGGGACAAATCGACCAGTTATGCCTTCGATTAATCACCCTAACTTCGAACCCCGAGGAAAAATAGATGGTTTAGGTTAGATGAGGTTAGATGAGGTTAGACGTATAGCAAATGCTTACGTTCTCGAATCCCGAGAGCGGCCGAGCGGGGTCCGGCGCTGTAGACACCGGCGCGTAGTCATTTCCGGTCCTGATCTTTGACTCGCTGCTTCATTCGACGGAGCTTAAGTCTAGCAGTAAAATATCGATATATATAAGAGAGAAGAAATAAAGAGATTTTTATACTTCTGCGTCAATTTGATAACAGCCACTCATAACAAAAACAAATTAGAGGGCACAAAAGAAATAAGTGCAAATATAACACTATGGCCAGCGACAATAAGGGAAAGCCTCCGTACCCGCCTTTCACCGCCGAAACTGCTCAGGTCAAAGTGAAGGCTGCTCAAGATGCCTGGAACACCAAGTACGTTTATCCCTTTTCTCTCCTTTTCTCTCTCGAAAAAGACAACTAGGGAGATAGATCCTGGGATCAATCTCATGGTAGATATAACATAACTAAGGAAAATATAAAACTAACCAGCCATTCCGAAAGGGACCCGGCAAAAGTGAAACTGGCCTACACGCCCGACTCTATCTGGCGAAACCGAGGCACCTTCTTGCAGGGCCGAGACGAAATCGAGGCCTTCCTCACGAAGAAATGGGAGCGCGAGCAGGGATACCGGCTCCGCAAGGAGCTTTTCGCTTTTACGGACAACAAGATCGCCGTCCAGTTCTGGTATGAGTGGCACGACGCGCATGGTCAGTGGTGGCGGACGTACGGGCTCGAGGATTGGACTTTTGCCGACGATGGCTTGATGAGGAAGCGCCAGAGTAAGTTCCTTGCGCCTTGCGCTTCTTATCTGGATTTCCCAAAGCCTCTTCGCCGTTGCCATTTTCGCGTTCGCGGATATATGTATGTGTCTGCTAACTTGGCTGCGTGCTTGCTAGTGAGCGGTAACGATGTCAAGATTACCCACGAAGAGAGGTGGTATAAGGATGGTGTGGATGTGAATACAGTTCCCATCTCCGAGAAGCATTGGTAACTCGAGAGGACATATTGGCCGAGTAGTGGTGTATATTCAAAAAGATGATGTTGTCGTATGGCTTGAAGGATCAATGGATCAGGGACTTTGGTGTAAGCAATATGCTACCTATAAGAATTAGTATAATAGCAAAACTATCACTTGCTATAATTGCTATGTTTGGAGTCTATACGGGGATTTCTAATACTAATGAAGCCAGGATAGTTACCAAAGTTATGGGTGCTCGAGAGAATTAGCAAAACATATAAAGGGATTAGATAGGAAGAATTAATGATCCTCTCCTATCCCTCATTAATGGTTAATCAATAGCCGTCTGATATAGCAACACCAATAACAAAGCCACGATACAATACTTCTTACTAGATGAGTGCGCGTATGCGTGAAACACTAGCATAGTATCCTAAGTGCAAGCCGCATGGTTTCCAACCAGGGCAGAGCTCCAAATCTTGCTTCCTAGCCACTTGATTGATCCAGGAACGATACACATGTCTTAAGCCCTTTCGGCCCCTGGGGGCTGAGTAGCGTATGCACATATCGTACGACAGGAGACGCGAAGGGGTTTAGTATATATTTCTTTTCCGGAGCTAGACCCGAGCTTATACGTGCTGATGGAATAAGCAAAAGGAACTATCTATAAGGATACCTAGCTGGATTTGAAATCCACCTCTGTTTCTCTCTTATAAATTAGGCCTCTTTCTCCTTTATTAATTAATAGGTACCTAGGTCTCAGTTCATATCAACTCTACCCGGACATATCCGTATTGCTATAACTACCTACCTACATCTTATAATAATCTATTACTAAAGCGCTTTTAGAAACATAGTTCTAACACATCTCTACTTCAGCAGACCAGCTCCCCCGTATTAGTTCTTGACTCGCTAAAAGTCTCTTAGTATTTTAACAACTAAATATAAGACATGATTCATCATGCTCCGACGGCTACAGCTCACTTCTACTAATAACCGTACCAATCTTATGGTAAACACTAACTTAGCCTCCAATATCGAAGTGATAATAACGTCCTTGCACAAAAAGAAATGTGTACCAATACAAAATATACAAGCTAAAAATAGATGTTAAGATGGCTTCGCTACTAAGGATAGAATCGAGACGTATCCCCTAAGAAAATGAGTATGAATTTAGACGATACGATTTATATATATTCTACTGTTCTATAAAGAGTCTTGAACTGTTTCTTGCCTAGCAGGTACTTATAAGCACATGTCAACTACCGCCGCAACCTTGCAGTGCTTAAGAGGCACAAGATCAAGACCCGATACATAACACCACAACCCCTGTAGCGATCTCGTAGATTTTATATCGCCGATCATATTGTGGGGACGGTAAGGCCAGCTCAGGGGTTTCTCGCCCGTGCTCCTAGCTTCTCGACTTCTCAGCTGTCTCCACAAGAAGTGTCCGTGAAGCTGTTTATCTCATCCAAGCCTCTTAAAAGCTTTATTATTAGCCTCCAATTAAGCTAGCTAACCGAATCCTAGCTTTCTTCTTAGCGGGCATTATTAGCCTCGGCGAGCTCAAGCTGTCTTGAATCATCATCAGTGCCACTTGTCCAATCAACGAGCGGGCCACTGGTATACGTTTCCTGCCTACTGAAGCCTAGACAGCTAGTTGAGTTCAAGAAGTTGTGGCTATTCCGTCTTTGAGAGTATCCCTTAAGCCAGATGACAAGCATGGATCTTTGGAAGATTTTATGAGGGAAACCAGCGCTTGCCTGGCTCAAAAAACGTCGAGGCTCTACTCCATGCTCCGTGCTTAACTATTTAAAGCAATGCCTTCAAATTCAATATCACAATAGCGTAAGGCAGGCTCTATAAGTAGTTCACGAATCCAAAGAAACTTACTGTTGACTCGTAGTCAAGAGAAAATATGCTTAGAAGCTTCTAAGTTCTAATTACTGGTTACCGGCTTGAAAAATAAATGACCTTCTAAGAATAGGCTCCTGGTATTAATGCAGTCGTTTCTGGCTGTTCCCCACAAGCTTCGTGACTGTATGTTGGCACCTTAACCCTCGGATATAATTGCCCCTAGATGTAAGACATCAGCTGGTTATTAGGCCAATCCACTCTATAGTCTAGATAGGAGAGAAGACCCCGGTCCTAACTCTCAATATATTCGCTCTAAGATCCTATACCTATCGTCTATTTTACTCATCCCGGGCACCTACAAACCGTTGCTAGAAATCATACATAGTAGCTTTATAAAGCTTCGTATCAAAAGCTTAAAGACATCCGGCTATTGTCGAATATTTATCTCAATATGGGATCCCTCTCACTCGGGTATCAGCGGCCGGCATATGTAGATAAGAAACAATTCCTATCAAACAGCCAAGAAAGTGAAAGTAGTGATGCTTCACTCAAGTCAGGCCACCCAGGCTCTTCATCTAGTATTCCCGAAGCCCTCACCTTTGATCAAATCATGAGCGGTGGAACTTGTCCAGTGTGTACCTCAAATCAACACCACTCCAGCCCGTAGACTAATACAGGCATATTTCGAAGCCATGTACCGTCCGCGACTTTATGAACTATCTACTCCACATCGAGCACTCGGCCGAGAACCTACAGTTCTTCCTTTGGTACCGCGACTATATAAAGCGGTTTAACGAAGCTGAAACTGTAGATACGCAGCTCTCTCCAGAATGGACACAAGAAATGGAGGATGAGACAAGCATCAGGATCCAAAAGGACGTTTTGGGGAAAATGAGAAGAGAGCCGAAAGCAGTCGCTATTTTCAAGGGTACTGACTTTGAGAAAGGGAAAGTAGATGTGGTAATGGAAAATAGAGACCCCTTTTCGACGCCCCCTTCTACACCCAGTACGAAGATAGCCCCTTCCTTTCTATCGGGTTCCCAGGCGTCTAGTTACCGTTCGAAATCCCGGGATGCTTTTAGTGCTGCCGGTGCTACACAACCATGTAAGTCGTGTCTGGGTACCAACTCTAACACACGTATCACTACTAACGCCTTACCTACCTACCTAGTCACCATCCAACCCTTCAGAGCAGAGATCAACCGCGTGATCGCGACCTACATCGCAGAAGGCGCCCGAAGACAACTAAACCTTTCAAGCCGGGAGCAAAAAGGCGCCATCCAAGCTCTCGCATACACAACGCATCCGTCAGCGTTCCGGGCCATCGCTAGAAGCATAGAGAACACGCTCCGACGCCAAGCGCACCCAAACTTCATCCGCTGGACCATCTGCAACGGCAACCCAGCACGAATAACCTTCGCCCGAAGCCTAGGGGCCAGCACCACTCTCTGCGCTACAGCAGGCGCCATGATCCTCGCCCTGAGTTCTGCAGCGCGAGGCTGGCGCGCGCTCTTTGCCACCGGCTGGGTCCTGGGCATCGCGACGCTGATCGCAGCACACAGGGGGGTGTGCGTGGTGGTGCTGCACGGGCTATACCACCGCCACGCGCGGCCGTGGGAGCTCTTCGACGACGAGTCGGATCTAGGCGGTCGGAGCAGAGAAGCCACGGGACATGATAACAACGACAGCTTCGACTCGCTTGGCTCTAGCAACAGCTACGAGGACGAGCCGTGGGTGGTGCGGTACGAGCGCCGCGGACGGCTGCGGAAGGTGTTTGATTGCGAGGTCTGGATCCGGGAGCCGGCGCTGAGGCGGATACAGGACGTCATTTTTGTGCAGGCGCTGCTGGGTGGGCTGCTGGGTGCTGGCGTGCTGACGGCTGTGTTTGTGAATGTGCCTGCTGGGAGGTTCTTCTAAGGGGATATAAATATGTAACCTTAGTGTGTTAGGCCTTACTGTGTTGGAACTTAGGGGTATGCTTATTCTAGTATGCTGCGGTTTCATGTTTGGGTTTGCAGTAGTATTGTACCTACCTCGGCCTACTCGGGTAGACCCAGCGGCAGGATCCGTAGGTAGGTATGTACCTACCTTAAATACCTAACCTACGGTTGGCATGTTACACTGTAGTGTTACACTGTAAAGGGTGGTTACTGCCTGCGGTTTTACGTAGAAGCAGGGAGGGTCTTGTTGGGGGTCAAACCACGCTATCATTACTATCGATAAGAAATAAGCATGACATACTGTGGGGTAGCATACGTAGAACGGTTCAATCACATTTGTTGAACATCGTCTTTCCTAACCTAGGTAGGTACCTAACTTAGTCTTTTCCCTTTTACTGATCCATGCGAATCCATGTTCATCGGTCCCCACCAAACCAATTCGTACATACTTCTTTGAGGCTGTCTTGGCTCTGACTCCCTTTCTCCGTCCTGTGGTACAATACATTTTGGCATCCTGAACACAATTCCAAGCGCTAATTTAAATGCGCTCGTCGCTTTCTCTTGCGCTTAATGTTATCAATATTAATTCTAGCTAGCTACCGAAACAAGTTCCTAAGTTTATTCCCGAATTCATGATTCATGCCTCCTTAACTTGTTTCTCCTCGTGGGCTTCTGAGCCAACAGAAGCTTTGATCATCATCATCACTTACATATCTCTACATCCTCTACATTGCTGCCCCTCTCCCCACCATTTGCCCCATAGCCCCGCCTCAGAACGACGAGAAATCATGTCTGGAGACAACTATCAAGCCGATGCCGCCATTGTAGACGGCGAGAGCGACGAGAAGATAGATGCGGCGCAAAGGCCTCCTGGAAGACCGCGCACCATGACGACTACGGCCGAGATCGATAGTACCATAATACATCCCGGCTCCGTTCGCATCAATGTTAAAGGCGCATTCATCGTCGATACACCTGAACAGCCCGGCACTCCCGCCAATTCGTCTGGGACCGGCGGTAATAATTATTATGAGACAAAAGATATCCGCCTTCCTAATCATACGGCTGTTGTCAGCCATATCGCTGTTGATGTATGCTTCTCTATATAAGACCTAGAGTTTGCGATTGAGTTCTCCGAGCTAAATGCGCAATTCCTTAATCTAGATCGGTGGCTCGCTAGCTAAGCTGGTCTATTTCTCCCGCGAAGCGCATTCGACTGATCCCGGCGGCCGACTAAATTTCCAATCTTTCGAGACGGATCGCATCGACGACTGTATTGAGCTTATGCGACATCTACAAGACAAGCAACTTGCCCTCAATGGCTCCAAGCCTGGTGAATTATGCGTAATGGCGACCGGAGGCGGTGCTTACAAGTACTATGACAGAATCCGAGAGCGGCTTGGTGTCGACGTCCTACGAGAAGATGAGATGGAATGTTTAATTATTGGTTAGTCCTTAGTGCGCCGATCCTGAAAGTGTCGAAAACTGATATGCGCATCGTTGCGACAGGTCTCGATTTCTTTATAACCGAAATACCCCGCGAGGTCTTCACATATTCCGAGACGGATCCCATGCACTTCGCCTCCCCGAACGCAAATATTTACCCGTATATGCTCGTAAATATAGGGTCCGGCGTTAGCATCCTTAAGGTATCCGGCCCGCGAGCCTACGAGCGCGTAGGCGGCACGTCCCTTGGTGGGGGTACCCTTTGGGGAATTCTGTCGCTTCTTACACCCGCCGAGTCTTTCGACGAGATGCTGGATATGGCCGCGCACGGCGACAACGCCAAAGTAGATATGCTAGTTGGCGATATCTATGGCACCGATTATGGTAAGATTGGGCTGAAAAGCACCACAATCGCCAGTTCATTCGGTAAAGTCTTCCGCATGAAGCGAGAAGCAGAAAATGAGGCAGAGGATATGGGTGGTCTTTCAAACGGCGACGACCAAAACCGACAACAGCAGCAGAAGAGCTCAGAACAGAATTCTTCCACAACAAGCTGTTCGCAAACACAACAACAGCGTCCTACATCCTCTCGAGCAAGCGAATTGGCGCTGTCACGTTTCTCTAGCGCTGATATTTCGCGATCCTTGTTATACGCTATCAGTAATAATATCGGGCAGATCGCATACCTGCAGTCGCAAGTACATGACCTGTCGCGCATATACTTTGGCGGATCTTTCATCCGCGGTCACCCGCAAACTATGAACACGCTGAGCTATGCTATCAAATTCTGGAGTAAAGGCCAGAAGCAGCCGTACTTCTTGCGGCACGAGGGATATTTGGGTGCCGTCGGCGCGTTTCTTAAACACCAGCCCCGAAACTGGGGCCGAAGAGGAAGCTTCGAAAACGGCGAGGGACTAGAAGCGCGAATAAGGGGGCGTGCGGAGGAGAACGCTATATGATAGAGCGCCGTACGTTCATGCGAAATATTCATGATGTTTTTAATCATAGCCAGTGATAGAACAAAAGGAGAGCCGAGCGATTTGCGCTAGAGTCCCTGAGTTGGGACGTAGGTGGCATTAGAGGATATCAGCATCACCGCAAACCCCAACCCATTGCATACACTTGTATTCTTTACATTAGATACCTATTCTGAGTGTATCATGTCATAGCTATAGTATGAAGCAATGCTTTCTTTTCATGTAACATGTAAGTTACTATTAGGATACACATTTGCGGCCGTGGAAACATGTCGGCGCAGGAATTAATTAGACTACTGAACAATTCAACCCACTGCTCTAAGTACCTAGGTGCACATATAGAATGTATGATCTAAAAAATAAAAACTAAATAAAAATGTGCTTGAAAAAATCCGAGAAAATCACAAAAGAAATGATCGAACCCAGGCTCGAACTGGGGACCTTCAGTGTGTTAGACTGACGTGATAACCAACTACACCATCCGACCGCGAAGAAATGGAAGAAGAATACCTCCATCACGTGACGGGAATGCATACACGCAGAGTTGGTATATGTTTGTTCGGAACTTGGAGCGAAGAAGTGGGATGGATGCAGAAATAACTAATACCCAAGTGCCTGGTTAGCGAAGGGGTGTCTAAGTGGAGATGGCGGTGGAGGCATAATATGGGGATATCAGCTCTTTGTTACGCCGTAGCTCAATACATAATGCCATGGGACAGCTAATACATAGACTTGGTAGAATAGGTGGGTAGGTTAGGTACCTAGGTGAAAAAGGAGATATCTTTGATATTTATATTGTGATTTACCAGAACAGGGCAGCGTTAACCTCCTCAAGAAAAAAAATGCTATGCTACAGTAACACCTTCGCTTTATCCATGTGCCCGTATACCATTCGCAGCTTCGTTGCGTGTATAAGAACACGTAGTTAGAATGCCGTATCTAGCGAATTGCATATTGAATGCAATATAAACCTAGAAATCCATGAATAGTAAGTCGGTGGCGGTCGATTCGGAATCCGTAGGGCTAAGAGCATCGCTTATATCCGTTTCCCCCTCTTCGAACGGCATGTCGGCGCCCGCGCTATAAGATTCCTCGAAGGATCCCTCCGAGTCGGGTTGATGTACCTCCCACGGAGGAGCGGGGATGCAGTGTTCATGGATCTCCTTTGAGCCGGAGATGATGCAATCTGGTCGGTGGTCCGTGAATATACAGTGCTTGATGTGGCTTGATCCGAGAAAGCACTCGTCATCTGTACGATGCCGGTGGCTCGGGCGCGGGTTGAAACACGTAGGGAACAGATCAGCGTATTTACAATCGCAGTTATACGGACGCTGCTAGATATGTCAATATTCTCGCACATGCTACTTGCGTCGTGAGATGACAACCAATGGCTAGGGGCACCTACAGTTTTGGCGTCTACTATTGAAACGTATCTAGGTTTGGCATAAAGAGAATCATCGTCATCCGAGCTATCCGATAGACCTTGAGAGCTGCAGTCGGAATTAGAGGATCGAGGAATCTCAAGATCTTCTTCTATAATTTCCGCTAATGTAAGTCGGCCATAGTCATGTCTATAGGGAGAAGCAAATACGCGGTAAGCGTCTAGAAGGGGTTCCGAAGGCCTAGAATTCGTTCGGACGGCTGTATGTTGAATATCAAATATGTTCTTTTTTTGGTCGTCACCAATCTTCTTGTAGCTATCGAGCTGACCCGGGTCGACAAGAACTAATCTGGCCTCTCTGGGTTTCCCTAATTGCTGGATGATAGCTAGAACCTGTGTCGTTCTGAAGGTTTTCCGTGGAGCCCCGATGGCCGTATATAAGCTGCCATCAGGAGCTTCCAAGCAGGGAATCCAGCAAACGTCTGTTATGGAAACACTGGAGGCTTCAAACGCTGTCAAGTTAACAACATGGACCTCGTTCTTCCCACACTCGTGACCATGTACGGTCACCCAGACGGGGAAGTGGCCGGTTCTCTGCTGGTCCGTGGAGATGAATACGCCATGTGCCTCGGCCTGATACTCGTCTTCCAAAATATCGTCATTCAGTTCAGAGACGTTATTTATGATCCGAGGTTCGTTTAAATTAACACCTTCCAGAGGTCGAACTATTAGTGCTGGTGCGTAAGTGTCAAGATTGAGAATAGGAGACTGGACGATGATATTATGATGGGCCCAATGATAGTTCCGGACACGTATGTGATAGATGGCCATGATGAATATAGCTTCTTGTTGAGATAATTTTATGTGAATGAGCGGGTTTCTCTGTCTTTATACCTAAGGCGTATCTGAAGCATAGCCGGTACCATCATCCAGGCAAATTCAGTATATATGTATCCTTGGTGTAAGTGTGCCTACCATACCCTAGAACGAGACAGGGGGCTAAGCGTAAGACATATAATAAGCAACTACTCGGAACGCGCATCGTTAGGACGCATGACGAACACCTGTACAGCCTTGACACGGCTTCAAAGACAGCCGGACTTGTGTTACACCGTCTAAACCGATATTTTCTAGCCGTTCCGCAGAACAGGTAGCCGTGGAGGAAACAGTCATTGAGAGCCAAGCGGAAAATACTTCATAGATAGTATCCCCATGACGAAAATAGTCTAATACGATCGGAGATATTCATAGTTGAAGGCTGTGTAGGATGTTGTCCAGATACGAGAGGGTACAATTAGAAGCCAAATGTTAGACAGAGAACAGATCGATCGGCGAGCGCCACTTATAGCTGAACAAATACCTACCTGACTCCAGACACAGTGCGTTCCGCTGGGCAAAATTGCTGGTATCGAAGATAAACTAACGTGTGTGGCTTGCTTGGAGTAGGATCCCGCTTCAGTACGTGAATATTTGATGCATATCACCAATCAGCAAGTTGCCAATGGCAAACTTATCGAGTCTCGACGTGCGGGAGGAGCGGAGATATATAAGATTGGTTCTTGGTTCTTGGTTCTTGGTTCTTGGTGTTGAGCCCCAAGTATGGGTTGCGTACCAAGACCTTTCCTCCACCGGCTTTAATTACTTAGCACGGTTAGTCGCCCTTTTCTAGCGGTTGTTTGGTATTTTCTCTTTCTTCTTTCCTCCCCAGGACCTTCGCTACCCATTCTTCGATTTCTCGTTCAGCCTCTTCGTCAGTTCGGCCGCCCGAGGGTCCAACATGTCCCCTTGTCATACTCCTTAAATCATCGACGCTCGAGATGTCAAAGGCCCACGATAGGCCACCTGTCATCATAATACCGAATCCTATGACATTGAGCGTGGCGAGGTTTAGAGCCTCGAGAGCTATTAACGAGCCATCGGATTGTACCTTGTTAACTTGTTGATGACTCTGGTGATAAAATTTGGGAATCGTCGCCAATTGTTTTCTAACTACCGCCCGTCTTGTTATTAGAGTCGAGAGCGAAAGAAAGCCCGCGCCGGCGAAGAAGAGGCCTAGTTGCTTGAGCGAGCGTTGCGATAGTATCGGCGGTCGAGGCCGGGGATATGGCATCGTATTCTGGAGGGGCTGGAGGGGCTGGAGGGGCTGTGAAGGCTGAACAGGTTTAGTAGGTTGTTGAGCCTGTGTGGCAGGAGCTGGCGAAGGATCGCTATCTTTCGCCATTGTCATAGTAGTTCCAAATGACCACATTGGAGTTTTTGCGATCTATATCGAAGTTATGTATGCGGTAGAAAAGAATGAGAAACTGATCTAAACGCTAGGGAAAGATAAGTATCAAAATATCAAGACATCAAGACATCAAGACATCAACTTTTCTACATTAAAGAGTGACAGTCCTGCGTATCACAAGGGTACCGAAGGGCCTTGCAAAACGGGCTCGGAAGAAGATGGAGGGGTTTGATGTCGTGCGCAAGTAAATGTGTAAATGTGTAAATGTGTAGGTGAAGAGCCCAGAATTCGCAAAGGGAATTCCCCAACTCGAATCTGGGGTAAGTGGGGATTATATACATGGGATAGTAGCATAAGTCTTGTTAATCGGGTAGAGGATAACGCTATCCACAAACTCGGGTAGATATGCTTTTCAGTTAACTACCTACCTAACCTAACCTAGGTAGTTACCGAAACATAAAACTCCAGGGTCCACAACTAGTTAACCACGAATTCATATACATACCTAGGATTAATTTAATCCTTATAATTACAAATAGCTTAAATTATTAATGCCAACATTCTAACATCTATTTAACCCAGGTTTCTTTCCTTTTCCTTCTACAACACGGATTAGTTCATATATCTATCATCATGCAGAGAACTACCCATATTTAGACGGGCTGAACTCTTGGATGTCTCACCAAAGCCGAGCCGCACAATTGTATATCATGCAAGCTACCTAGTCTTAGCCTGAGATGACAGGTCAATTCCTAGATGTGGTGTAGATGTTGACTCCTTCGGAGCTCTCGGTGAATCGAGAATGAACTGAATTATCCATTCTTTACTCGTCAGGCTCTTGTCGCATTCACGCCACATGTCCGAATACTTCGGAAGGACCAGCCCCAAGAGCCGCACCAGGAAGACGAGACAAGGCCGAATGCTCTCCAGCTTGAAGTGAAGCCAAAGCTCACTTGGCGACAATTGACTCTTAGCATTTTCTATCGGGAACACTTCGGACCAATGAATTGGATGCTCGTTGTCGTATTCTATTAAATCCGTCATCCGGTTTAACGCTATATCTAAGTGAGCCAGGGGGTGTCGAAGCGTCGAAACAGTCCCAAGCGGTACTCGTATATCTTCAACAGTGGCGTGGGCAGCAATGACCCTATTTACGAATCGCCGGTATAGCTTCTTTCGCCCATCTCTCAGTCTAGATTGCTCGACCTCAGTGACTAATTCTTCGTAAAACTGAGCGACGCGGTTGGAAGGCTCCACCCCGACAAGAGGAAACCAAACCGATTCTTCCCGAACGTAGAATCTTGCTATGTGCAGTGGAGGCTGTTCACCGTCCAGACATTTTCGAGCAGTAGTGATCCAGTCACAGTATGCTGCGAATCTACTCATCGTTCAGCTTGAGTGATAATGGTATAACTTCAAGAATAATCCGTATAAGATGACCTCCTGAAGAACATGTTATGTCGCAATACGAGAAGTTATGATGCTCTTATACACAGAGGCCGTGATAGAATTGTGCTATGAATTATATATGTTTGTATGGGAACACCGCCGGTTCTACGGCAACCCGAAGAATCGTTAGCGAACGACTGGATACGCCATCATAGTCTCGCGTTCAGCTCGTGGGGAACAGGAAAAAGCAAGACAGTCATCGCAAAAATCGGGTGAGAATAATGTTGCGGCGTATTGATTAGATCTGGACGCCGGGATCACTATCGTCCATAATTCTCGTGTAAGCAAGCCTCAGACTGATATTATTGTTACTAGTATCTGCAACTCGACAGATTTGTGCTTCTTTCACTGCGCTGCCGGAGAAAAGTTCCCGGAAATGGGGCGGTGAGAGAATACCGTATGCCAATTATTGAACGATACCCTTCTTGATAGGCTGTTGCTTTTATGGCTGAGTGAAGCAAACCACCTAAGCTTAGGTACATTAATTGTAAGTTGTATCATATAGATAAAGGTAGGTGAGTACTACTAGAGGAAAGAAGAAAAGAAAACAAACGCTATGTGATATGGTATAACGTATATGAGGTATCCATCATGTAAGCGCTTACCTAGGTACCTAGGTACATGTATGTACAGCAGTTCGGCTACCCGCATAAGGTCGAAAACACGTGAGCTCCCACAGTACATAGGTACATTGAGTACATCTATAAAGTGGAGCCACCCAGGTTATGTACCTATGTATGTAAGTGCGGCTGATTGGCCTAGATAAGATCGATCTACATAAAATACGGGAGGTTCCGACCCGTTGGATTTGGGTTTGGCCTCCACTTATATTCCGTACCATATTCGGATTTACATAGGTATGTATCTTCACCTTCACTACATACACCTTGACCTACATGTGTCTTATGAATATCAATATTTAGAGAGTTCCCTTACCGTCCAATCTCCGGAACATTAGAAACCTAAAATACTTAGTACCTAGGTTAATATAATGGGGAAAGATAAGTCATCCAAGAAAACTCAATCTTCAAATCCTTCAACGACAGCTGCGGCCAGATCACCGGGTTGGCCACCGTTTAAGCCGCCTCTACCTGTTGTGCAACTCTACCCGGAAGCCCCTTCCGAGGGATTGGAGGACAAGATAATCCTACTGCGAAACTTCTGGCCAAAGAGCCTTTGTCGAGACTATGTCAATTTTCTCAAGACGCTGCCCTTGACGACTACCCCTGGCCGCCCAAAGCGTGGCGAGGCAGTAAGGGTGAACGATAGGTTCCAAGTTGATGATAACCACTTCGCAGAGAAACTATGGCTTGAAACAGGATTGAAGGATACCTTGCTAGATGAGTCTTATAAGCATCTATGGTTAGTAGAGTTTTCGCCTCACCAGCAACAATACTAACCACTTCGACGGCTCCAAACGCCTTTCTCAACTAACGAATACACATAGGGGCGGTGACGCGGTGGGGTTAAATCCCAACATCCGAGTATATCGATATTCTAAAGGGCAATATTTTGATTGCCATTGTATGTACCTTTTACATCATCTGTCTTAGATTTTTCTATACAGCCACGTTCGTCAAGTGACTGCAGACTTATGCAAAGAAAGGTTATTTAGTCCAAGAAGCGGGGTCCATTCTGTAGCAAACTCTCTGCATTTCCTTCTCCAAATAGCAAGGGTTCATATCCGATCCTTTACATCTCGTTTGCCCCTTATCGCCACCTTGATGCATCATCTAGCCCCGGCATAGGTTGACGGCGGTATCGGGATCATGGCCAAAAGTTTCTTGCATTATTGTTGCTCACGGACCCTACTCAGCTAAAACTATTTCAATATGCATGAGGATCATATTTACTAATCTATAATTACAGACGATGATTCAAATCTAGTGACTCTACAACATCCTGAAGAGCCATCTAACACCATCAACACCAAAACGACTTGGACACTATTGCTGTATCTGACCTCGGTAGCTGAAGGCTGTACTGGCGGAGAAACTGTTTTCTATCCTCGAGATCGCAAATCACCAAAAGAAGAAATTGCCATTGCCCCTGAAACGGGGTTACTTTTACTTCACAAACATGGCGATGACTGTTTACTGGTATGCTAAACGGTGCCTTTCTTGTTCTATAAAAGCTAACCCCGTTTAAAGCACGAAGGTCGAGAAGTAACAGCAGGAGAAAAGTGGATAATTCGAACTGATCTTTGCGTAAAGAGGTGATTCCTTGGGACTTACACACTTGGAGATATCTAGTGTGAGAGGTCTCTCTCACCCATGGCGTTGACAAGTCCTAAGCTACCTAGGTAGGTAAGAAAATATCTCTTAATGTGCACAAGCATTATCACCTAACAGTACCACCTCTAAGTAGACTAATTCGAATATAATTCAAACAAGAAATTAGCTGGCTGTTTGAAGCTATCTTCACTAAAGAGAGCTAAAAGACATATAACTGGCTTCGTCCTCAAGCTAGATCCGAATACTCCCAAGCAGATACAATCCAGGTTGGCAAATCGTGCTCTTAAATAGTTTAGCGAGTATGCATCTCTACCATTTAATACTATCCGAGCCTCAACAAAAGTCTGTAGTTATCGGTGGAAGACTAGGGACGCCTCCATAGCCATGTTTTGGTACTAGGCACTGCATAGCAAGCATCTCTGCCATATTGTATCGCAACATAATGAAGCCACCTATGTAAGCCACCTCACCGGCCGTGTCTGAGGTATAGAGCAAGGCTCGTCCAATAAACCCCGAGTATGCACCGGATAGTCATGGCTTTGTACCATCATCGCTTACCGCTCCATACTAGAATAATTATACCCTAGTAACGGACTTAATATGTTTCAGCGATAGCTTCGAGATTTTGTCCCCGACGCCTACGCGACGGCCAATCGGCCTACATTATATTCTGCTTCGGAACGCCGTAGTCATTTGCCCGAAACACTCTCGCGCTTACGTGCTAGTCGAGCCTTCAAGCAAATATATAATTCTTCCAGGGCAGGTTCACCACCTAGACCAACATAGCTAACAAGCCAGCCCCCCTGGACTTGCTTTCTAGACCGCCATCTTCTCAGCATTTAGACATCTACCTTCTAGATAGTGTAGTTTCAGACAACCTTTTGGACCCCCCTCCCTGGGAAAGCAGAACCCAATATCGAACCGAGATGACATCAACCCTCTTCAACAAAGTCCTACATACAGACTGTATGGTACAGTCTAGAGCGTCTCATTACCATGCCCTAGCCTTTGATCTTCTTCGGGAACCCAGATACTGTCTTCTAACCCTCTAGCCTAGGCCGCCACAGTTTCATTTGCCCACCCCTAAATACTACGAAGCACACGGCAGATCGGGCACTGCATGTTAGATAGTCTACAGAATGGAAATTTTTACAATAGAACAGGCGGTGAACTAGAACAAGGATGATGGCTTTGGGAAAGACGGAATAGAGGGGATTGATGGGTGTAAGATTTTGTTTACATGTTGCGCGTTAAGCACGATCATGCAGAGGATTATACTGTCTGAAAATTAATGCTAGACTGACTTGTTCTACTATCACCGGCTAGCATAGGTAGTAAGAGAGAAGAATCTTCGAATGCGGCAAATTCACGCGACATTCCTGGTCTTTCCTTGTTGAAATTGGCTCGATAGGGACGATATTAGGGTTATGGGGGGGGGTGAGGGCATGTAGGCAAGGCTACAACCACGCATATCAACAAGAGACACAAAAATACTAGCATGCACAATCTGGAAGATCAGATACATAACTGCCTGAACTAGAGGCGGGATCAGGGGTCAATTAATTTTCATTATCATTGACCTAGGTAAACCACGAATCTTACTCGTTTGGTAAGATTGAATCGGATATGCCACAGACTCCAGTTCCCATGCGTTGTGAAAAAAGTCAACCCTCTGCCAGATCCCGTTTTGTTGTTTTACCGAAAGAAGACCATTTAGTGGCCGGCCAGAGCGTGGGCTCGGCGGCGGTCACGCTCCTCCGCAATGGTGAGCTTGACACCCTTACCCTTGGGCAGAGAGATCCAGGGCTTCTCGGCGCCGATGACGAAGACGTTGTTCTCACGGGTAGCGAAGGTGTTGTCAATGGCGTCCTTGATGTGGACGATGTTGAAACCTCCATCGTGACGCTCACGGTGGGTAATGACACCGACACGACCCATGTTGCGACCACCAGTAGCCATGGCAATGGCGCCAGTGTCGAACTTGATGAAGTCCTCAATCTTGCCAGTGGCGAGGTTGATCTTGACGGTGTCGTTGACCTTGATAGAAGGGTCAGGGTAGCGGATGCTATAAAAAAGACTTATTAGCATGCGCGGAGCAAAGGGGGACATACCAGCCATTAGTTCGAAGCTCGATCTTATCACAAGATGGGAAAAGGTGGTTCAACCAAAGCTTGATCCAACGGCTGAATGATGTCTGACAGAACTCACGTTCTCGCATCGTGCGTGACCAAGAATGGGATTCCGCCCTTGCCAAGTTGCACTCGCTTGACCTTGCCGAGCTTGTACTCGGCCTCCTCGGTCTGGATTCGGTGGATGGTGTATCGGCCCTTGGTGTCGTAGATGAGTCGGAAGTTCTCGCCAGTCTTCTCGAGGGTGATGACGTCCATGAAGCCGGCAGGGTAGGTGGTGTCGGTGCGGACCTTGCCGTCAACCTTGACCAGGCGCTGCATGAGGATGGCCTTGGTCTCGCGGTAGTTCAAGGCATACTTCAAACGGTTGCGGATGAAGATGATGAGGGGCATGCAGTCGCGCTGCTTGTGAGGACCGGCCGACGGCTTAGGGGCGTAGACACCCGAAAGCTTGTCGAGAAGCCAGTGGGAGGGGGCGCTCAGGCGCTTCTGATGCTTCTTACTGCAAGTTGAAATATAATTAGTACATGTCGTGTAAGATTTCAGCGGTGGGAAATTCGACGTGGAGATGCGCGTTTCGAGAGTTGTGAGAACTTCTTAAGCAGACACATCTTTCCCTCAAATACGATTCAAATACGATTGAAGTGAGTACTGGATTAAGAGGGAATATACTTACGGTCCACGGGCCATTTTGACTGTTCAACGATGGGTATTGGAGTTATCGTGAAGTGGCAGATTCGTGTGGAGGATTGTCAATTGCGACTTGAGAAAAAGTTGAATTGGATGTGCTTAGTTCCAAATCCTTTTCGGGAAGCGAGAAAAGGCAGGTTTGTGCCCTAGTGTGATGTGGGGCCATTTAGGTGTTAGGCGTTAGGTGTTAGGTGGTCTGTGCACGGGCAGCTGCAGGACCTCAATATCTTGGCACTTCAATGTTGTTCCACAAGATCTGCTGGGGGGTACGTACCTTCATCGTCAATTCTGGACCACAAAGCAAAGCAACATGAGCGTATTTTTTAACATACTGCCAACACACTTAACTAATATGAGCATCTCAAGGAGATTGGCCAAATATACATAAACCAGGCTCTCATAATGCATTTTGATCACCATGGATTAATCCTCACATATCAGAACGTACATACATTCGAGTACATACATTCGAGCCCAGGTAAACGACTCGAAGCCCCTAAAACTCTTCCTTCGTCTTACTGCGAATATAGGATCGGTCAACACAGATTCGTTAATAAATTTAGAGTTATTTTGTTGTGACTATAAAGTCACCAGTCATTGTCATAAGCCCGCTTTCCTTCCATTTTCCGTCCCACGGTATGTATCATATTCGTCCCATTCGCACCTTAGCCAGTGATACACCCGTATTGTATGTTCTGTAACGACAGGACCTTTATGCTCAATGAAGCATAAAATCAGCTAGATTTTCCTGCGTAATTTCGACTCCATTCCGGGCCGAGTTCTGGCAACATCGACTAAAAACCCATCCTTCATACCTCGGGCTACCTTGTAGTTTATCCCCCCGGTCTCTAGGTAGAGTGCTAGTCTTAGCCATGTGCCAATCGTCACAATTTCTTAGTTCCCTTTCAAAGGTATTCACTACTTTGTGTTTTGATAGATCCTTCGACGTGACTAGGTGATTTCATCCTGGACCACGTCTCTCCGAAGGCGGCTCACTTGTAACCTGCGTGTCATCGAGGAGGAGACGTGATATGTCCATTTCTCCCATACTACCAGACCCAAATCCGGGTCCTGAGCTTTCATTCCAGTAAAGGCTATGATGAGGTTGTTGAGACGAATCTCCCGTTTCAATGAAACTGGAAGGCAACGGCCACTTTGGCATATCTTCCTTCGAGTTGGTTCGGTTGAGTTGGGGTTCGAGCAAAGCCGACTTAGAAACATGTAGTGAATTATCGATTGCCATATTGACAGAAGGCTCTAATAGGTTGTTGCCTCGTCCTGGCTGCCCGGGCTCTCTAACTTGCATGGCCGTCTTTTCTGTACCTGCGAACTTCTCGGGGTACTTATTTCGTAACCGATCTCGTAGGTCGGTCGGCTGCCTACTCGACAGGTTAAATCTTGGATCCCTCTGGATCTTGGTCCACTGCGGCCCATATAGCTCAAACCCTTCCAATATCTCTCTATCATCCTGCTCAGAGAATGGACGTCGCTCTCTCCGATGCGACTTTTTGAAAGGCCCTTTTATGCCTAACTCCACCAAATCTTCCATTTTCTTGCGATGCGCCCTACTTTTTCGTTGTCTCTGGGGCGTAGGATCAGAATCGTTCTGGACCGATTGCGTCTGCTCGACTTCAATCTCTTCTTCTGTCTCGTTCAGAATATTTTCGGACATGAGACCCTTCGTCGGCTTCCCCTTAGCCTTTACACCGGGCTGCTTCTCTCGGGATATGTCGCCTCTAGCTGACGGGCTTGCTCGGAGCTCTTCGGGGCAGCAAGTCCGAAATCTGTCTTTTAGATCACCCGCAGTCCGGTCATTGAATCTGTAATCGGGGTCTTCCAAAATGTCTGTCCATCTTCCAACACCATGCTTGCTCACACCAAGCAATAAATGATTGGTCTCTTCTTCTGACCATTTTCGTCGCGGCTTAGCGGCCCGTCGCTTAACCTTCCCCGTTGGCGTTCGTTCGGGCTCGGGCGGAGGGCTGGGATTCGTCTTCTCTTCAACCGGTTCTGATGTTTCGGGCGGCTTTGTAATGCTGAGAGCTTGAGGGGGCTCGGAATGCGGACGATTATCGAACGACCCGGAAGAAATTGGCGGGAAAAGAGAAGCATCCGATGGCGGCTCGAGCAATCCTACTATGATTGGTGGAAACATATGCTGCTGAGTAGCCGCTTTCTGTTTCTTGAGCGGTTGCGGTAGCTGCACGAAGTCTTCCTTTACCGGTCGTCTCTTCTTTCCAAGGTCTTCGGTGCTATCTGGCGTGTCATCTAGTATCATGCGCAGATCCTGGGACGATATATGACTTAGTAATGCTCGATCTGATGGTTGACTAATGTCGGCCCTTAAGGAGGCATTCGTGACGACAGCCTCGTCTACGATCGAATGCAACGAGGGCATAGACTGCGAAGCTAATTGACCTAGATTTGTGTCCGGCACTTCGGGTCTCTGACTGGCATCGGGCCCGATAGGATGAAGGCGGCTGGACGCCTTGGGGAGAGGAAGGACTTTGATGGGTGGGAGCTCAGCATGGTGAGGCCGTGGTGTAGCAGTTGATTCGTTCAGCAGATGAATGAGTCGCGGCTCGATAGTAGCCATCGTGGGTCGATGGGAGATGGCAAGGGAAGGGCATTGGGAGAGAAAAAAAGGGTCTCGGACGGACTCTTTGTTTGCACAGCGAGGAGGAGGCGGGAGGCGAGAGGCGGGCGAAGGCGAGAAGTGAAAGTAGAAGTAGAAGTAGAAGTGGGATATAGGCGATAAGGGGAATGAAGAACAATCGAGACTCGTAAGAGATCAGGGAAAATAGTGAGGACAAGGACACTACTGTTTGATCTGTCTGAGTGAGAAATGCCACGAGAATTCAGCACAGTATGTATGATACTGTCTTGTCTGTGTCTGTCTATCCTTGGTAGATAGATGCGAAAAGGGTAAGAAGGCTTTGGATTATGGTTCGAGGAAAAAAAGAAAGGGTAAGAAAAAACATTAAAAAAAAAGGTTGTGTAGACGATCAATCACCGATAAAGCATCAAATAGATCCTAGGATCTTCATATTCTCGTTGCCCCCTTTTTCTTTACTTTGAGGGGAGGGAATAATGACAATAGTAATAATAAATAAATAAGAGAGAGAGAGAGAGAGAGAAAAAGGAAAACTTCTTTCCTATCATTGATAGGACCAAAAGTATGGCTGCATGTACTAGGAAAATGGGAGAAAAAGGTATTAGTGCGGATTGGCCGCGTTTGCGTTTTCTTTTCAGTCTTCTTCTCACTGCTGCTGCTTCACGTGAAGAAACACCATTGGAACCATTGGAACCATTGGAACCATTGACAATTGACTTGACCATTGATCGTTGATCATTGATCCCTCCTTAATGTAGAGTGACCAGTGACCAGTGACCTACCTACCTACCTACCTACCTCTTTATGTACTAAAACAAATGCAGCAATTTACTGAACCGATTAGGTTATGGGTGATGATAGCTGCCTTCGGGGTGACGGAACCTTTTGGGGGTCAATGGGCCTGCAAAGACCAAAAACTCTCTCAAAAGTTATTTATGAAAAAGAGTGGAAGGGGAAAGAAAAAAAAAAGAGAGAAACGAGGAGGGATGGCTCTGGTTACACTAGAGATAACCATAGCAGTGAATTTCAAATTAATCATCCTCCTTTCTCGGCTGGGTAAAATGCCAAGAATTTCTCAAATCTGCAATTGCGAATGGAATTATCTGATGCGTTTCTCTTTCCTTGCGGTCTGCGGTCCACGGACCTTGGACCTTGGACCTTGCCTCTTGCTGCCGTTTGATCCTTTAAAGTTTCCGTACCTGTATCATGACCCAATCGGGACAATCCCGCCTCTATCCCGCCGCTATCCTAGCAGCTCCTTCCCCTATTCTGACACCGCGTTCTACGCCGGTTTGGTTCGGTACTTTTACGTACCTTGACACCATAATCGTTACCATAATCGTTACCATAATCGTTATCATAATCGTTACCATAATCGTTCGACTTACTCATCATACCTAACCCGCATCCTTATTGTTTCAACCTCACCATCCTTTTTCCCTTCTAGAAGGAAGCGTGCCTGCGAGATTAATAATACGAGATCAATATTTCTTTACTACATCTTACGTGGGTCTAACTTCACAAGTCCATCACAAATCAAATCTATCAAGTCTAATAGCCAAACGCTTATCGCATGGTTTACGGCTTGACCCGCTACTATACGTAGACTCTCGTATACGCAAGCAGACATATCACTTATACACATATACCTAACACTCTATTCGTTACCCGCCACAATAAATTTGGTTGGAGGCTAGCCAGATACATATTAATATCAACTAATTATTGCAAGTTTATAATATAATCAAGGGTACCTGGGACTATGGCCTCGCAACTACCGGCGTTCCCCCGCACTGTCTTCACTATCGTGGAGCCTATCTCTCTGTAAGCTATAATATCTTGATTAAGACGTCCATCTTTACCGATAACTAACGTCACCCGTTAGTATTGGCGGCTTTCTCGGGCCCTTCTTAGACCCCGAGTGGTTCATAGCTTCACAGATTGACGCGCTGGATGGCAGTCATCTTGCTCCGCGAGACGATAACGCGCGTCTGATCGCCCTCCAGTTAGGAAACACATACGGGCTCCTATTCCTTCTTGGAGTAGCTGTGCTGTATACCACTACCGAGCTCAAGGTTGTCCGTAACTATCTCATCGCTCTATGGTTCGTTTCCCCAGTTCTTTTCATGTTTCATATGGCGGCAGACGGTGAATATAAGTTTTACGTTGAGTAATGAATAGCATCCTTGTCCCTGGTAGCTCTATACCCACCATGCGGCAGAGTAGCAAACACACCATAACCTTCCCATATAACACGCCTTAGACTAATACTAACCTTTCTCGCCCCACAGGATCGCGGATATAAGTCACGTCGGCGTTACGTGCTGGCTGCTCGGGTACGCTAGGACCTTGGATGTGGGTTCGTGGAACGCTGTGACCTGGGGTAATGTTGGGTTTACTGTAAGTTATACTCCCATCCCTCTACCTCCCAAAATACTCCCAATGAGCCTACGGGGAAATGCTCGAGCTACCACTAACACTGATCCAATAAGACCCTTCTATGCTTAACCCGTACAACCTACCTTCTCGGGCTCTTCGGCCCAGACCGCAAAGCCGTCACGACATCCAAAAAAGTTACTTGAGTTAACTTAGTTAATTTAGGTACCTAGGTTAGGTACTTATATAACTACCATTCTCAAAAAAATAAGTAACACTATAAGGCTACCTTTGCTCGATTCATACCTATGAAAGACGAAGAGCCCCTAGTAACTAGAAATTTTTAATTGACCGGAGAATTTGATCGTAATCCCCTGAAAGCCGAGACGGCCCTTCTGCCTACCAGCCTGCCTGCCTGCCTGCAACTTAGTTGCTCATCTGTCCATATTTCCTCCCTGTCTACAATACCTGAAAACTATTTCCGTAACTGCAAAAGCCATAATACTATCCCGTGCCGAGATGCTTGACCTAAAAAGGTAATAGTCGCCCTAACTATTGGGTGAGAAAGGGCTATTTAATGTAGTGTTGAGACAGTTATACTGTCTTTAGTTTTCGCGCGGCCGTTTCGCTCCGTGGGGGTTCTGCCAGTCGGATTGTTGCTGGTTGCCGCTGAAGAAAGCCGGGTTAAAGTGTGCCGGCTGTTGGAAGCCCATTAAAGGCATGCCCATTCCACCCATTCCGCCCATCATACCGTTGTTCATGCCGGCGTTCATACCAGGGTTCATTCCACCTCCACCTCGTCCACCGCGCATGCCACCACCACGCATTCCTCCGCCCATACCTCCTCCAGGCATCATTCCACCCCGGAAGCCGAAGTTTCCACCGCCGCCGCCGCCGCCACCGCCACCCATGTTGTTAAAACCGAAGTTTCCTCCTCCCATATTGTTATTGAATCCGCTAGGGACATTGTTATGGAAGCCGCCTCCCATGTTGCTTGAGAAGTTGCGGTTAAATCCTCCACGGGGGCCAGCAAAGTTACCACGTCCCCTAAAGTTGCCGCGGTCGTTGTATCCTCCCACATTAGAACCTCCCCGGGTTTGCCCATCCTTATTGGCTCGGGCAGGCGCATCCTTTGGTAAAGTCTTGAATGGATTGTTTGTATGCGATGTATATATGACTGTAACCTTCTTGCCACCTGGTTGAGTGGAAGTGGCAGCAGCGTGCTCTACTTGGTGCTTAGCAGCGGTGGCGGCTTCTTTCGAGGCGAATTCAATATAGGCTTGACTATAACGAAGATATCAGTAAAGGATCGCTAGCTCTACCGGATAACTAGATATTACATACCCCTTACTTTTGCCATTAACTTTGTGTTCACTAAACGTAATATCCTTCAGTTCATCCTCGCAGGAAGCTTGTCGAATCCAGCCACGGATTTCATCGTCTGTAGTCCACCATTGCAGTTCCGAGAGCAATAAGGCACTGGTAGCACCTGGGTCGATGGGCCTGTTGCCGGATGCCTCCTTGCGCTTGACGCCTTGCGGATATGAAGTGGTGGGTGTTGCGCTACTACTTTGGGCATCCATGTTTTGTTGATCGTTGTCGTAATCGTCGTTGTGTGCGTGTGTGGTAGATTCGGAATTAGAGCCGTTGGCAATAGTTATAGAAGAGTTGTTTTCATAAGCATGATTATTCGAATCATCCAGTCTAGAGTCATCGACATCCACATTGGTGTTGGCGTCGTTCGCGTCGTTCGCGTCACCATAGACGTCAATCTCGAAGTCCTCGTCCGCCATATCGGAAAAGGGTTGTTGAAAAGGACGTTGC
Organism: Daldinia decipiens; assembly: GCF_022478715.1. Taxonomy (NCBI): domain Eukaryota; kingdom Fungi; phylum Ascomycota; class Sordariomycetes; order Xylariales; family Hypoxylaceae; genus Daldinia; species Daldinia decipiens. Next base: position 45,939 of record NW_026054569.1, on the reverse strand, counting down.
AATATCAATGAGACTAAGAAGAAAGGTAGTTCTGAAGCTCTGATGTCTGTCAAGTGGGGATGTATTCAGAGTAGATACAATTGCCTGTCGTCTTCCACTCCATATCATCAGTCAACGAGAAATACATGTTTGAATCCTCGACCAGATAAGAGAAGAAATAAATAAGAGGAAAAGAGATTTTCTCACGGTATCAAATACGTACACTTATCAGCCTTTATGATAGATATTTCCTATGAGCTGAGCTCCTTCAAGCAGGCTATCCTCCTTGCACGACGATAGGGCCCTGGATAAATGGAAATATCAAAGACGAAGCTCTGTGCTTGCAGTCTTTAGGCAGCCTTCCTCGAAAATAAGCGCGTGCGCAAGGTCCCTTATTCCCAAATGTCTGAAACTGTTGCGCGACTGCAGAAATGATGGTTGTGTAGAGTAGAGTACAAGCAGCGCGATATCTGAAGTAGAAAAAGATGTAGAACGGTTTCCCCAAGTTTGCCTATGAATTGCTCGATATTCGATATTATGCAAGTATTAGTAGAAAACGTATCCCCCCGTAAAGTGTCCTATGACCCGGTAATAGAACGGTCCGGGAATAAGTAATGCCCTTTTGCGATCCTAATAATCAAACGCGGGTGAAAAAAGAAAGAATAAATAAAATGACCTAAGTTGAGTAGTAGTCAAGAGAGTTGAGAATCAAGAGGGAGGAGGGAGGAGGGAGGAGAGAAAGGAGTTGCAACGCGTCGTAAGCGGCTTGGGCAAGGTGCTACTTAGAGATACACATAGTCGGGTAATAGAGGAATGAGTCAGTCGGCACACTACACCTGGCAATGCAATGTTGACGGATACGTGGTTGATGGGATGAAGCGGGATTGATGTGTGCTTGCCGTTGCGTTGTTGAACTTGGAAGTTTGACACTTTCTGACAGGAAACGGTTTTAGATGGACTCGACAACTAAAAACCGCCGACAAGCGACAAGGGGAGTTCAAGCCCGAAGGTCTAGCGCTAAATCGGTAGAACGGGCTGAGCTTTGGGGGTATGTGACCCACTATTCAGAGGTTTAAATGAGGCTGCGGGTAAGCTGCGGGCAAGCACCGGTATTGGCCCGCTTAGCGTTTAATGTTCTCTGGCTGATTACCTAAACCTAAGCTGCGCCCCCAGGTAGCATTACCTAAGAAGGTTAACTGTTAGGTACATGTACAATACATACATGTACCTATGTACAGGAGGGATACCCCTAACACTCACGTGCACACATGCAGCTGGAGCTTTTAATGTTTTGCTGGCCAGGCCAGATTGCAAACTACCTAGGTACGGCAAGGTTCCACGCTAGCGCATTTGGAGATAACGTACCTGAACATTTACCAGGAAATCTGGCCGAATCCATCACCACTTCACTTGCACCTTCAATTACTTCTCGCTCCTTTCCTTAGCAAGCCAACAATTCAATTTCTTCCCTCGACAAGACACATCTTCCTTGTCTTTCTACAAACGAACCCATCTACCTCGATCGCAACTTTACAATCATCTCCACCATCTATCCACAATGTCGGACATTCAAGATCTCCTCGAAATCCCCAGGGACTTCGTCAAGGACGGCACGCAATTCATGACGCGATGCACTAAGCGTATGTCTATCCCTCGCTCCATACCCCCATATGCCCCCCCGTGTTATGTCTGGAGCTCGAGTACCGTGAGCCGAATAGACGGATACGAGGAATAAGCAAAGCAAGGCAAAGCCGAGGCAGAACAGCGAAGACATAAAATAAGAACGTAGCATACTAACAGTTTTATCTCACAGCCGACAAGCGCGAGTTCATCCAGATCAGCAAGGCCGTCGGTGTTGGTTTCCTAGTCATGGGCGCAATTGGCTACTTGATAAAACTAAGTATGGCTTCGCTCCCACATACGAAGGAGAAGCGTCCTTTACTAATAGTATGTCTACAGTTCACATCCCCGTCAACAACATCTTAGTCGGAGCCGCATAAAATATTCATGAAACGGATTTCGAGGCGCGGAGTTGGGTTTGCTAGGATGCACGACAACGGGAGAGATGTATAGTGAAGACCGGGACGAATAAAGGCATTCATAATACCATAGTACGAGATGTCGGCACTTGTATGGCATTATACGATATACGATTGATCATCACGGTCGGGGTCGAGAAAAAGCTATAGGTTTTGCTCGATTAGTTAATCATAAAAGGGGACGCAAGCTCGAGGTCATAAAAAGCGTTCCTGTATTTGCTCTACCTGCGTTGGCATCTCTATAGGCCATTGTATAAAATTGCTTTTCAGTGCTTTATGAAAATGAGCGAACTTGTGGAAAATCAGCCAGTGCGCCTTGATATTTATCGGGGGGGGCCCCCCCCCCCCCACACCAGCAAAAGAAAAAACACCACCAACGGAAGGCTATAGAGGATTTGGTTAGAGTTTAAAAGAATAAAGAAAGACGAGAAAC